>NC_067405.1:64919795-65234767 GCF_009764475.1 Pristis pectinata | reverse complement strand
CCAAAACCACTGGCAGAATAAATGAATGAACGTAAGTGTCCTGTCCCAGGCCAACATTCCCAGCACTGAGGCCTTAATCATACTCCGTCAGCTCCGATGGACAGAACGCCCAGACCCAGGTTTCTGAAACAGACTCTCTATTCTGGATCTGTCATGGGAAATGAACACCAGAGCAAAAAGGACCAAGGATGTTCTCAGACCCTCCTTGAAAATATGAAGCATCCCTGCCAAGTCCTGAAAAATCCCTCAACCCTGGCTGCATTCAGGGATAACATTAAGCCTGTGTGTTGAACTTATCAGGTTTGCAGCAAATTTATTATGCCAGTGTGTAATATCTTAACAAAACTGAATTACAGGTATGTCGGGGTACTGATAGGAAAATAATCCAATGGTCCAGTAAATCTGTCAGTCTGACACTACCTGAGGGTGCCGGATCATCAGAGTTTTACTGTAATAGTGATTATGAAATGTTGTGAAAATCCATCTGCTTCATTAAAATGTTTTTGAGAGGAAAATCCATTGTTCATACCTAGTCTGGTCTGTATGTGACTCTAGACCAGAGCTAAATGGTTAAGTGATAATCACCAGGGCTGTGTAGGCATCTCCCCCAAAGAACTGCACCTGTTCACAAGCACAGCTCATAGGCATGAGAAGTAAGTGCTGGCTGACCTGCAAAGCCTCCCTCCCATGAGAGAATTAACACAGTGCTGGTTTATCCTCAGGCATGGGCCAGGAAGGCAGATGGAGTCAGTGAGTAGGAACGTGCAATGAGGCAGATTGTCATTGAGGACATTGTTAACGAATCCAACTGTCAGAGAATCATTGTGACAAGCTGTTGATGGTGATAGTTAAGGAAATAGTTTACTTGGTCAGTCAGTCCACCTGTCCTCTTCTCCAGCAGCAGTGGTCATCCTCTGAGCCTCAGCCCTCTCTTTGTTCCCTGGTTCCTCAACCATCAATCCAGCCTATTTCATGGCCTCTGTGGAAAACCTTACTTTTAATCTCACATTCATGTCTTTCCAAACTAACTCTGATGGAAAGGTCGGGAGTTACTTTACATAATCTGAAAGTTTTAAATGTTGATAGATTGAAGCCGTAAAACATTGTACATCATTTGGACAAATTAGGCTTTGAATGAGTTCAATGGGATTGGGCTTTCTCTTTGACAGTCCATATAGAAAACAACCAATCAGATAAACAGTCCTTGAGATCAGATAAGGAATAACTCTAGTTACTCAAAGGTTGTGAGCTGCCTGATCTACAGATGACATACAGACATCCTTGTTGCCCTTACAAATTGGGACAATAGTTCATGTTTGGACCTGAGCAGATACAAAGGGGTAAACCCAATTCTACAAGCTACAGGGAAGGGTAAATTCTGTGCAACTGAATTAAACCATCATCTTTCAAAGCAGTCAGGGATGAAGGTAGAATTCGTCACCCTCTTGTCTCCTGAATCCTCTCATTTTCATGGATGATGCTTAAAGGTTCTCCAGGACAAATTCTGGATGCGGCAGCAAGAGAAACCCTGTGGTCAACAGTAATAACTTGATTTTACATAGCATGTATTGGTATTGGTATTGTTTTATTATTGTCATTTGTACCGAGGTACAGTGAAAAATTTGTCTTGCATGCTGTTCATACAGATCAATTCATTACACAGTGCACTGAGGTAGTACAGGATAAAAGCAATAACAGAATACAGAGTAAAGTGTCACAGCGACAGGGAAGTGCATTGCAGGTAGACAATAAGGTGCAAGGTCATGTTTTTAATGTAATGCAGATCTCAAGGCATTTCACAGGAGTATTAACCAAGAGATTTTGACATTGGTTAAGGTGACTGAAATGCCCTCATAGTCAACAAATCTTGCGCTGTATGAAAAACATTAATTTCCATCCACTAAACCAAACAGTGGAGCATGAAGCAATATAGACCAGAGGCATAGGTTGGTTCTCTAGAGCACACAAAGCTAACTGATAAAATGGTGACTGCTGAGAGAAGACTGCAATTATCATGCCGAGATGAGCATAAATCTCATGGCCACAGATGGGACTTCCAAGATAGATAGGTAGATATCATGCATTCTGACATAGTCCACACACTGACACACACATGCTTACACAAATGTACTGACATCACCTCTGGTATCTCAATGCACCATTTCCACTTTCAGAAAATGTAGAGTCATCCCTTTAATCCACATTGAAGCTTCCTTGAAATAAATCTAAAATTGACCATTAAATACATTTCATTGAGGTTTCTGAGAGGTGACACTTTTTTTACCTTAAGATGGGAAACAGTTGACATTAATGACTTTACCTTTTCCCCAATATTTATCAGTAACTCTACCTTTGCACAACCTGAACTCAATGGTCCATTGAAACAGAACATTATATGGCCAATATTCTCAATTATTAGTCAACCCTTGTTTTCTTGCAAAAAAGGCATCAGCTAAGAACTTAATCCATAAAATATAACAAGTGTTTCCCAATTGTTTTACCTTTCGACAGTGAGTCATGAAAGTGAGCTTGAGAATTATGCAGTTGCCATAGAGACAGATAATATTAGAAGAACGAGGACCATCAAGGAGACAATTAATCACATCACAGGCAGACTCAGTGGAGACATGCTCAATGCAGTTGTGACCACCTAAACGTCCTTCTGTAAATTGAACAGCAGCATAGGCTTGCTTGAGTTTCTGGTATTGTGTGTTACTACACTTTACAATACTTAGGTTGATGGCAACTAATATTTGGTGTGTGCCCACATAAGAATTTTCTTATTTTTTCAGGATCTGCGTAACACTGGTGAAGCCAGCATTGACTTCCCATCCCTGAATGCTCTGAAGAAAGTGGCGGTGAGCCACCTTTTGAATGGCTTCAGTCCTTCTGGTGAAGGTACTCCCACAGTGTTGTTGGGCAGACAGTTCCAGGATTTAGATCCTACAACAATGAAGGAACGATGATACATTTCCCAGAGGATGGTGCACAACTTGGAGGATGATCTGCACTTGGTGGTGTTCCAGACACGTGATGCACCTCCTTCTTGGTGGTTCTGGTCTCATTTTGAAACATGCTGTGGGAGTGGCCTGGGTGAGTAACTGCAGTGCATTTTGTAGATGGTGAACACTGCAGCCATTGTGCACTGGTGGTGGAGGGAATGAGTGCTTGGGGTGGTGGATGGGGTGCCAGTCAAATGGTCTGCTTTGTTCTGGATGGTTACTAGCTTTCTGAGTGTTGTTGGAGCTGCATTCATCGAGGCAGATGGAGAGTATTCCATCACACACCTGACTTGTGCCTTGTTGACGGTGCAAAAGCATTGGGATGTCAGGAGATGAGTCATTTGTCACAGCATATCCAACCTGTGACCAGGTTTGTCCAATTGAATTTTGGGCCAGTGATGACTCCCAGAACGTTGATGGTGAGGGATCTGGAATTGTAATGTTACTGGATATCAACGTTGAATGGTTAGACTTTTTCTTAGTCATTGAGTCATACAGCATGGAAACAGGCCCATGCTGACTGTGTTGCCCAGCAAGCTAGTCCCATCTGCCCACGTTTGGCTCACAGACCTCTAAACCCCTCCTATCCATGTACTTATCTAGATGGCCTTTAAGTGCTACTGATGTGCCCACCTCAATCACTATTTCTGGCAGCTCATTCCAAATACTCACCACCCTTTGTGGGAAGAAGCTGCCCCAGATTTCCCTTTTAAATCTCCCGTCTCTGTTCTTAGACCTAAGCCCACTTGTTTTTAGCATGACCCTCCTGACAAAAAGACGATGTGCTTTCACCCTGTATATGCCCCTCATGATCTTATATACCTCTGTCAGGTCACCTCTTAATCTCCTACATTCCAGGGAATAAAGTCCTAGTTTACGCAACCTCTCCTTGTAATTCAGGCCCCCAAGTCCAGTCAACATCCTTTTCTGCACTTTTTCTAGTTTAATAACATCTTTCCTATAACAGAGTGACCAAAATTGTACACAATACTCCAAGTGCGGCCTCACCGATGTCTGAGATAACTGCAACATAACTTCCCGACTCCTATACTCAATGTTATCTCTTGTTGGAGGTGGTCATTGCCTGGGACTTTTCTGGCACGGGTGTTATTCGCCACGTATCACCCCATCTCCGAATGATACTTAGGTCTTGCTGCATATAGCCATGGGCTGCTTCACTTGCTGAGGAACTGAACATTGTGCAATCATTGTCAAACATTCCCAAGGTGCTGGGAGGGACCTGGGTATGCTTGTACACAAATCACTGAAAGTTACCATGCTGGTACAGTGAGCAATAAGAAAGGCACATGAGATATTGGTCTTTATTGCAAGAGGATTTGAGTTACAGGAGTCGTTACGTGTGCTGCAATTATATAGAGGCCTGGAGAGGTGGCATCTGGAAAATAGTGTGCAGGTCCCTAAAGGTAGATACATGTTTGAAAGAGGGAAAGCAGCAGAAGGTCACCAGATTGAAGGTGGCTTTGTCTTAGTAAGAAAGATGAAGCAGGTTAGTTCTATACTCTCTTGCATTGAGAAGAATGAGAGATGGCCTTATGAAAGCACGTAATATTTTAACAGGCTTGACAGGGCAGACACAAAGTTGATATTTTCCTGACTAGGGTGCCTAGAGCCAAGAATCAGAGTCTCAAAATAAAGGGTTGGCCATTCAGGACAAAGGTGAGGAGAAGCATCTTCACCCAGTGGATTGTGAACCTCAGGAATTCTCCAGTCAAGGGGGCTTTGGAGGTCAATTGCTGAATTATCTTCTGCTTAGATTGTCCCTCAGGATCAAGGACTTCCTTCCCCTCCAGTTCTGTGTGTTCTGAGTGGCCAGTGAGGGAGATTAGCCTCTGTTGCAGATGAGGCAGGAGGTGAGTGGGTTGTTTGTGAGGTGCTGCACTCCTTCTGCTCTTTGTGCTGGGCTTCTGTGTGTTCCCGACTCATGGACTCCAGGTTCTCAGTGTCATCCTGGATTCTCCTTCTCCACATTGAACAGTCATGGGCTCGAGATCCCCACCTGTCTGTGGTGATTTCGCATTTTTTTTCCAAGGAGGTTTTGGGAACATCCTTGAATCTGTCCACTTGGTAATCACTTGCCCTGACAGGGTGTGGAATACGCCGTTTGTCTCAGGAGAAGACCCCAGGCATCTGAATGACGTGGACTCCCAACAGAACCAGTTGAGTGTATCTAGGACCTCAAGTGCTGGTGGAGGATGCTGAAAGTGGTTCACCTACCCTGGAGGCAGAGTTGGTGCTACCCTTCCAGTGACGTGAGGTGCCTGCTGTAGGTAGTCCAAGTCTCAGGAGCACACAGGAGGAAGGGATCATTACAAATGAGTAGACCACAACTTCTGTGCTTCTATTGAAGTTTTGACCTTCAAGCACCCTTTTCCTCACTCAGCCAAAGGCAATGGTGAAACACACCACTGATGTCTGTCTTCACTGATATAGAGGTAGTTCACATTTTCTAGAGCCTTGTCATGAACTGTTACTGTCAGAGGACAGCGTTGTACAGTGGGGAGAGGTCGGCCGAGGGTCGTTCTTTTGTGATTGTGAAGTGCAAGGCCCATTCTCTTGCCAATGAGTTTAGCTGAGCTTGGTTCTGGAGGTGCTGGTTCCAGGATGAACGGTTTCCCATTTGATTCAATGTTGAGAAATGTGCAGTTGTACACTTTGGAAGCAGAAATAAGCGGGTAGATTATTATCTAGAAGGAGAGAAGATTGAAAGTACGGTAGTACAAAGGGACTTGGGGGTACTCGTACAAGATACCTTAAAAGTTAACCACCAGGTTGGATCAGTGGTTAAGAAAGCGAATGCTATGTTGGCATTCATCTCGAGAGGTATAGTGTATAAAAGTAAGGAAGTGTTGATGAGGCTCTACGGGGCACTAGTGAGGCCTCATTTGGAATACTGTGTGCAGTTTTGGGCCCCACATCTTAGGAAGGATGTGCTGATGTTGGAGAGGGTTCAGGGGAGATTTACGAGAATGATTCTGGGAATGAAAGGGCTCACGTATGATGAGCGTTTGTCGGCTCTTGGACTGTACTCACTGGAGTACAGAAGGATGAGAGGGGACCTCGTAGCAACATTTAAAATGTTGACAGGAAAGGATAGAGTAGATGTGGCTAGGCTGTTTCCCTTGGTGGGCGAGTCCAGGACCAGAGGGCACAATCTTAGAATTAGAGGGTACAGTTTCAAGACAGAGATGAGGAGAAATTTCTTTACCCAGAGGGTGGTGAAATTGTGGAACTTCTTGCCACGCACAGCAGTGGAGGCCAGATCAGTGGGGGTGTTCAAGGAGGAGATAGACAGATATCTAAATAGTCAGGGTATCAAGGGATATGGGGATAAGGCTGGAAAATGGGATTAGAATCGTTTTTTTTCCCACCCCATTTCTTTTTCCCTTTTCCTTGGAGCAGACTCGATGAGCCGAATGGCCTGCTTCTGCTCCCTTGTCTTGTGATCTTGTGATCTTGTGTCCTGAAGATTAGCTTCACACCAGCGGGAAGCGTGTGGGATGTGAAGTCCAGCCATGCAGTTTGATGTGGGGTTAATTCAATCCCGATTCAGGGTTTCGACTCAAGACGTCAACAATTCCTTTCCCCTCACTGGATGCTGCTCAACCCACTGAGTTCCTCCAGCAGATTGTTGCTCCAGATTCCAGCATCTGCAGTGTCTCCATGTTGTTATTTTTTTGACTTTCATAGTCATGATCTTCACCACAAAAGCCTTTGATTCCATCAGTTGAGAGGGACTGTGGAGCTCCCTCCTCAAACTTGGCTGCCCATAAAAATTTATCAGCACCTTAGATTTACTTTATGATGATGTACAAGCCATGATACCCACCAATGGTTCTCAACAGAAAATCAGGCAAATCATAAAAATCTGAGATTGCCAGAAGTCCAGAATAAAAACAGATAATGCTGAACACTCAACAATGTCAGATTGCCTCTGTAGAAAGCATCAGTGGATCAGTTTCTCTCTGGTCTACTCTGTCTCCAAGTTCTGACCAAAGTTCTAGGACCTGAAAAGTGAGCTGGTTCTCTCTCAGTAAAGGCTGTCCTGCTGGGCATGTCCCACTGAATCATAATGATCACAAAGCTTTTACCTATAGCAGTCCCAATGCAAATGCTTCTTTTTTAACAAAGAAGAAATTCATGTTTGTCTTGGGCGTGGTTTTCAACATGCAGTTCCTCTGCACAGTCTCTGTCATTTGGCTGCATGTTTCCAGGTGAATAGACAAAATGATTCTGCCAGGAAACATGGATGGCATAATCAGATTGGAATTGGACCATGCACCAAGGCTGTTGTTTTTTTTCTGCCCTAACCCCAGGTAAGGAAGCATCCTGAAGTTTGGTTTAGACAAGATTAGACAGTTCAGCAGAAACCAGATGTGATTTAGAGTCGGTGTGGATTGGTACATCACCAGATTGACCAACATGAGCCCCTTTTAAGTAAAGAGGATTGAATGGGTCAAATGCCATGTTTATACCATATCATCAGCATAGTGAATAAAGAAACTGATTAAGTGGTTGGACAGGCTTGGCGCAGTCACTAAGTGCCAATGAAAGGACCTTTTCAGTTTTTGAACCCTTAAGATTCATTTCACGATTTAGAAGGCAGGGTTTGTTATTCTATAAGGAGGCCAGAATAGCTTCTTCATTCAAACCTACATCTGATCCTTAAAATGATCTTCCTTTAGCAGCTAGCAGTTGTCTCAGGTGGACTGGGTAAACAAGTAAGAGACAGGTCATCAGATGAACAGTGGCAGATATTCATGCACTGGTCTACAATGCTCAGCAAGAACATCAGACCCAGCAACAGAAGACTAGAATGCTCATAAGAAGAGTGAAATAAATATTGAGAGAAAGTATGTAGTACAAAAACAGACAGCAAATGTTTCTCTGGATATATAAATGGAAAGAGAGTGGTTAGGGTAAATGTGGGGCCTCTAGAGAACATGGCTGGTGATAACCGCAAAGAAATGGCAGATATGTTGAATAAATTTTTTGCATCAGTCTTCATTTAGGATGTCATTGCTATTATCCCTAAGATATCAGACAGGCTAATTTCAAATAACGTGGCAGAATTTACAAAAACCCAATTGCAGCGGCTAAAGTACTTGAGAAACTGAGGGGGCTAAAGGCAGACAAGTCGCCAGAACCTTTTGGACTGCACTCTGGGGTTTTATTGGAAGTGGCGGCAGAGATAGTGGACCCATTGTCTGGAATCTTTCATAACTTGCGAAACTCCGGGAGAGCACCAAATGATTGGAAAACAGTCAACATGACTGCCTTGTTCAATGAAAGAGAAAGGCAGACGGCAGGGGAACTACAGCCCGGTTAGTTTAACAGCTGTTATTGGAAGGATGCCAGAATCAATAATCAAAGAAGAAATAGCTAATCGTTTTGGAAAGCTGGATATATTCAAGTTCAAGTCCAAGTTTATTGTTGTCATGGGTATACATACACAGGGTATAAATGCCATGAAAATTAGCTTTTGCAGCAGCATCACAATATATTTTAAGACCAGGATAAACGTAAGTTCACATAAACTTAAATTAATGTATATTATACATAACTTACATGTGTGCAAAATAAACAGCAAAATAAACATAAAAAGCACAAGTGCATGATTGAGCGAGAGAGAAAAATGTAGTCCGAAGTAGTGTTAAGGTTTTTCAGGTCAGTTCAAGAACCTGATGACCTGATGGAAGAAGCTGTTGCTGAACCTTGAAGTGTGGGTCTTTAACTCCTATACCTCCTGCCTGATGGCAACATCAGGAAGTGGCCATAGTCCGGATGGTGGGGGTCCCTGATGATGGATGCTACCTTCCTGAGACATCGGCACTTGTAGATGTCCTCGATGGTGGGGAGAGCTGGAACTGACTGAGTCCACCACTCTCTGTAGCCGCTTGCATCCCCTTGCATTGGAGTTTCCATACCAGGCCATGATGCAACCAGTCAGAATGCTTTCCACTGTACATCTGTAGAGGTTTGACAGAGTCTTCGATGACATGCTGAATCTCCTTAAACTTCTAAGAAAATAGATACGCTGGCCTAATTAAACAGTCAACGTGGTTTTATGCAAGGTAAGTCATATTTGACAAATTTTCTTGTAATCTTTGAGGATGTGACAGGGAGAATTGATAGAGGGGAACCTGTGGATGTATTTAGATTTCCAGAGGGCATTTGACAATGTGCGGCATTAGAGTCTGCTGCATCAATTAAAAGCCCATGGTATCAGTAGAAATGTCAGAATGGATTGAAAACTGGTTGTCACATAGAAAACAAAGAGTTGGAATAAATGGGTCCTCTTCAGGCTGGACAGAGGCAACTAGTGGAGTACTGCAGGGACCAGTTGTTGGCCCGCAATTGTTCACTGTTTACATTAATGACCTGGAGAAAGGAACAGCATTGTAAGGTTTCTGAATTTGCAGAAGATATGGAAGTAATTAGAAGGACATGTTGTGATAAGGATACTGTGATTCTGCAATGTGATACAGATTGAGTGAGTGGACAGAAGACAGGCAAATAGAGTTTAATGCGGGGAAGTGTGGGATCGTAAGAGCCATCAAAAGGCAGATTATTATTGAAACAGAGAGAGACTGAAAGTGAGTGAAGTACAGAGGGATCAAGGTGTCCAACAAATAGATAAGAAGGCAAAGAGCATTTTGGCCTTCATCACAAAGGGGTTGTAGTTTAAAAATAGGGAGCTTTTATTGCGATTGCACAGGGGTGGCGGTGGAGGCAAATACATGCTTTGTTCACAGCAGGTTTCTGATACAGCAGTGGGAAAGGCAGGCATTCCCACTCCAATCTCCATATGGCAGCACTGTCAGTGACACAGCCTCTAAACATTATACTATAATGATCCCTGTTAGTGATGGTTCCATCCATGCTCTCATTTCCGGGAATGGATCCTGAGTACTGAGTGAGGTATCTGTGTACTTTGAGGCGGGTTCACAGAGCAGGTACAACATCACTGCTCTGCTTTTCCCTCCTATATATTGGGCTTCCCTTTTCCCTATCTTCAGTCTTGAGGAACGGTCCTGACCCAAAAACGTTGACCGCCTGCTTTTCTCCACGGATGCTGCCTGGCCTGCTGAGTTCCTCCAGCATCATAGTGTTTTTCATCTGGATTCCAGCATCTGCAGTCCTTTGTTTCTCCACAGCAAGTGTACAGCTTGTGCCAGGGAACGTGGGCACCACCAGACCATGGGCAGCTGCTGAGCTCATGGCACGGAACAGGAAACGAGCTCAACTGGTATCGACTGCAGGCATGCGTCGTTGCAACTGACCCTACCTGGATACTGATACTGCCCCAGACTAGGTGGAGTGTTGGTGCCAGCCTGATTAAACAAACCTGAAGCATGGTAAGCTGACACTGATGTGAGTTCTTTATCCCTCCCCCACTTGGGCCCTACAATGCTTGTAGACTTCTCCTGGCAAGTCAACCATCCAACAATAGACCCAAAGTAACAGCGACCTACCTTCCTTGCACACCCTCTGCCACAAAACAACAGAGTCACACAGCAGATTATCTGGTGCACCTGTCCATCACGATGAACAGGTTTGAATTCCACTGCTTCTTTTTGATGATCGATGATTTGTCGAAGATTTTCTATCCAAGCTGTGATTCAGGGAACTGCGCGTTGGCCAGTGGGAAGAGGGGATTGGGGAAGACTTTGGTTGTGACCTTTCCTGTGGGAAAGATCTCTGTTGTTACTGTAATTAGATTTGACTCCTTTCTTGACAATGGTCACAACTGCTGCATTTCTGAGGTCCTCTGGCACCTTGACAACCTCATCTCCCATGTCTGAGGAAAGGAGGATATGTGAAAGTCGATCCGCAATGTAATAAAGCAGACAACAGCAGAACCAAGGAGCATACAATTAATGCTTTATTATTTAACGCTAGTGGGAGAGAGGGATACAGAGAAAGAGTAAACAGTGTAACCCAAGTTCTGTATTGATTCCCACTCAAAGATTTACATGTTTGTGTCCCTCCTTTTATACTTAATTTAAAGATGCCTACCCGTGGAGTTGCACATACTTGGGCAGTTGCTTACAGCAAACTTTAGCATAACAACATACGCCTTAAAAACTTCTTTGTTTCACCCAAGCACCTGCACATCTTGCAGTCATAACTATAGTCACACCACGGTTGAAGCAATAACAGCGGCACACCATTAACCCTTACATTTCCAGTTACCTTTTACAGATATGGCGGGGGACCTCAAAAACACACCAGTTCTGACCATACTCAACTGAGGAGACGAATCCAATTATGGCAACTGCAGAAGCTTTTCCTTGCTAATTGCCGCAGGGAAAGTCATGGTCAACGTCTTCCTCAGCATCCTCCTCCCACTTGCCAAACAGTCGGTTCCAGAATCTCAGCTTGAATTCCATCCATCATCTTCACCAGCCTCAGCTCCAAGAGAAATACAGGGCGTGGCATCAACCAATCTATGTGGACATTCCTTCACTTCAAAAGACCGTCCGTATGTAATGGTTGGTGTCCCTCCCTGCATTTGTTGCCAAACTCCTCCTTTCCCTCCCCAAGCTTGCAGAGTTAGGGTGTAGTCTCCACAACTTACTTTGACAAAATCAGTAAACTTAGCAAGCAAACCTTCAACGTCATCGATATAAATAGTAAAAGTTGATGAGCAACATTGATCGTGTGTCACACCTTTCATTACATATTGCCAACCCGTAGAAGACCCACTTATATCTACTCTCAGTTTCCTGTTAACCAGCCGATCTTCTACTGCATCAATATGATACCTTGTACTCCGTAAGCTTTTATTTTCCATGATAACCAATGATACAGCACCATATCTAACATCTTCTGGAAGTCTATACACAGAACATCCAGCGGTTCCTGTATATCCACAATATGTACAGTGGCATGCAAAAGTTTGGGCACCCCAGGTCAAAATTTCTGGTACTGTGAATAGCTAAGTGAGTAAAAGATGACCTGATTTCCAAAAGGCATGAGGTTAAAGATGACACATTTCTTTAATATTTTAAGCAAGATTACTTTTTATTTCCATCTTTTACAGTTTCAAAATAACAAAAAAGGAAAAGGGCCCGAAGCAAAAGTTTGGGCACCCTGCATGGTCAGTACTTAGTAACACCCCCTTTGGCAAGTATCACAGCTTGTAAACGCTTGCTGTAGCCAGCTAAGAGTCTTTCAATTCTTGTTTGGGGGATTTTCGCCCATTCTTCTTTGCAAAAGGCTTCTTGTTCTGTGAGATTCTTGGGCTGTCTTGCATACCCTGCTCTTTTGAGGTCTATCCACAGATTTTCGATGACGTTTAGGTTAGGGGACTGTGAGGGCCATGGCAAAACCTTCAGCTTGTGCCTCTTGAGGTAGTCCATTGTAGATTTTGAGGTGTGTTTAGGATAGTTATCCTGTTGTAGAAGCCATCCTCTTTTCATCCTCAGCTTTCTTATGGACGGTGTGATGTTTGCTTCCAGAATTTGCTGGTATTTAATTGAATTCATTCTTCTCTCTACCAGTGAAATGTTCCCCGTGCCACTGGCTGCAACACAAGCCCAAAGCATGATTGATCTGCCCCCGTTCTTAATAGTTGGAGAGGTGTTCTTTTCATGAGATTCTGTACCCTTTTTTCTCCAAACATACCTTTGCTCATTACGGCCAAAAAGTTCTATTTTAACTTCATCAGTCCACAGGACTTGTTTCCAAAATGCAACAGGCTTGTTTAGATGTTCCTTTGCAAACTTCTGACACTGAATTTTGTGGTGAGGACACAGGAAAGTTTGGAGAAAAAAGGGTGCAGAATTTCATGAAAAGAACACCTCTCCAACTGTTAAGCACAGGGGTGGATCGATCATGCTTTGGGCTTGTGTTGCAGTCAGTGGCACGGGGAACATTTCACTGGTAGAGAGAAGAATGAATTTAATTAAATACCAGCAAATTCTGGAAGCAAACATCACACCGTCCATAAAAAAGCTGAAGATGAAAAGAGGATGGCTTCTACAACAGGATAACTATCCTAAACACACCTCAAAATCCACAATGGACTACCTCAAGAGGCACAAGCTGAAGGTTTTGCCATGGGTCTCAGTCCCCTGACCTAAACATCATCGAAAATCTATGGATAGACCTCAAAAGAGCAGTGCATGCAAGACGGCCCAAGAATCTCACAGAACGAGAAGAATTTTGCAAGGAACAATGGGTGAAAATCCCTCAAACAAGAACTGAAAGACTTAGCTGGCTACAGCAAGCGTCTACAAGCTGTGATACTTGCCAAAGGGGGTGTTACTAAGTACTGACCATGCAGGGTGCCCAAACTTTTGCTTCAGGCCCTTTTCCTTTTTTGTTATTTTGAAACTGTAAAAGATGGAAATAAAAAGTAATCTTGCTTAAAATATTAAAGAAATGTGTCATCTTTAACTTTATGCCCTTTGGAAATCAGGCCATCTTTTACTCGCTTAGCTATTCACAGTACCAGAAATTTTGACCTGGGGTGCCCAAACTTTTGCATCCTACTGTACAAGCTCTTCAAGGACAGAATAATTTCATTTCAGTTTCACAAAAAACATTTTTCTGATAACCTTGAATTTTTCCAGGGGTCCTATATAACATCTTTAATAATAGCTTCCAACATTTTTCCAATGACAGTCATTAATTTAACTTGCCCATAGTTTCCTGCTTTCTTTTTGCTCTATTTTTGAATAAGAGAGCTGTATTCAATCTTTTCCAATTCCCTGAATGCTGGGAATTTTGGAAAATTGAAACCAATGCATCAATGATCTCGGTAGCCACTTCTTTCAAGACCCTGCGATGAAGTGACCTGCCAGCCCACAGCTCCAATGATTTCTCAGCACCCCTCTTCACCGGTGGTTGTAATGTTCCTGATTGTCACCTGTCTTCCAACTCCTCATTTACAGCTATTTCTGGGATGTTATTTGGATCCTCTGCAATGAAGACTGATTCAAAATACCTGTTTAATTTGCTGCCACCTCCTCATTTCCATTAATAATTCCCCATTCAGTTTCTATAGGACTAATGATCACTTTGTTAACATTTTTTTGAATATCTCTAGAAACTCTTTCTGTTTTTAGATTTCTGGCTGGTTTTATCTTGCACTCTAATTTTTCCTCCTTTATTAATCATTTTGTCATTTATTGCTTTTTTTATGTTCTGTCCAATCCTTTGACCCACAACCCATTTTTATGGTTTTCCTTCAAGCTTGATACTATTTTTATCTTAGTTAACTTGAAACTTCTTTATTATTGGAGTGTATCTATTCCATATATTCTGAAAGATTAGCTTCAGTGTCTGCTATGACAATCCTTTCAACTCATTTGCCACTTTATTTTAGCTGGAGATGTCTTCCTGCCCTCATGGTTGCCTGAATTTGAAGTTTAATAAAGTAAAAAGTCTCAGATCAATTCTTCTCTCACACAAACTGCATGTAAGGTTCAACCAGGTTATATCTGCAGCTATCTAGGGGTGCCTTGGTGATGCAGTCAAGACTTAACCCTATCAACACTAGGTCTGACATAGTTTACCACAGATCTACTACAACAGCAGGTGTAGCAGTGTCTGCTCGCTGGCTGGCTTCAGATAAGATCAGATATCTTTATTAGTCACATGTACATCGAAACACACAATGAAGTGCATATTTTGCGTAGAGTGTTCTGGGGGCAGCCCGCAAGTGTCGCCACGCTTCTGGCGCCAACGTAGCATGCCCGCAACTTCCTAACCTGTACGTCCTTAGAATGTGGGAGGAAACTAGAGCACCCAGAAGAAACCCATACAGACATGGGGAGAATGCACAAACTCCTTACAGACAGCAGCTGGAATGTGTTGCTCTAAGAAACAATGCTGAAAGCACCCCATGAACTCCTGATCCAGACCCCCTTTGCTCGGCTGATTCTTCTAGTCTGTAAGTCGGTTAAAATCCCCCATGATTATTGCCATTCCTTTCTGACAAGCTCCCATTATTTCTTCCATTAGACTCTACCCTTCCATGGGATTACTGTTCTGTGTAGAACATTGGTGGGCCAGGGAGAAGGTGGGAATCTTAGTGGCATCCATCTCTTCACAGCCATGGTCATGGCTTGAGTAGACTCATGAGTCTGAGTATCCACTTCTTTCAAGACCCTGCGATGAAGTGACCTGCCAGCCCACAGCTCCAATGATTTCTCAGCACCCCTCTTCGCCGGTTGTTGTAATGTTCCTGACTGTCACCTCTCTTCCAACTCCTCATTTACAGCTATTTCTGGGATGTTACTTGGATCCTCTGCAGTGACGACTGCAGTGAAGCCTGACCATGAGTTGGGAGCTCCATGGAGACTCCTGCCCACTCCATGGCAAACATTCCCACTCCATGGAGACTCCATGACAAATGTTCTCAGAATCCCCTGCTCCAACAAGTTAAACTGAGTTTGGAAGGGATGGATTTCTGCCATTCCAACGTGGACTTGGGTTGGCCATCTCTGCCACCAGTTTTTCCTCGTATCCACTGTCAATGTGTGATTTGGTGAAAATATAATTAACAGGATCCACGAGAGTGTGAGTACTTGAGCTGGTGTGTAGCCCTACTTCCTGTGATGGTACACCCCATGAAGGAGTGAGGTCCTCTGAGGAACAATGAACAAAAACATCCCACAACACTTGAGCGACACACAAACAGCTGGAGGAACTCAGCAGGTCAGGCAGCAGCAATGGAGGGAAATGGACAGCTGATGTTTTGGGGTCGAGACCATCCCTGAAATGTAGACTGTCCATTTCCCTCCATAGATGCTGCCTGACCCACTGAGCTCCTCCAGCATTTTGTGTGTTGCTCCAGATTTCCAGCATCTGCAGTCTCTTGTGTCTACAACACTTGATGAGTGTTTGAAGGTCACCATCAATGAAAAGAAAAGAACTAGTCATGGCAATATCCCAATCTTAACCATCACCATGCATAATCCACTCACAGTTTAGTTATTGATAAAATAAAGGCAATCCTTGGGTACCAGCGATTTCTTAATTCTCTCAGCATCTAGCAGTAAATTCCCAGTCTCTGACGCATATTTCCAGTGTATCTTCCTCTGCATCAGTGAGCTGGTCTTTTGATGATGGTATACCTTCTGTCCATTCCCTCTCTCTTGGCTGTGGGGCCTCTTCAAGAAGGGGTCCAAAAAGCAGATCTGTGAGCGGGGAAGACTGAAATATTTCCCTGATGCATGGAAAGTTGTGCTTGACGAACCTTTTAGAGTTTTTTGAAGTGGTAACCAAAAAGGTAGATGAGGGTAGGGCAGTGGATGTTGTCTATTTGGACTTTAGCAAGGCCTTCAACAAGGTCCCGCATGTTAGGCTGGTCTGGAAGGTTAGGTCCCATGGAATCCAGGGAGATCTAGCTAGGTGGATACGAAATTGGCTCGGAGGTAGGAAGCTGAGGGTGGTGGTTGAAGGTTGTTTCTCGGAATGGAGGCTGGTGCCACATGGTGTGCTGCAGGGATCAGTGTTGGGACCCTTGTTATGCGTTATTTATAGAAATGATCTGGACGTGAATGCACAAGGCTTGATCAGTAAGTTTGCAGATGACATGAAATTAGGAGGTGTTGTTAATAGTGAAGAAGGTTATTGTAGATTACGGGGAATCTTGATCATTTAGGGAAGTGGGCCAAGGAGTGGCAATTGGATTTCAATCCAGATAAGTGTGAGGTGATGCATTTTGGAAAGTCAAACCAGTGTAGGACTTATACTATGAATGGTAGGGCACTAGGGAATGTAGTGGAACAGTGGGACCTAGGAGTACAAGTGCATATTTCTTTGAAAGTGGCGTCACAGGTAGACAGGGTGGTGAAAAAGGCATTTAGCACACTGGCCTTCATCAGTCAGGGCATTGCGTGGAGGAGTTGGGACATTATGTTGCAGTTGTACAAGTCATTGGTGAGGCTGCACTTGGAGCACTGTGTACAGTTTTGGTCAACCTGTTATAGGAAAGACGTGGTTTAGCTGGAAAGAGTGCAGAAAAGGTTTATGATGATGTTGCCAGGACTAGAGGGCCTGTGTTATAGGAAGAGGTTGGCCAGGATACATAGAACATAGAACATAGAACATAACAGCACAGTACAGGCCCTTCGGCCCATGATGTTGTGCCGACATTTTATCCTGCTCTAAGATCTACCTAACCCTTCCCTCCCACATAGCCCTCCATTTTTCTATTGTTCATGTGGCTAGCTAAGAGTCTCTTAAATGTCCCTAATGTTTCTGCCAATCACATTCTGTTAACAAGTAAAAAAAAAGTAAGCAAATTACAAAATTCTTATAACTTGGCTTTGATGGAGTAAAATTTGTCAGGATTCTGTGTGATTATGACCTGGTGACTCCTACTGTAAGTATTGTGTGTGGATATTGATACGTCTTTATTCCTTGGAACGTGGGAGAATGAGGGGTGACCTTATGGAAGTGTTTAAAATTATGAGAGGCATGGATAAGCTGTATGCTAACATTCTTTTCCCTAGGGTTGGGGAGTCCAAAACTAAGGGGCGTAGATCTAGAGTGAGAAGGGAAAGATTTAAAAGGGACCTGAGGGGCACCTTTTTCACACAGGGGGTTGTGAGTATATGGAATGAGTTGCCAAAGGAAGTGGTTGAGGCAGGTACAATAGTATCATATAAGAAGCACTTGGATAGGTACATGGAGGGGTAGGGCTTAGAAGGATATGGGCTGAATGCAGGAAATTAGGACTAACTGGGTGGGCACCATGGTTGGCCTGGACTCGTTGGGCCGAAGGGCCTGTATCTGTGTCGTATTGCTCTATGACTCTATGATGGATGTACTGTGTTCAGTAAGGATAGCTTTCACTGAGATGCAACACGTTGAATAAAGAGACGCAAGAGACTGTAGATGCTGTAATCTGGAGCAACGCACAAGATGGTGGAGGAACTCAGCGGATCAGGCAGCATCCACGGAGAAAAATGGACAGTCGATGCTTCAGGTCGAGACCTTTCATCTGGACTGAAATATAGAGGAGAGATAGCCGGTATAAAAAGGTGGAGGGAAGGGGTGGAGCAAGAGCTGGAGGTCAACAGCTGTGGTTGAAGAGCAGGAGAGCAGCAGAGATCAGAGAGGGAGCAGTGAGGGAGGACTGGTCTATGGCAACTGTAGAAGAGATAGTGAGGGAAAAATGAAATACAGAGAAAGTGAAGACCAGGTGCTGGTTGTGAGGAGTTATATGTGGGAGTGCAATGGGCAAGACAAAATGAAGGTTGATAAGGAAGCTTGAAAACTGTATAAGGATGTATTAGACAAAGTATTTACTATTTTCCTTTTAACCAATATTTGGTTTGTGGTACCTCATAATTAAAAAATACTTGTGAGTTACTTGTCAGGGGTGTTCCATCAGCATCTGTCCTTGCTGTGGCTACAAGAGTGAGTTAGAAGCTAGCCATTTTCTGGTGAATGCCTCAGTGTTGAACCCTTAATATTTTGCACCATCTGTGATGGAATTCTCTCCAGCTGCCTGACTGAATGAACTCTGTCTACCAGATGGAAATGAGTAGCAACAGGTGGGAAAACCATCATTTATAAGTCCTCCTCCAAGGCACCCACCTTCCTGGCCTGCACGATAAACTGCTGACCCTTGCTGGAACCTTTATCATACAGGCTGGATTAGTTTGGAAACATTGCTCAATATGCCATTCTCAAGAGGAATAGAGATGAGCAATAAATGATCTCTTTCCAGCATAACTAAAACAATAATTCCATTAATTACAGCATGGAGTGCACTTTGAATTATTGGCTGTGAGATGCATTGGGATGTATTATCAGCTTGGTGAAATGCTAAATAAAGTTGTGTTCTATTTCTCTTTAATTGGTTGCACAACACTGTCATGAGCTCACGTCAATGAATACTTAAAATGCCACAGTCTTTTATCACTGGTGGTTAAAACTGGAAAATGTAGAAGTACTTCTTAAACAGTAAAATATGATGATTCAGTCCTTCAGATGCTGCCTTTCACTTCTGTAATGTTTGTATTTCTTAGAGCCAACTTCCAAAGTATCACAATTATTCAGACGTTTCCATTCCATTATCGGCATCCAAGGTCCACTTCGATGTCAGAATTAAAAATAGTTACTCCATGGGAAAATGGATGTTTTGCGAAATACTGCATTATGGTCAGGACACTGAGCTGTAATGCACCAGGGACATTAAAATGTTAGTGCATTTGTTCCACATGACTGGGGAGCTCATTAAAGTTTAATTTCAATCTTGTTTTTTCCCTGCAGTACTCCCACAGCCGAATCCAACCCCTGCAGCCCCAGTCAAGGAGAAAATGTCATTTGGGTTCAATGACTTTTCCACCACAGGATCAAAGATTATTGATCTTGGATCTTGTCCATTAAGCTGCACCCCAACTTTGAGACCTTCCTTTTCCAGTTCTAACATCTTGCACAGCATAATATTTAATGCTCCTGTGGTGGCAACAGCCTTGGCCAAAACTCTTGAACCTCCCTCTATAACCATCTCTTCTTCCCTCCCTTAAAGCATTCCTTAAATCTATGATCAGGTTTTTGGACACCTATTATAATCTCTTGCAACACACACAAAAGGTGCTGGTGGAACTCAGCAGGTCAGGCAGCATCTATAGAGGGAAACAAACAGTCCAGATTCCAGCATCTGCAGAATCTCTTGTGTCTCTATTATAATCTCTTACATGGCTCAGAGCCAGATTTAGTTTCATAATACTCCTTTGAAGCCTCTTGAGGCATTTTGCTACATTAAGAGTGCCATAAAAAAAAGTTGTTGCTGTAAATAGGGTGGAGGCTGTTTCACTGGATTATTGAGGATGTTCCCTTTTCTGATTTCAGGTTTTTTTTAGGCTTGTTAAAGATCCTAAGGGCAGTGCTTGAGGAAGAGTGGAATGTTCTCTGAAATAAGAATAGAAAATGCTGAAAACACTCAGCAAATCAGGCAGCAACTGTGGTAAGAGAAATAGTCAACGTTACGGGTCTGTGTTCCTTCATCAGAACTGTGGGAAAGAGGAACACAAGTCAGCTTTCAGTAGAAGAGAAGATGGGGAAGGGATGTGTAGAACAAAGCGAACATCTCTGATAAGGTGAGCCAAAGTAGGCTTCATTGAGGCAGTCACCAGCACATTAAGATCCTTGATCTGTGTAATGAGTTGTTAATGGTAAGGGTGTGGGACCTGTCCAACAAGCCAGACTATACAAATAGAATAAGAAAAATTGAGTCAATATGACGTATAAAAAGGGAAATGGTAAATGCTGTAAATACTCAGCAGGTCAGGCAGCATGTGTGGGAAGGAGGAACAGTTAACATTTCAGACAAGGTATCCTTCTTCGGACCCTGAGAAAGAAAGAAACAAGTTGGTCTATGTAGCAGCAAAGGTGGGGGTGGGCGATGGATGGAACAGAGGGAATTTCTCTGATGAAGATATGTTCTGGTGGGATCAGACTAAGCTACAATGGGCTGTGTAATTTGTTGCAGATGTGGTTCTTTCATACTGCAACATGTGCAGCAGGCCAGACTATACACAGAGAGAAAAAAAAAAGAGGGTGACAGGCAAAAACAGTTCTTACAATCAGCTGAGGGAACTCAACGGGTCGAGCAGCATCTCTGGGGGGGGAAAGGAACTGCCAGTGTTTTTGGGTCGAATACATTCAGCAGTGTTAGCACATTTTTTTTGTACATAGAACCATTGCCACTCATGTAGCCCCTGAGGGTGATGCACCCTTCCGTTGCTTGAGGGGCTTCCCCGCCAGTCTCAGCCTCTCATTGTCCAGTAGTGGAAGGACCTTCGACTGTGGTCCTGACCACAGAACTTTTGCATTGGCTGCACCGAGCTTCAGGGTGTCCCTCAGCACGTATTCCTATAGCCTGGATTGTGCCAGTCTGCAGCATTCCCCTACGGACATCACTCTGTGCTGGAAGACCAACATTTGGAATCTGGCATGTCCCCTTTGACACTCACCAACTTTTATCAATGCACCATAGAAAGCGTCCTATCCGGATGCACCACGGCTTGGTATGGCAACTGCTCTGCCCGGGACCGCAAGAAACTGCAGAGAGTTGTGGACACAGCCCAATGCATCATGGCAACCAGCCTACCCTCCATGGACTCTGTCTATAGCTCTCGCTGCCTTGGTGAAGCAGCCAGCATAATCAAAGACCCCACCCACCCGGGTCATCTCTCCTCTCCCATCAGGCAGAGGGTACAGGAGACTGAGGGCACATACTACCAGGCTCAAGGACAAATCCTATCCCACGGTGATAAGACTATTGAATGGTTCCCTTATACGATGAGATGGACTCTTTACCTCACAATCTACCTTGTTTGACCTTACACCTTATTGTCTGCCTGCACTGCACTTCCCTGTAGTTGTGACACTTTACTCTGTTTCTGTTATTGTTTTTACTCTGTACTACCTCAATGCACTGTGTAATGAATTGATCTGTATGAATGGTATGCAAGACAAGTTTTTCACTGTACCTCGGTACAAGTGACAATAATAAACCAATTCCAATACCAATTTTCGAGCAGACCAAAGAGCGTCTTTCACTGAATTGATGGTCTTCCAGCAGCACTTGATGTCTGTCTCTGCCTGTGTCCCTGGGACATGCACGTTGCTGTGGGCCTGCAGTCAGAGTTGGTCCAGACTGAGACATGTTTCCTTCCCTGAAGGATAGTGAGGATGCACAGGAGGCCAACTGAAATGGAGCAAAGATCTCAAAATTCTATAGGGGTGGAGAATCAGAGATCAGAGAGGGATGCATTTGTTAATGAGAGAGGGGAATTTAAAACAGAAGAATTTCCAGACCAGGTTGGGCAGGCACAGGGCTGGGTGAGTTAGAGTACAGGCAGTGGAGTTTTGGCTTTTAACAAAGTCATTTGCTTATTCAACAATATACGATACGCTATCATCAGGACCCATCATTGCAATATATTGTGAACATAACATGGTGAGTGTGTGGAGGAGGTAATCGAGCTCACTGTTATGAAATGATTTCTCTTGTGACAACACAGCTCCTATATTTTTCTCTCTTGGCTTCACTTCCATGTTCCTTCTTATCATTAATGGTGGCTGCGCTTCTGTCCTAACAGACAAACTCAAAGCAGTGTTTGAGACTGCTGCTCCTGGCTTGAAATTCAAACATTAATTAAAACCAATTGGAGCCTGTCTGTTCTGGTAAATACATTACAAAGCTATGCTAATGTGTTGCTCTTGTAAGTGCTGATATTTGAAGGACATTCGAAGTTTAGAGCTTGCTGCTGAATAACAACTTGACTCTTCACACCTAAACACTACTCATCCTGACTGCCTTATTCCACTCATGGCTGGTACAGTTGTATTTTCATTACAAGCTCTTTACCTTGTTTTGCGATAGACAATCCCTGCAGTGTTGTGGGCTGGTTCCATGAGCAGACTGTCTAAATTGTCTGGTAGAATGCCTCATCGCCAGAACTCACCAACAAGCACCAAGACCACGCTTGGCTGATTACTCCTGGCCCTGGCCAAACTGGCCATTCGCGGGTCATGGAGGCAGGCAGCTGAGGGCTCCACCTGAGCTGACTGCTTGGCCTTCTTCTGGGCTTGTGTTTGTGCCCGGATCTCCCTGAAGAAGGAACACATGGTGTCCACTGACACCTTGTCAAACAGTCAAAGCTTTGAGCTGAGACCCTTCATCAGGACTGGAAAGGAAGAGGGAAGAGGGCAGAGGGTTTATTTCCCTCCATAGATGCTGCCTGACCTGCTGAGTTCCTCCAGCACTTTGCGTGTACTGCTGTGCTGTAATGTTCTATGTAAAATAAAAAATAACCTGCAGCGTTGGATGGGAGAGAGAAAACTGATCCCTGGGTTGTCAGCAGAAGCTTGAGAATGGCATTCAGCATCTCTGATATTTCCATCCTCCTACAGCAAAGCATCCAGCTTCCACTAGGCACAACCCTCGCTGCATTGTCTTGGACTGGTTTCCAGGAAGCACACCCCATACCTTGACACCCAACTTGGCCATGCCACCACTCTCCTGACTGGTTACAGGAGCCCTGTCTTCTATTGTATTGGGTATAGAATTTGGACAACTAAGTTTTAATTATTAACACAGTGAGCAGAAGGAATGAGAAATGTGGGATATGGAAATGGTGCAATTCAGGTACCGTATTGAAATGAGGGTTAAAGTATTGGCTCCAGCCCAGAGGAAGTTAGTTCAGCTCATCGTGGCCATAGGGAGGATTCAGCTCAGTCTAGTTAGTTTAGTTAGTGAGTTTAGTTTATTGTCACATACACCAGGGTGCAATGAAATGCCTTGCTTGCATTAAGGTCACGGAGTAAACAGTACACCCAGTAATAATAAATGCAACAATAAGCACAGCAGTGAGTGCAAAACAATCGAATGGTACAAAGTGTAGTCGTGCAAACAAGTAAAGCAAAAAGAAATGCTAAAGTGACAGTAATGGAATAACCAAGAAAGGTAGTGTTAAGAGTCCGAGAATATTGCAGCACCACCAGGAAGAGGGATGTGGAAGAGGTGATTGGTTCAGAAGTCTGATAGCAGTGGGGAAGAAGTTGTTCTTAAGTCTGGCTACCTGGGCTTTCAAGATCTAATCTAATCACACTTCCCTGCTGCTTCCCTAATAATCCTTTCTTTCCCAATATTTATTCATCCACCCTTTAAGCTGGTATCCTGGGTTAGAATCGCACGAAGCACTTTGACCTTTTGCTGAACTTTAGCAGCAATCCTCTCTCCCGCAGACCCTGCCTCCCTCAGGCTTTCCCTCCTCCTAACCACTTCCTCTCCTTCACCCGCCCGTTGTTCCTGTCTCCCTCCGACACCCCAAACTCCTCCCTCAGATCCCCTCCCCTTTATCACCCCCTCCCCACCTCCTAACTCTCAGCTCAGGGTGCACAAACCTGCCTCCCTTCCTGATCCCCTTCCCCTCGCTCCCCTCTCCCTCAGACTCTTGTTGTTGCTGCACTCTTAACGTACTCTCATGACAGCCTTTTCTTTCCAGTTACCAGAACACAATTACATCAAACTCTTTAGAGCATTGTCAGATATTTCTGTTACTGTCCACCTCAACTGACTGTGAGATTATTTATTTAAATTTCTCTCTTCCATTTTGATTTGATTAGTGCATTTTCTGGACAGAGAGTTTCTGGGCTGAGGCTTAAACTATTCAACGTAGACATGATCTCTACAACGTTCTCAGCAGGAGGTCAGTGGTGTGATGCACAAACTGTGGCAACTGTTCCCTATGTTAGGGAGGAAGATGTGATCAGAGTCTTGAATTCAGTTGGCTTACTTAGATGATTCTTTGTGCTTGTGGAATCTGTTTTGCTTAGTGCTTTGAAGACAAGGTCGATCTGATCTCTTTGGCTCGCCAAGTCTGTGTCAACCATCCTCAAACCATTTTCACATTAACCTTATCCTAACCTATTTTATACTCTCCACATTCCCGTTAAATCCTCCCCAGGTTCTACCCCTCACCTACACAGCGGCCAATTAACCGACCGACCTACAAGCCTTTGGGATGTGGGAGGATACTGGAGTGCCCCGAGGAAACACGTGCAGTGCAATGTGCAAACTCTGTGAAATTTGTGGATTGAACGTAACACTCGAATCGAAGTAAAAGTGCTGCAGCGACATTTTGTTAAAAACATGGAACTTCTCAGATCATGAGTAGGAGGCCATTCAACTCCTTAAATGTGACCCTCCTTTCTAATTAGATCACGGCCAAACTGTATCTAATGTATCTGCCCCCACAACCTCTGCAGGCAGTGCGTTCCATGCACCTACCACTCTCTGTGTAAAAAACTTTCCCTTGACATCCCCCTTATATTTCCTCCAATTACCTTAAAATTATGTTATCTCGTGTTAGCCATTGTCACCCTGGGAAAAAGCGTCTGACTGTCCACTCAATCTATGCCTCTTATCATCTTGTACACCTCTATCAAGTCACCTCTCATGCTCCTTCGCTCCAAAGAGTAAAGTCCTAGCTCACTCAACCTATCCTCATAAGACATGCTCTCCAATCAAGGCAGCATCCTGGTAAACCTCCTCTGCACCCTCTCTAAAGCTTCCACATCCTTCCTATAATGAGGTGACCAGAACTGAACACAATTATCACAACGTTATCACAACGTGTTATGGGTCGGTCTCTCAACTTACGCCAATTGGTCTTCTTGCACCAAGTCCTGGTCAACTATTACTCGAGTTCTTGGTGAAATGCATTCACTCCTATCATATGATGCTCCACGTTTAAAATCCTTTTCCTTTTTTTTTCGGATCCCTCCATGACATCATTCCCTTCCCATATCCCTCCATTTTCCTAGTCTCTAATGCTTTGTATCATGTAGGCTCATGCAGTTCCAGCCTCCCTGAATCTAATAGCTCCACAATTGCAGGTATGCCCTTAAGGGTTTCCATTTCCAATCCACTCCACCTCTCTACTTCGCTCCTTTAAGGCTCCCCTTTTGATTATTGGAATTGGTTTATTACTGTCACATGTACTGGGGTACAGTGAAAGACTTATCTTGCATACCATTCATACAGATCAATTCATTACACAGTGCATCGAGGTAGTGCAAGGTAAAACAGTACAGAATGCTGAATAAACTGTAACAGCTACAGAGAAAGTGCAGAGTAGGCAGACAATAAGGTGCAAGATCATACCGAGGTAGATTGTGAGGTCAAGAGTCCATCTTATCGTGCCGTGATGCATCCCAATAGGATGCTTTCTATGGTGCATCGATAAAAATGGATTCTTGCAAAAACGGATATCTGCCCTGATATTTCCTAACAAGTTTTGGTATCACATTTTCCTTGATAACTATGATACAGTGTTAGAAGTGCTATAACTTGTGATTACACACACACATGGAAAAACAACATGTATCCACTGTTGCATGCACCGAACACACAACGTGACACTGTTGAGTAGCTCACCTCCTGACACCCCAGAGTCTTCTCACCATCTGCAAGAATCCAGTCAGGACAATCTTTACCGAGTGGTGTGTAGCGGGGATACAGTACCCCCTCTGATAACCGTTAAGTACATTAAGGACATGTAGGTATCTGCACAATGTGCAGTGTGCTCCTCCAGGTTACATTAATATCTCTGCATATGGCCCTAAGTCAGGAGTGTGGAGCAACACTCTGCTTGTTGGATGAGCACAGTGCCAACAAAAGTCAAGTAGTTGGACACCATTTAGCCACTTGATACTTGATGGCCGTTCCACCACCCTATGTACCCCCTCCCTCCAACTCCAGTACAGTGTGCAGTGTGTGCCATCTGCAGACTGTACTTACTCACCCAGGCTACTCCAACAGCACCTCCCAAAACTACAACCTCCACCACATCGAACGACCAGGATGGGACCACAGTTCTATTGTGGTGGCACGGTAGCATAGCGTGACGCTATTACACTGCCAGCGATCGGGTTTCGATTCCCGTCGCTGTCTGTAAGGAGTTTGTACGTTCTCCCTGTGACGGCGGGGGTGGCCTGGTTTCCTCCCACATTCTGAAGACGTAGGTAGGTTAACATGGGTTTAATTGGGCGGTGCGGTCTCGTTGGGTGGGAAGGGCCTGTTACTGTGCAGTATAAATAAAGTTTTACAAAGCAGGTGCGTGGCACCACCACCACCTGCAGGTTCCTCTCCAGGTCACACACCATCCTGGTTTGGAAATACATCGCCGTTCCTTCATCACCGCTGGTCTGAATTCTGGAAACTCCTCCACAGCAGCACCAGAAGGACTGCAGCGATTCAGGAGCAGAATCAGATTTATTTATCATTGTCTTATGACGTGAAATTTGTTGTTTTGCGGCAGTAGTACAGTGCAAAGACATAAAATTACTATAAATTATGAAATAAATAAATAGTGCAAAAAAAAGGAATAATGAGGTAGTGATTATGGGTTCACTACCTCATTATTCCTTTTTTTTGCACTATTTGTTCATGGATGTGACTCACCACCACCTTCTTAAGGATAATGAGGGATGAGTAATAAGTGCTGGCCTTGACGACGTCCAACACATTAAAGCAAAAGCCAAAAAAGGAAGAAAACCAGTGCGGAATGGGGGGAAGTGGGGTGGGCTGGGGTTGGGACACTGTTCACTCAACTCTAGGATCAACCAATGAAGGATGCAGTTCTGAGCACCTGAAACTGATGGGCAGGGAAGGAGATGTGCAGAGGAGATTCACCAGGATGTTGCCCGGATTGGAGGACTATAGTTACGGGAAGAGACTGGATAGGCTGGGCTTGTTTTCCCTGAAGCGAAGGAGGTTGAGCGTTAACCTAATAGAGGTATATAAAATTATATGAGGTATAGGTAGGGTATATAATCAGAAGCTTTCTCCCATGATACCGAAAACAAGAGGGCATGGGTTTAAGGTGAGAGAAAGGAGTTTTGAAGGGAATCTAAGAGGAAAGTTTTTTTTATACGGAGAGTGGATGATACCTGGAACACACTGCCAGAGGAGGTGGGATCAGATACAATCACACATTTTGGAGGTATTCAGACGGATACTTGAATAGGCAAGACACAGAAGGATATGGACAATGCAGGCAAACGAGATTAGTGTAGATGGGCAAAAAGGTTTGCATGGACACGGTGAGCTGTAGGGCCTGTTTCTGTGTTGTATAACTCTATGACTATGAAACGATCATCCAGTGCATTAAGTGTCTCCATATTTATGAAGGTGGTACATTGTGACCAGACCCTTCTTACCTCCTCCATTACCCCCATCCCAGAGTATCCTCCTGGCGAGGGGAGGGGGCATAAATTGGAGCAGAAACCTGTATTAGACTGGGCCAGAATCTATTCTGCAAAAGCACCTGAATTTATCATTAATGTCTTGTAGCAGAAACTGAAACCTTGCACTTGGGCATGCTATGCCACACAGCTTGGATCCAGAGTGAAAGGGAACTTACACAGCCTCCGCCCTGGAGCACGGGACGCTGACAGCTGAGGCAAAGAGGGCCAAGATGTTTTATTACTCAACACTGACATTTCTTTCTGTTCCACCAGGCCACACCCTCATTCTCCTCTCCCCTTTGAAAACCATGTATCTCTGGGATCTAGGAATGCATGTTCTCTTATCATTTTGTTTTCAAGCTTCATGTTGAGACTTCAGAGAGTTCAGGCCTAATGTTCATTGAAGGTCCCGCACCATTGTACAGCTCTTTGCTAATATACTTTGATACACAGATTCTAGGAAGATGAGTCATTACCCGGATAAAGCTCTCGGCTTCTCCTTTTCGTGCTGCTTAGTTAATAGGCTTTTATCTTCCCACCTCATTAATTTCAAAACACATGGATCTAACATCAATGGCTTTAGTTATTTCGTGGTAGAAAAATAAAACTGAAGTACCTTTAGTGTGTGTGTGTGTGTGTGTGTGTATGAGTTTGAGCGTATGTGAGTGGATGTGTCTACACATGTGTGGGAGGGTTGTCTGTGTCTTTTGTGGTCCGCCTTATTACTAGTTTTCTGAGACTTAATCCTCTAGCAGTTTATATGGCAATAGAAATCCATACATGATTTTCTCCCCCGTCATATACTATATCTTTAATATATGACAGCATTGAAAGACAATTACTGAGTGGGCTAATGCTGTGTATTGGTATTGGTATTGGTTTATTATTGTCACTTGTACCGAGGTACAGTGAAAAGCTTGTCTTACAAACCGATTGTACAGGTCAATTCATTACACAATGCAGTTACATTGAGTTAGTACAGAGTGCATTGAGGTAGTACAGGTAAAAACAATAACAGTACAGAGTAAGGTGTCACAGCTACAGAGGAAGTGCAGTGCAATAGGGTGCAAGGTCAGGTAGATAGTGAGGTCATAGTCCATCTCATTGTATAAGGGAACCGTTCAATAGTCTTATCACAGTGGGGTAGAAGCTGTCCTTAAGTCTGGTGGTACGTGCCCTCAGGCTCCTGTATCTTCTACCCAATGGAAGAGGAGAGAAGAGAGAATGTCCCAGGTGGGTGGGGTCTTTGATTATGCTGGCTGCTTCACCAAGACAACGAGAGGTAAAGACAGAGTCCAAGGAGGGGAAGCTGGTGTCTGTGATGTGCTGGGCTGTGTCCACAACACTCTGCAGTTTCTTGCGGTCCTGGGCAGAGCAGTTGCCGTACCAAGCCATGATACATCTAGATAGGATGCTTTCTATGGTGCATTGGTAAAAGTTGGTGAGTATCAAAGGGGACAAACCAAATTTCTTTAGCCTCCTGAGGAAATAGAGGCACTGGTGAGCTTTCTTGGCTGTGGCATCTACTTGATTTGACCAGGACAGGCTGTTGGTGATGTTCACTCCCAGGAACTTGAAGCTGTCAACCCTCTCGACCTCAGCACCATTGATGTAGACAGGTGCATGTACACCGCCCCCTTTCCTGAAGTTAATGACCAGCTCTTTTGTTTTGTTGACATTGAGGGAAAGGTTGTTGTCATGACACCATTCCACTAAGCTTTCTATCTCCTTCCTGTACTCCGACTCATCACTGTTTGAGATATGGCCTACAACGGTGGTATCATCTGCAAACTTGTAGGTGGAGTTAGAGCAGAATCTGGCCACACAGTCATGAGTGTATAGGGACTAGAGTAGAGGGCTGAGGACGCAGCCTTGTGGAGCACCAGTGTTGAGAATAATCGTGCCGGAGGTATTGCTGCCTATCCTCATTGATTGTGGTCTGTTTGTTAGAAAGTCAAGGATCCAGTTACAGAGGGAGGTGTTGAGTCCTAGGTCTCGGAGTATGGTGACAAGCTTGCTTGGGATTATTGTATTGAAGGCAGAGCTGTAGTCAATAAACAGTAGTCTAACGTAGGTGTCTTTACTGTCCAGATTCTCCAGAGCTGAGTGTAGGGCCAGGGAGATGGCATCCGATGTAGACCTGTTTCGGTGATAAGCGAATTGCAATGGGTCCAGGTTGTCTGGTAGGCTGGAGTTGATGCGTGCCATGACCAACCTCTCAAAGCACTTCATGATGATGGATGTCAGAGCCACTGGTCGGTAGTCATTGAGGCATGCTACCTTGCTTTTCTTCGGTACTGGGATGATAGTGGTCTTCTTAAAACAGGTGGGAACCTGAGATTGAAGCAGGGAGAGGTTGAATATGTCTGAAAATACTTCTGCCAGCTGATCAGCACAAGATCTGAGCACACGGCCAGGGACTCCATCTGGGCCATGTGCTTTCCTCGTGTTCACTCTCCGGAAGACTGATCTTACATCCTCCACTGTGATCACAGGTTCAGCTGTGTTGGTGGCTGTCAGGGTGGATGGTGACAATCCACTTCCCTTTTGTTCAAAATGCACATAGAATACATTAAGTTCATCAGGAAGGGATGTGCTGTTGTTAGCTATGCAGCCCAACTTCGTCTTGTAGCCTGTTATGGCATGTAAGCCCTGCCATAAGTGATGGCTGGTCAGGGACTCTATTTTGAGTCGGTATTGCCTCTTGGCATCCCTGATAGCTTTCTAAAGGTCATACCTCAATTTCTTGTACCGATCAGGATTACCAGATTTGTGTGCAGCAGTCCTCTCCTTCAGTAGGGAGTGGATCTCCCGGTTCATCCGTGGTTTCCTGTTTGGGAACACCCGTATTGTCTTCTTTGGTACACAGTCCTCCACACACTTGCTGATAAAGTCTGTGATGGTGGTGGCATACTCATCTAGGCTGGCAGCTGAGTCCTTGAAAATGGACCAGTCCACTGTCTCAAAGCAGTCACACAGGAGCTCATCTGCTTCCTCAGACCAGCACTGCACGACTCTCCATACCGGATCCTCCCGTTTCAGTTTCTGTTTGTATGCAGGGAGAAGGAGCACAGCCTAATAGTCTGATTTCCCAAAGTGAGGACGAGGGGTGGCTCGGAAGGCATCTTTGATGGTTGTATAGCAGTGTGACTTACCCTGTCCATTTTGAAATCATTGCATTTTTGACTCTTACAAAAAAAATTAGTATTTGCTTTTTCTAACAATCTTTTCAATGTTTAGTCTGCATTTTAACCAATTATTATAAGGACCATTTTAGCAGATCTGCTTCATGTGTTTTCTGTTTTTCACCATTTTGTCTAGATACCATAATTTTTTTGACACAAAACTGAGATAGGCTGTTACAATCATCCTTCACTGCTACAGTCCAAACACCTTCAGATTTACTTCAAATATATTGCATAGAATATTCCTCCAGCAATGGATCCCAGTGACATATTCCCATCTGGAAAGTGAAATCCTGTTCCATTCACCTGACAGCTGACCTGCTATTGACCATAACTATTGACAGCTTGATGAGGGAGTAGCAAAGGTGATCCAAGGGATTAGGAGGTTGTGTTGTTGTATTATGAAAGAAACCTCATCTTCCTTCAAAAATGAAGAGCCTTTGTGATGACATGATTGACGCTTTCATGATTTTGCAGCAGATCAAGAAAACTCTGCAAGCAACTTGTCATCTCTAGTAAAGGAATTGCACTTCAGGAAAGGTAACGTAAAAATTAGCGAGCTGCAAGTAGGCAGTAAATTCAGGTTGTACTTGTCCTCCAAAGGACTAGGTTGTGTCAGGAAACTGCACTGAAATAGAATGGACCAAAACACAAATGACAATGCTGGTCTACTTTGACTCCTGATCTAGTGATGCCTCAAATCTAAGTGCCATTTTATGTTAGAATCCCTCCATGACTTGCCTGTCCCAGCACTGTGAACCTTCATGGTTCTATATCTGTTGTCTTGAACACCTTTAATGTTTGTAGTTCCGCCATTGGCAGGCATGCCTTCAACTGCATACCCGAGTTCTAGAATTTCCTCCTGTCTCTCTCTGCTTCTCTACATTACTTTTCTCCATCCAAAAGCCACCCCTTTGATCACGCTTCTGATCACCTTCTATAGCATTGTTTCTATAATGTGCCTTGGGAAAGTATGCTCCATCAAATGTACTACATAACTGCAAAGTGTTAACAATACTGTGGATGCTTCTGGAGCAGTGTTGACACTAGCTCTGGAGAGTGTGGTCCTGGTTTGCTGCGGAGACTTCTAAAAATTCCAGTCACACTTTCTTATACTTTGATGGCAAATAATATTCTTTGTTATTCAAGTTTTGTTAATTTATTTGGCCTTGCTTCCACTTAATCACAAATGACAGAGAACATTGGCCTCTAACTGCTGTGAAGTTACTCCAACTAATAATTAATAAACACATTTCTGGATCATGTGCATTTCTGTGCAATTGAGATTTTTTAGGTCTGATGACAGTCGCAGGCAAGATCTAGGCTGAATCTGAAATCAAACTGCATTCACAGTGACTAAATAGACCAACGGAAGGTTGAGGGATTTTAGAATGTACCTTCTTATGTAGAAGGACAGGGTAGTCAGGCTAGTTTTATTCAGAGTGCTTTCACCTAATCCTTCGTGTATTAGACAAGATTTCTTAACCATCTGGCATGCAGGCCTTAATCTTGTTTTTATCTCTTAAATGGAACTGGATGAAAAGAATATATAAAGAGGCTCTATCAACCCTGCAAGGTCTGCTAATTGATTGTTGAATTGTACAGTGCAAAGAGAATGTTTCTGTTAGAGAAATATCACAGTGCCACTTGTCATTCCCTCCAGTGACTCTTGCATCTTAACTGCTTCTCTGCAGGTCAAAGGCCCTTGCCTTCCACCAAAACAATGCCAGAAACCTTCCCATAAAGGAAAAGCTGCATCCCAGCCTCCTCCTGGTGCGTATCATCTGATCTCTGTTCTGAGAGATAATTGAGATCTCAGAGTCCACTGTCTCTGATGACTTCAGCACCACTGCAAATGAAGACTGCTGTGTTTGAGGTGTTCGAAGCAGCTGATGCTTTTCACTTCTGATAAATGCTTTTGCAGAGTTGTTTCTGGTACTAGACCTCCAGCAATTGCTAAAGAAGAGGTTACTAATGTGGTATTGGTAATTGGTTTATTATTGTCACTTGTGCTGAGATACTGTGAAAAGTTTTTGTTTGCATGTCTTCCAGACAGATCATTCCAAACATAATGAGAATCAGAATCAATTTTATTATCACTGACTTACATGTCATGAATTTTCTTGTTTTGTGGCAGCGGTACAGTGCAAAGACTGTCAATTACAAAAATAAATAAATAGTGTAAAAAGGAGGAATAATGAGGTAGTGTTCATGGGTTCATGGATCATTCAGAAATTTGATGGTAGAGGGAAAGAAGCTGTTCTGGAATCATTAACTGTGGGCCTTCAGGTTCCTGAACCTCCTCCCCAATTGTAGTAACAAAAAAAGGGCATGTCCCGGGTGGTGAGGGTCCCCTTAATAGAAACATAGAAACATAGAAAACCTACAGCGCAATTCAGGCCCTTCAGCCCACAAAGCTGTGCTGAACATGTCCCTACCTTAGAAATTACTAGGCTTACCCATAGCCCTCTATTTTTCTCGGCACCATGTACCTATCCAAAAGTAATGATGGATGCCACCTTCCTGAGGCACGACCTCTTGAAGATGCCCTCGATGGTGGGGAGAATTGTGCCCGTGATGGAGCTGGCTGAGTCTACAACCCTCTCGCGATCCTGTGCATTGGAGCTTCCATACCAAGCTATGATTCAACCAGTCAGAATGCTCTCCACCGTACGTCCATAGAAATTTGCAAGAGTCTTTGGTGACATACTGAATCTCCTCAAACTCCTGATGAAGTAGAGCAGCTGGCATGTCTTCTTGATTGCATCAATGTGTCGGGCCCAGGATAGATCCTGTGAGATGTTGACGCCCAGGAACTTGAAGCTGCTCACCCTTTCCACCGCTGGGTCCTCAATGAGGACTGGTGTGTGTTTTCCCAACTTCGCCTTCCTGAAGTCCACAATCAATTCCTTGGTCTTGCTGATGCTGAGTGCAAGGTTGTTGTTGCAACACCACTCAGCCGAACTATATCACTCCTGTATGCCTCCTCATTGCCATCTGAGATTCCATCAACAACAGTAGTGTCATCAGCAAATTTATAGATGGTGTTTGAGCTGTGCCTAGCCACATAGTCATGAGTGTAGAGTAAGTAGAGCAGTGGGCTAAGCACACATCCTTGAGGTGCACCTGTCAGCGAGGAGAAGTTATTACTGATCTGCACTGACTGTGGTCTCCTGGTAAGGAAGCCGAGGATCCAGTTGCAGAGGGAGGTATAGAGACCCAGGTTTTGAAGCTTGTTGATTAGTACTGAGTGGATGATGGTGTTGAATGCATAGCTATAATCGATAAACAGCAGCCTGACATATGTTTTGCTATTGTCCAGGTGCTCTAAAGCAGAGTGGAGAGCCAGTGAGATTGTGTCCACTGTAGACCTGCTGTGGCAGTAGGCAAATTGCAGTGGGTCCAGGTCCTTGTTCAGGCAGGAGTTAATTCTAGCCATGACCAACCTCTCAAAGCACTTCATCACAGTAGATGTGAGTGCTACCGGGTGGTAGTTGTTGAGGCAGCTCACAACTCTTCTTGGGAACCAGTACAATTGCTGCCCTTTTGAAACAGGTGGGAACCTCAGACCGCAGCAGTGAGAGGTTGAAGATGTCCTTGAACACTCCAGCCAGTTGGTCGGCACAGTTTTTCAGTACCCGGCCAGGTACACCGTCGGGACCTGACGCCTTGTGAGGGTTCACCCTCTTGAAGGATGTTCTGACATCGGCCTCTGAATCAGAGATCACAGGGTCATTGGATGCTGTGGGGATTCGCACAGGTCTAGCGTTATTTTCCCTTTCAAAGTGTACCTAAAAGGAGGCGCAAATGTACAATGAGTCAGTAAAAAGGAAAACAGAATATAGGATATCGTATTACAGTTGCAGAGAAAGTGCAGTACAGGTGGACAAATAAAGTGTCAGGGCCACGCCGAAGTAGATTGGGAGATCAAGGGTCCATCTTTTAGTGTATGAGTGGTCCGTTCAAGAGCGTGACAACAGTAGGGTAGGAGATCCCGTTGAGCCTGGTGGTACATGCTCTGAAGCTTTTGTATCTTCTGCCTAATAGCAGAGCGGAGAAGAGAGAATCACTGCGGTGGGAGGATCCTTGATTATTTTTGCTGCTTTCCTGTGGCAGTGGGAAGCGGAGTCACTGGATGGGAGGTTGGTTTGCGTGATGGATGAGCTGTGTTCACAACTCCCTATAATTTCTTGAAGTCTTGGGCAGAGCAGTTGCCATACCAAGCTGTGATGAATCGGGATAGGATACTTTTGATGGTGTATCTGTAAAAATTGGTGAGAGTCGTCAGGGACAAGATGAATTTCTTTCGCTTTCCAAGGAAGTAGAGGCATTGGTGAGCTTTCTTGGCCGTAGCACTCACGTGGCTCAACCAGGACGAGAGGCTGTGGGAGTTGGTTGGATGGGCTTCCAGAAGGCATGAGGCAACCCTGCACGCAAGCAGCTGTCAGAAAAAAAGACTTGCCTTTCTGTCGTGCCTTTTATGACCTCAGATGTTCCAAATTCCTTCACAGCCAAGGAAGTAGCTTCCTCTTAGAAATATAGTCACTGTTGTAACAAAGGGAAAATAAAGCTGTGTGAAGTGGAAACATGGGAAGGGAACTGGTTCGAAGGCAGGGAGTAGGGATCATGATCTTATGCTTCAGTTGACTGCTGGTGAACACCTCCCACCCTTTCCCATGAGGATTATGTACTGGGACCTTTACTTTATTATATTTATCAGTGGCTTATAACCATAGAAGCATAGAACAGTACAGCACAATACAGGCCCTTCGGCCCACAATGTTGTGCCGACCTTTAAACCTCACCTAAGACTATCTAACCCCTTCCTCCCACATATCCCTCTATCTTAAATTCCTCCATATGCTCCATATATGAATAGTCATTTAGCTTAGATGAGAGTCATTCGGCTCAGATGTGTCATTTATCCAAGTTTGCTGATGACATCGACAGACGCTACAGCAATGTGCAAAATGGTTAAAAACATGACACACTGAGTTAAATGAGGGAAGCTGTCATCTTATTTAGATTTCAGAAAACTGGGTCAGAGTGATTTCTAAATGGTGTTGAACAAAGAACTAGCAGTGGGGGTGGGGGAGAGAAAGTCAGGCGTTCACATACAGAAACTATTCAAAGCTGGTGGATGAGTGAAAAAGAAACAAGTTTAGCCTTTGGCTCGAGAATGCATGAATACAGAAGGTAGATGTTCTTCCACAGCTGTATAATGTTTTGATTTTTCAACATCTGGAGTTCTGTGTTCATTTCTGGACACTATCTTTCAGGGAGGCCATGCATTCTTGGTATGGATGCAACACCAGCTGAAGGAAGGTTGCATCAGTTGGGACTATACTCCCTTGAGTTTAGAAGAGTAAGCAGTAACCTAACTGAGGTATTTAAGGTAGTTGACGGCCTTCATGGTGCCGATAGAGAGAAACTATTTCTTCTGGTGGGTCAGTTCCAGGAAAGGGACATTAATCCTAAAGGGACAGTTTAGCGTGATGCCAGAAAACACTTCTTCACTCAAATAGTAGTGGAAATCTGGATCTCCCTGTCCCAGAATCTGCTGAGGCTGAAGACCGATTGATGCTTGCAAGCTAGACCTAATAGGTTTGGTTAAGCCAGGGCATTAAGGGTATGGCAGAACCAAGGCTGAGGCTGACCTGCAGGACAGCCATTCCCCTTCCTTTGTGAGGCCTTGTATAACCCCACTCCATGTTGCTGAAATTCAACACGACTTTGAACTATTGAAACATGTTACTAGCTGGTAGGGATTGAATGTCACTTTTAATCTGGGTTTATGTAGATAGCAGCCATTAATATGAATGAGAATCAGTCTTCAAATAAAGACTGTTCACATGTAACATCCACCAATACTTTAAAGACATTGAAATCAGCCATTGGCTGTGGGACATTCTGGTTTTGCACTGTTGTAAATTACACAGGGAAAAACAATAGATGCCTGTTTATGTTATGTCAGTCCTGATGCAGGGTTTCAACCCAAAATGTTGGCAGTTCCTTTCCTCCCACAGCTGCTGCTCGACCCGCTGAGCTCCTCCAGCAGATTGTTTGCTGCTCTAGATGACTGTTTATGCTAATCGACCCACATTGAAACTCCCAGGGTGAGATGAGAGAAGGGTTCGGGTCACTTAATGCATTGTTAACGATATATTCCTGTCACTCAATACATAATTAAAGACATATTTGCTCTGTCCATCAATATTCGGGGTGTTTGTATATGCCTGGAGCTGTCCCTCAATACTGTAATAAAAGAAATGCATTTTGGGTATCTGGGGTTTTGTGCTCAGAACCCTTCAGATCATCCTTTGGTGTTTGAATATGCAAAGGTGTTCTGTCAGTTGAGATGTGCTCACACTGTAAATATGCAATTCAATGAAATTATTTGCCTACACCCAAAATGTTAAAGAAGGCTATGTAATTATAACCATTGAAACTGTATTTACACACTTTCTGGTATCTTTACACTTAAAGAGTATAAAACCTCAATGTAATCCAAGAGAAATGCTTCCAGAATGCCTGGTTGTCATGCTGAATAAAGACCTGGAACATCCACAGCTTCCGCCTCTGTGTGGCTCGTTCACAGTCACAACAGCAACATCCAATATCCTTGGTAAATAAACAAATAGATCGGTTATTCTAGACTTGGCCTGTTGCTTGGACTCAGTGCTTGCAGTCTCTTCATCCTTTCTCTGGGTGTGAATGGCTGAACCACGGGCCGTCCGCATACGAGAGGTGTCCCACAGGGCCAATCAGGCTCCAGGTGGAGCGAAGACCTTGTGCTTGCATCGAGATGCCCTGCTGTTGGAACATCCCAATGCCAGCTCCCAAGATGTTCCCAATGCATCTTGTCAGAATGTCCTAATACCCTGTTCCCAGAACATCCTAATACCCTGTTCCCGGAATGTCCCAATAGCCTCCTCCTGGAATGTCCCAATACCCTGCTCCCGGAACGTCCCAAAGCCCTGCTCCTAGAATGTCCAATACCCTACTCCTAGAACATCCCAAGGCCCTGCTCCTGGAACATCCCAAAGCCATGCTCCCAGAATGTCCTAATACCCTGCTCCTGGGACATTCCAATACCCTGCTCCCGGAACATCCCAAAGCCCTGCTCCCTGAACGTCCCAATACCGTACTCCAGGAACATCCCAAGGCCCTTCTCCCAGAATGTCCCAAAGCCATGTTCCTGGAACATCCCAAAGCCATGATCCTGGAACGTCCCAAGGCCCTGCTCCTGGAACGTACCAATACCATACTCCCGGAACATCCTGAAGCCCTGCTCCTGGGACATCCCAAGGCCCTGCTCCCAGTACATCCCAAAGCCCTGCTCCTGGAAAGTCCCAAGGCCCTGCTCCCGGCATGTCCCAAGGCCCTGCTCCCGGAACGTCCCAAGGCCCTGCTCCCAGCATGTCCCAAGGCCCTGCTCCCAGCACGTCCCAAGGCCCTGCTCCCAGCATGTCCCAAGGCCCTGCTCCCAGCATGTCCCAATACAATACTCCCAGAACACCACAATGCCCTGCCCCCGGAATGTCCCAATGCCTGTTGTTGTAATGTCCCAATGGCTGCTGTCAAAGGCTCTGAGAGTTGGAGTAATTTAAAAATATTCCAGTAGATTTAAGTATTTTTAGAAATTAAAAAAAAATTAAATGATTTAGAAAAATATATTTAAATTTAAAAGGGCATGAAAACAGTTTACAGATTATTGGAAATATTAAAATAATGTACAACCAGTCAAGTGTTTAAGTTTTTCCACAGGGTTGGGACCCCATTCAAGGAGCAGGGGTTACAGGTACCAGTGTGCCCTGGTGAGCTGGATGTAACGAACCAGCAACAAAAGAAACACTCCGAGTCATTTATAAGTGTTAAAAACTACTTTATTAATAACTACTTATGATAACATGAAAAATAAAAGTAAAAATGTTAGAATGTTAGAAATAAAAATATTAAACCTTAAACATTAACCCCAAAACCAAACTCGTAGTGTGTGTGTGGCAAAGTCCCAAACTCTAAGTCCAGGAATGGTTATTAAAGTTCAGTTCAGCAAGCTATAAGGTGAAACATGAGCAAAGGCTTCTTCAACAACCACCGTTGACTGAAGACAAAACGTAGATGTAGAGAGAACATAGAGAGTAATTGCGAAATCCAAATGTTCCACGATGGAACCCGAACGACACCTCAGTGTCTACTTGGTAATGACTTCCTCACCCCGAAAAGCATCCGAATCATGGCCGTCCACACAAATACCTGTTTCCCTCTATAAGTCAGCAACAAAGTGGACTCAACCGGATTACTCCCAATTTCCATATGTGGATTATAGTAACAGACACAGTTATTGTTTCTCATCCATCGATAGCGAAACTAGCAGGCTGGTGTCACTCGCTCTCTTCTCTCTCGCTCTTCTGACTGACTCTGACTGACTTCAAAAATGTCATTATGCCCTTTATCTTCTGTTGTCGTAAACACGCCAAAACACACACACACACACACACACACACACACACACACACACACACACACACAGACACACCACTATGCTCTATCTTAAAGGGACATTCACCAATAGTAACCCAGTTCGTAACACTTGCACCATGTCATTGCTCAGTTCCTGACCTCGATGGTTACTGCGGTGATACAGAGAACAGTCAGTGACTGGCTCAATAGTCAGTGCAGTGACACAATGGATAGTCAGTCGCTGGGCTAGATGATCAGTGTGGTGGCACAGTGGACAGTCAACCATGCTTGGAAGATTGAGATGTGTCGAGAATGGGAGCCCACTGTGGACTGCTCACAGTGACAAGGGCTAACTAATCTTGTTTCATCCTGTCCAACCCTTTGTTTAAGTGAAATAGACTGGATTCCAAAGAGATGCCTTTTGCACTTGGGCAAAGATGCAATCATTGCATTACCTGAAATAACGTTGGACCTGGATGTGACGACAAAACCTTTCAAGTTTCCTTGAGTTGGCAGCTGGTCCTTTAGATTACCAAATTGCACATGTCACTCTGATCTTTCAGGAAGCTTAAAGAGCCAAACCAATGAATTATGGATCCAATATCTGTGGTCGGGAGATTACTAGAGACTGGCTTGAACATCTTGATAATGTTTCTCCGATCAGAGTTAGACAGAATGAATTTGCTAAGAATAGGTCATACCTGAAAAAGAAGATAAGACAAGATATTTATTTGTTAGTCACATGTACATTGAAACACACAGTGAAATGCATCTTATTGCATTTCTGAGAATGTGCTGCGGGCAGCCCGCAAGTGTCGCCACTCTTCCGGTGCCAACATAGCATGCCCACAACTCCTAACCTGTATATCTTTGGAATGTGGGAGGAAACCGGAGCACCCGGAGGAAACCCACACAGACACGGGGAGAACGTACAAACTCCTTACAGACAGCGGCAGGAATCGAACCTGGGTCACTGGCGCTGTAATATTGTTACACTAACCGCTACACCACCGTGCCGCAACTGAATCTTTTGAAGAATGAAATAAAATAATAGACAGCAGAACATCTATGGGTTATTTGTGCAGATTTCCAGACAACATTTAAAAAAATTCATTGTGGATTGTTGGCTAAAGTTGAAACTTGTGGATTTGAGGCAGATTACTGTCCTGGTTAGGGAATTGGTTGACCAATAGGAAACAGAGAGCAGAGATAATGGGCATGCATTCAACTTGGCAACGTCACTGGCTGTGTCCCACGAGTATCTGTGTGGGGGGCCTCAATTGTTTGCTTTTTGTTTATATAAATGGTCTAGCTGATGCGATAAAAAGCCGCATATCCGTGTTCGCTGATGACACAAAAATATGTGGCATCCCAAATAGCATAAATAAAGGCATTAAACAGCTGTTAACAGAATAAATAAATGGGCTCAGGAGTGGGGGAATGAATTGTACTGGAGGCAAATGTGAAATTGCCCATCTTAGACCTAAAAATGATAGAAAAAGAGTACTTTTTAAAGGTGAAATTTAGAAATAGTAAATATTCAAAGAGGCTCAGAGGCTTGCGAAAGAGATCATTAAGAAAAGGACTGAAGTTATTAAAGTTATACAAAAGCCCAGTGAGATTGCACTCAATTTACTGAGTGGGCAGTTCTGGAGGCCAACCCTTTAAAGAGGTTATATTGGCCCACGTGGGAGCCGAGTGCAGATTTTCCAGAATGATATTCAGAATCCAAGAATTAAATCACAAAGAAAGATTATACAAAGTAGGGTCATGATCCCCAGAGGTTTAAGGGTTACAGATGATTGCATCAAATTTTTGAGATGTACGTGGAAAGGATAGGGCGGAGGGAGAGAAACTATTTCCGCTGGTTGAATGTCTGGGGCGAGATACCCCAACTGGAGCCAGCTCTCATGGGAATGAAGGAACACGTCTTCAAAAGTGACAGAAGTTTGGGATTCTTGTCCACAGTGGTTCTAGGTCATGGTTAATTTTGAATCTGAGGTCTGGAGAGGGACACTTCAGTTAATCATTGTTCCATTGTATTGAAGGATAGCGACAAATGGTAGTTAGGTCATAATCTTAATGAATGGTAGAATAGATTCAGGGAATACGTTCCTACATAAGTTACTGCAAGAGTTGAAATAGTGAGTTCCTGTTTGCTTTCTGTCTGGTAAGTAATCTTGGTGATTTTAATTGTCTATCCACTCAATTTTTAATAGACAAATAGGATGAAAATCACTTCTGAAGAGGCCGTTTTTCCTGTTATAACATTTGTCACTTAAATGCATCTGCTGTGTACTGAACCAGCTTAGATTAAAGCTATTTAATATAAGGTAGAAGGACTATTTTAGTTTAATAGGCAGCATCAAATCCAATGAAGTGGAAGGAACAAGTTTACTCTACATACACAACAGTACTGAAGCATTGTGCTGATATAGTTGTGCAGCCCAGGAAGTTGCTATTAGGAACTCCCTCTGCCTCCCACCCCTCCTCCTTCCTCAGGCCTGTACTCTTGTGTAGGTTCCCTTAGACATATCCAACACTGCCTCTGTCTTTGGGTGTTTCAGTTGGGATCACCGAGACCAAAGAGCTATATTAAGTCAGCTTGATACTTTTAAGTGGAGCTTATGATCCAATCCCAGCTGGATAATGAACTCTCCCTGCCTGCCACAAACTACCAGTAAACAACACTTGAATGCAGAATAAGATCGTTTGATTGTAACAGTCTATTCCGCCTTCCGCCATGCTCTTTCAATTACACTTGTAAGTGCGATTTGTTGCAAGAGATCAAGAATTCCATTTTATTCGCCAGTGCTTTGGCTGCTCCTGGGCTTCCTCCGGCTTCACTGGAACTGAGTACAAGGAAGGGCCTGTAAATGTACCCTTGTGCCTGATTGGGACTTACAATCAAAGAGGGATGTTGAAATGTAAAGCCCAACAGTTTACCATGAATTATGAACATTAAACATGGTCTCAATGTTTACCCATCATTTTCTTTACAAATCGTTCAAGAGCTTTAATTAGATTCTGAACTGCAGACCGGTTATTGCCCTCTGTTCTGTTTGCCTCCTCAGTAAGATTCCACATTGCGAAGTTGTCCCAGCTCTCTGCAATGTTACCAATAAACCTTCTGATTAACATCACCTGCTTTCCTCATAACTAAAGTCCTGGTTTTGTTGCCTCCTCCACACATCCGTCTGCTCCAGACAGCTTCAAGTGTGACCATCATATTAAGTGCTCAACATCTGCCACTGACAAAGCCTAGCACTCTGGTTAGGTACCCCTGTAGCTCCCAACTGGTCCTAACTTTGTACATCTGCATAACTCTGCCTCCCACGGGCTGTCAGATTAGAATGCTGCATGCTTGACAGAGTAATTGATTTGTGCTCTGACTTGCTGCAGATAATCATTCCCTGGTATCCATTACATTGGACAGATCATTTGCTTCCAATGATTAGATTCCATACTGCAACCCACTCTGTAATATTTGCTTCCTACATAAGGCTTGGTTATATATAATAGGAGAGATTTAATTTACCACATTCTCTGGACAGATATTCAGCTGTCATTGATTTGGTTTCTTTTTATCCAGTGCTTTCTTACACTCTCGTCACTGCTGTCAGTGAATTATTGCGAAGGAAGATTAAATACATGCTGTCAAACTCAGCAGGAACCCAGTTCTGTACAACTTCACTGAACACTCAATATCTGGACCATTAAAGCTCACATCCATTCTGGCAATCTTATATCACGCTTTATACCAAACCAGTCCAGCCCTGGTCACATGTAACCATCATCCTGGAACCAACAATGGAATCCTGAAAGCTCGTATCAAGAATATGGAGTGTCGTCTTGGTAACGAGGAAATTATTGTCATTGTGAAAGATTACCTTGGCAACCGACTACAGGTGCAGCAGCATTGTTGTGCAAAGCTTTGTTAGTTAAGAGGTAACCCCAGGGTGAGAGGGCAGCTCTCACTGCTGCTCTCAATTTATTTGTGATCCAGTGCCTCCAAAATTTACACAATTGAAAGTGCTCAATCCTTAAATGAGATATCTCCTTCCTGCTCCCGTGCTCAGAAAACAAACAGACTAACTCCCCTCAATCTGGACCAACAGCCATCATCTTAGTGATGAGCGCAACACTATTACAGCACCAGCAACCCAGGTTCAATTCCGGCCACTGTCTGTAAGGAGTTTGTATGTTCTCCCCGTGTCTGTGTGGGTTTCCTCCAGGTGCTCTGGTTTCCTCCCACATTCCAAAGGCATATGGGTTAGGAAGTTGTGGGTATGCTATGTTGGTGCCGGAAGTGTGGCGACATTTGCGGGGCTGCCCCCAGAGCACTCTATGCAAAAGATGCATTTCACTGTGTGTTTCGATGTGAATGTGACTTATAAAGATATCTTATCTCATCATCCTACCTACCACCAGCCCGGGATACCAGCACCACCAATGATCAGCTGCCCTTACATTCGGCTCAAAAGTACAGGTTAAAAACGGGTAAAATAATTCTTCCCTGAGACTGTCTTTACCATCCTCTTCATCTGCTCAGGTGCCAAAGCACTTTATTCAGGTGACCGTTCTCAGGCATTGTGGCAGGATGATGTCAGACTATCAGACAGACTATCAAAGATCCTCAATTAACGTAAATCTCAAACAGAATTATCAATTCGTTTATATGAGTGCACTAATCCATAAATTCAAGAACAGCTATTTCCCTTCAACCATTTGGTGCTTGAACCAACCTGCACAACCTTAATCACTACAATTTAGCAACACTATGACCACTTTGATCACCTTGCACTAAAAAGGACTTTGCTTTCTTTTGGTCTAGTTGTGTTCTTTCTTGTAAAAATTGGGTATAATTTGGGCATGGTGTTGTGACAACAACCTTTCCCTCAAATTCAGCGAAAGAAAAGAGCTGGTCATTGACTTCAGCAAGGGGGGGCGGTGCACATGCTCTTGTTTACATCAATGGTGCTGAGGTCGAGAGGGTTGAGAGCTTTAAGTTCCTAGGAGTGAACATCACCAATAACCTATCTTGGTCCAACCATGCAGACACCACGGCCAAGAAAACTCACCAGCTCCTCTACTTCCTCAGGAGGCTAAAGAAATTTTTCATGTCCCCTTTGACCCTCACTAGTTTTTATCTATGCACATTGGAAGCATCCTATCTGGATGCATCAAGGCTTGGTATGGCAACTGCTCTGTCCGAGACCACAAGAAAATGCAGAGGGCTGTGGACACAGCTCAGCTCATCATGGAAACCAACCTCCCCTCCATGGACTTCTCACTGCCTTGGTAAAGCAGCCAACATAATCAAAGACCCCACCCACTCCAGACATTCTCTCTTCTCCCCCCTCCTATTGGGCAGAAGATACAAAAGCCTGAAAGCACGTACCACCACGTTCAAGGACAGCTTCTATCCCGCTGTTATAAGACTATTGAATGGTCCACTAGTACGATAAAATGGACTCTTGACCTCACAATCTACCTCGTTATGGACTTGCACCTTATTGTCTGCCTGCACTGCACTTTCTCTGTAACTAACACTTTATTCTGCATTCTGTTATGGTTTTACTTTGTACTACTTCAATGCAATGTTGCAATGAAATGATCTGTATGGATGGCAAGCAAAACAAAGATTTTCACTGTACGTTGGTACATGTAACAGTAATAAACCTTTGTACCAATATAATTTATGTTTAATTTATGTATTTCGTGTGAATGCTACCTATATGATGTTATGTGCCTGTGATGCTGCTGCAAGTAAGTTTTTCATTGCACCTGTGCATACATATGCAGATAACATTAAACTCGACTTTGACATTTCTGCCTCAAATTCATTCTCAGGTATCCATCATCTTTTATATAAACAATCAAAGTTCTTCATTTGGCTCCAACCTGTAACTCATTTCTGCGTATACATCAGGAATAGGGTTATATTTTAAATTCTATTCCTTGAATATAACATCCTGCAATTATAATTCATCAACCAACATCAGAAAGAAAATGTTTGGTCATTACCACGATTCTGCCTCCCATCTTGCAACTGTGATATATCCGAAGATTCTTGCTTAGTTAGAAGGCTTGAGGTCCTAGAATAAAGCTGCTTGTTTTCTTTCTTTTCACCTTCAGGGTGCCACCCCCACATTTAAGGTGATTACTGGCTTTAGTTATTGACAACAAAGTGCTTCCAATCACCAACAAGTAAGGTCAGACACATTGGACAGTTTGACAATCCCCACCACAGCAGCAAGTGACAGGAACTCATTGAGAATCATAACAACTGTCCCTTGAACATGACAGCCAATGTGACTGAAAGATGATGTATTCCAACAATTTCCCCATAATACTGGATCCTCACAAGATGAATGTTGAACTGAAATATTGCTGTAAAAACTTGAAAGGTAATTTCACTCATCAAAAGGTTCCTGATGGCTGGGTGATAATACAATACTAGGCTTCCGATGTACTGTCAGAGAGAGGGCAGACCAGAGCATCTAAACTAAAATTTATGTTGTACCTCTTGTTATCTGTCAAGCAGAGTGATTGTAGAAAGCGGGATTGTTCTTATTGGTGTGGAGAAAGTTAAGGGGGGAGGATGGGGTTCAAGAGAGGTGATCATAATTTATGAGGGGTGTTCATGGACTAAGTAAAATTAATTGGCAAAAGAGCCAATAGGAAAAATGGGGAGAAATGTTTTGTCATGATCTGAAGTGGACTGTCCTTGGCTGGAGAATTGGATTCAGTAGTGATGTTCAAAGGATATATAATTACATGGGAAAATTGTGCAGCACCGTGAGAAAAGAGCCATTGGATAGTTCTCTTAACGATCTGACACAGGCTGTGCTGGTTCTATTGACATCCTCTAGTAGTGTGAGAGTCAATGATTGTATTCTGTTACAACGCCCCATTCAGTAGATGTAAACAGCAAGCAATAGAAGCAACTGCTTCTACGCCACTGTTATCAGACTCTTGAATGGACCTCTCACATGCCAAAGGATGAACTCTTAAGTTCTTGATCTCCTGATCTACCTCATTGTGGCCCTTGCACTTTATTTGTCTACCTGCACTGCACTTCCTCTGTAACTGCAACACCATATTCTGCATTCTGTTTTCTTTTCACTGCCTCAATGTACTTATGAATGGCATAATCTGTCTGGATGGCATGCAGAAAAAAAGCTCTTTGCTGTACCTCAGTACATGCCACAATAACAAACCAATTACCAGTTTGTGGGGGACAGAAATCGAGGCAACTTTGAGTGCCACAGATTAATAAATAGGGATTTCAGAAGAGGTTCAATTAGTTGAACAATGATTGAAGCGCAAAAGAGCCAAAAGGAAAAATTAAAGTTGAGGGAGAAACCATGACGGAGATCCTGAAGAGTTTGTGTTAGTTGTGTTTATCAACTGTCCTTGCTGAAAATCCTCAGGCTAATAGATAAATACTTGAATATTTGGCTGCACTGCTTGGTGTGTGCTGCAATAGTCCACATCTGGGTACTAGGGACTGTTTGCATCATTGGCTCATCACGTAAAATTCACAGCTGAAATGGTGCTACCCGAGGCTGGCTCCAGGGACCCATCAGGCAGAGATGTGAAGAGTCAAGTCAGTAGAAGCTGGGATAATCAGAGCCCAGCATCGTGTGGGCGGTTGGGAGCCGGGCATCGGGAGTGTGGGTGAGGACTGCAGTACCTTCAAGGGATTGATCGAGTAGTTTCTGTGGGACCCTGGTGAGGACAGGCCATGTTTTTTGAGGATTAGAGGGCAGGCTGTGTTCTGGGGAATCAGCTGGATCAGGCAGAATCACCAATGTTTCTGAGAATTGGGAGAGAACTGGCTGTGTTTTTTGGGAATCGAGTGAGGATAGAACAAAGAACAGTACGGCACAGGAACAGGCCCTTCAGTCCACAATGTCTGTGCTGACCATGACGCTAAATATAACTAATCCAATCTGCCTACACATGATTCCTATCCCTCCATTCCCTGTATGTGCATGTGTCTGTGTAAATGCCTCTTAAATGCGACTATTGTGTCTGCTTCCACACTGCCCCAGCAACATTGTCCAGGCACCTTCCACTCTCTGTGTAAAACACTTGCCCTGTACATCTCCTTTAAACTTGCCCCCCATCTCATCTTAAAGCTATGCCCTCTAGTATTTGACACTTCTACCCTTAGAAAAAGACTAGAATCTAGGGAATCAGATGGACTGGGGTGGAACCAACGGTATATTTGGGGATCAGAGGTCTGGTTTGTGCAATGGAGTGGGTGGGGAGGAGTCAGCAGCAGCATCATATGGACTGATGGCCGTGTGAAGAGTTGTTATCATAGAGTCATACAGCATGGAAACAGGCCCTTCGGTCCATCTGGTCCATGCTGACCAAGATACCCCATCCAAGCTGGTGCCATTTGCCAACATTTGGCCCGTAATCTTCTCAACCTTTTGTTGTGAAACAGATTTGAGGTCTCGACGGCCAAGGACTCTGAACACAGTCTTAGAGGTAAATAATTTATTTACAAAGACAACCGTGAGGAAAAGATGACGGGAACAACACACACACACGCACACGCATGGTTGATAGTGAGCATGGGAGAATCGCAACAGGGGTAAAACACACACAACACACGCACACAAAACGAACTGGGTACAAACAATCAAGGAAAATGCAGTACGCTACCCGCCACCCCTTGACTCAATGCAGGCACGGCTCCACGCCACTGGGAATACTGACTTAGAACACTCCTAACCCTGTTGAAGTGCACACCTTACCAGCAGTCTCTCCAGCATTCTTTCACGATTCCCTAGAGTAATCAAAGGCAGCAAACCAGGCACATGTGGCACTCTTTATAGTGCTGGAGGGCTGGGGGTCCAGCTCAGGCAGTTCAAAAAGGCCAATGGTTCGGTGCCAGCAAGGACTAATCGATCACAGAAGGCCAATGGCCCGAGGCCAAGTACAAAGGTGTTTAAAGGAGCCAATGATCAGGTGTGCACTGATGGGTGGGGTGGAGCCAAATCTTGATTGACAGTGGTGTGTCTTTCAACCAGGTGCTGGGCAGTGCTGTCACGTGACAGCCACGGCCTTCCACAATACACCTTTCCGATCCATGTACCTGTCCGACTATATTTTAAAAGTTGTTATTGTACCTGCCTCAACCACTTCCTCTGGCAGCTCATTCCACATACATACCACCCTTTGTGTAAAAAAAGTTGCCCCTCAGGTTCCTCTTAAATCTCTCCCCTCTCACCTAAAACCTCTGTCCTCTTGTTCTTGATTCCCCAACTTTGGGAAAAAGACTGAATGCATTCACCCTATCTATGCCCATGATTTCATACGCCTCTATAGGATCATCTCTCAGTATCCTAGACTCTAAGATTTATTCCTTAAAGTCCTGGTCTGTCCAACCTCTCCCTATAATCAGTCCATTAAGTCCTGGCAGCTTGATGGACTGATCCTTGTAAATCTTTTCTGCACTCTTTCCAGTTTAATAACATCTTTCCAACAGCAGGGCTACCAAAATTGAACACACTTCTCCAAGTGCAGCCTCATCATTGTCCTGTAGAACTGCACCATCACCTCCCAACTTTTATACTCAATGCCCTGACTTATGAAGGCCACTGTGCCAAAAGCCTTCTTCACCACCCTGTCCACCTGTGACTCCATTTTCACTGAACCATGTACTTGTACTCCAAGGTCCCTCTGTTCTACAACACTCCCCAGGGCCCTGCCATTCACTGTGAAAGTCCTACTGGACTTGACTTTCCAAAATGCAACTCCTTACACTTACGTGAATTAAACTGCATTTGCCATTCATAGGGTTGGGTGAGTTTGGAATGCAAAGTCAGGAGTCGGGTAGACTGAGAGTCAGCTTACGGTTAAGATGGGGGTGTCCGAGCAAGCAGGCAAATATTTTACCCACCTTGTAGGTCTCTCAGCTCGGTGCTGTGCCAGCAGTGACCAACAAGAGTGCTCTCAGGACAATGGGGTCCAAATTCCACCATACAGTTCCAAGATAGGCTTTGCAAAGGGTATGATGCGCTGATGTGTGCCCCTGATGTGGAAATCGCATTGAAATCAACAAGAAGTATCCACTTGAAGTTCGGGAAAATCTCAAGTTAGGAGAATCTCACTCAGGGAAAATAGGAGAACTTAAATTGCAAAAAAGAGTTTGTTTTGTAACTGAATTTCCAGGCAAAAGGAACTCAGCAAATTAGGCACCTGATCCACTCCAGATGAAGTGTCTCGATCCAAAATGTCGACTGCCCATTTCCCTCCATAGGTGCCTGACCCGCTGAGTTCCTCCAACATTTTGTGTGTTGCTCCAGTTTCCAGCATCTGCAGCCTCCCTTGTGTCTCCAGGCAAAAGATTTCTTTAAACAGTGGGTAACTTTGCCCTCATGTGGGCAAGAGATGAACTACACAAAGTAAAGGTATTGAGAATAATCATGCTTGAGGTGTTGCTGAAGAACAACAAGGGAGATCTCCTGGCCAAAGTGTAGCCCTCCCCCAACATCACTAAATCTGACTGTCAGCTCATCTCGACAGTGACCACTTATTTTGCTGTAAAAAAAGTTTGGAACAATCTGACACCATGAAAGGTGTTATGTAAATGCAAACTTTTTTACTTTTCCTGGAATGTCATCCAGTTCTAAACTTCTCTCTGGTTTTCCAAAATAATTTGGAACATTGAGTAAAAAATGCATTGGAATATGATGACAGTGTGGAGAAAGAATCCCGCCCTGAAATAAGACAGTGCGGATTCCACAGAGCTCAAAGGGATGGTTGAGATTTTGGGCTTTGACCCTGCATCAGGACAAGCAGTTTGATTTTGAGTTTATGGACTTGCTGGTCACTGGTATGGAGGATATCTATACATCTGCCTTTTATCAGGACTACCAAACTACTTCACCTTTCCTCACTTTTGATGACGTTAAACTCATGCATTGATCGCCCTCCACTGGCCTGCCAGCTGATAATGCAAATGATGCCTCTCTCCATCAACCTGCCTCCTCACTGATGGTGACGGCATTCTCACTGAAGTGAAAGAAGTAGATCATTTTCAATGGTTACAGCCATTAGGTACAATGAGGAGAGAAGTCAAATAAGTTGCTGTGGGATGATTACAAGGAATTAGTCTGGAGTTTATACTGTGGGATTGCACATGCCACATGGGCATGTGTGAGTTACAAAAAGGACAAGATGCAGGCTGGTATGGTGAAGATGTAGCTGGATTACAGTATGGATAGGATAATGCCTAGGCTGCAATGTGTTACGTTCAGAAGATCACAAAGGGTTGAACACAGCCACTGGAGCACCCAGATTATCTGTGGCTGCAGAAAAAGCATGTTGTTATTTCTCACAGGGTGGAAAACCCATTCAAGCTCCACGCTCCTTTAGTGAGGTCAGCCGAGCACACAGTGTTTTTTTTGAGCTGGTAATTTATGCAGGACTAATGCACCTTTATGTTTGGTCAGCTCTTTGAAAGTCAAAGGCAGTGTCTTCGATGATGTGGCCGTATCTGCACACAGGTTGTATTATTCAGATGGGAATTGGTTGCAGAACAGGTTATTTTTAATGCAAATTGTGTTAAAATGTCAAAGGTAAATTGATGCCCCATGCCATGTTCTTGAAGCATGACACTTTCAATGCCTTAAACGCATTCCTGACACACAAAGTAACTGTCAAAACACTTGAAGGACTAATGACTTGCAGGCTCAAATCCTTGCAGGCTCAAATCCTTGCAAACAATAACCACAGGAATTAGTCTGAACAACTCCTTGGCTGAAAGAGTGTTAAAGGAGACATATCTTTATTTATTTCTAAAGACCATGGAACCATCGACTTTATTCTTCTGTGTGGAGTATTGTGTGGAGTTCTGGCCACTACATTAGATAAGATAAGATTTCTTTATTAGTCACATGCACATCGAAACACACAGTGAAATGCACCTTTTGAGTAGAGTGTTCTGGGGGCAGCCCGCAAGTGTTGCCATGCTTCCGGCGCCAACATAGCATGCCCACAACTTCCTAACCCATACGTCTTTGGAAAGTGGGAGGAAACTGGGGAACCCAAAGGAAACCCACGCAGACACGGGGAGAACGTACAAATTCCTTACAGACAGTGGCCGGAATTGAACCTGGGTTGCTGGCATTGTAATAGCGTTATGCTAACCGCTACACTACCGTGCCTGCCTGATTGTTTTTATCCTTTCTTAGGATATGGGTATCAGTGTCCAGTCTGGTGTTTATTTCCCATTATTATGAATTATGTATAATTGATGATAACAAGTTTATGTTAACTGTTTGTCCTCATCTTGTGATGTACTGTGCTGCTGCTACTGCAAAAAGCTAATTTTCATGGCATTTATACCCTGTGTATGTATGCCTATGACAACAGTAAACTTGAACTTGAACTTGAACCGTCCTCAATCATCCTTAACTAGGGTCACTATGACTCCTTATGGCATAGCTAAGAGGCAACCTCCATGTGATTTTTCGAGGCAAGGATATCTTAATGCAGATGCCTTGGACCCAGCAGAGGGTTAATTGAAAACTGCAGAACAAAAGTTCCTGTTATGCAATCTGCAGAATTACAGGATCAAAACCATAGAAACCATAGAACCATACAGCACAAAACAGGCCCTTCGGCCCACCATGTTGTGCCGTCCATCAGACCACCCTCACACTACCTAACCCCTTCTTCCCGCATATCCCTCTATCTCACATTCCTCCATATGCCTATCCAACAAGCTCTTGAACCTGTTCAATGTATCTGCCTCCACCACCACCCCAGGCAGTGCATTCCATGCACCAACCACTCTCTGGGTGAAAAACCTCCCTCTGACATCTCCCCTGAACCTCCCACCCATAACCTTAAAGCCATGACCTCTCGTCTTGAGCATTGGTGCCCTGGGAAGGAGGCGCTGACTGTCTATCTATTCCTCTCAATATTTTATATACCTCTATCATGTCTCCTCTCATCCTCCTCCTTTCCAGTGAATAAAGCCCTAGCACCTTAAGCCTCTCCTCATATTCAATACTCTCCAATCCAGGCAGCATCCTGGTAAATCTCCTCTGCACCCTCTCCAACGCCTCCACATCCTTCCTATAATGAGGCGACCAGAACTGAACACAGTACTCTAAGTGTGGCCTAACTAGAGTTTTGTAAAGCTGCATCATCACTTCGCTGCTCTTAAACTCAATCCCACGATTTATGAAAGCCAACATCCCATTGGCCTTCTTAACTGCTCTTTCTACCTGTGAGGCAACTTTCAATGAACTGTGAATATGAACCCCCAGATCCCTCTGCTCCTCCACACTGCCAAGTACCTTGCCATTCACCCAGTACTCTGCCCTGGAGTTTGTCCTTCCAAAGTGTACCACCTCACACTTCTCCGGATTGAACTCCATCTGCCACTTGTCAGCCCAGCTCTGCATCCTATCAATATCCCTCTGTAAGCTCTGACAGCCCTCCACACTATCCACAACACCGCCGATCTTAGTGTCGTCTGCAAACTTACTAACCCAGCCCTCCACCCCCTCATCTAAGTCATCTATAAATATCACAAAAAGTAGAGGTCCCAGAACTGATCCCTGCGGGACACCACTAGTCACTGCCTTCCAATCCGAGGGCACTCCTTGCACCACAACCCTCTGCTTTCTACATGCAAGCCAATTCCTAATCCACACAGCCAAGCTTCCTTGGATCCCTTGGCCTCTGACCTTCTGAAGAAGCCTACCATGAGGAACCTTATCAAACGCCTTACTAAAATCCATGTAAACCACATCCACCACACTGCCCTCATCAATCTTCCTGGTCACCTCCTCAAAGAACTCTATCAGGCTTGTGAGGCAAGATCTTCCCTTCACAAAGCCATGCTGACTGTCCCTAATCAGTCCATGATTCTCAAGGTGTTCATAAATCCTATCCCTTAGAATCCTTTCTAACAGCTTACCCACCACAGAGGTGAGACTCACCGGTCTATAATTCCCTGGCCTATCCCTATTACCTTTTTTGAACAAGGGGACAACATTCGCAACCCTCCAATCCTCCGGCACCACCCCCGTAGACAACGAGGACTCAAAGATCCTTACCAGCGGTTCAGCAATCTCCTCCCTAGCCTCTCGAAGCAGCCTGGGGAAAATCCCGTCAGGGCCCCGAGGTTTATCTGTCTTAATATTATATAACAACTTAAACACATCCTCCATCTTGATATCAACAACCTTGAGAACATTACCCCTACCAGCACTCCCTTCCGCATCATCAAGACCCCTCTCCCTGGTGAATACTGAAGAGAAGTACTCATTGAGAACTTCCCCCACTTCCACCGCCTCCAGGCAAATTCTCCCACCTTTGTCCTTAATCGGACCTACCTTCACCCTAGCCATCCTCCTACCCTTCATGTACGTGAAAAAGGCCTTGGGATTTTCCTTAACCCTACTAGCCAAAGCCTTTTCATGTCCCCTTCTAGCTCTCCTCAGCCCTTTCTTAAGTTCCTTCCTCGCTACCCTATATTCCTCACGGGCCCTGTCTGAACCTTGCTGCTTATACCTCACGTATGCTACCTTCTCCTCCCTAACAAGTCGTTCCACCTCTCTCGTCACCCACGGTTCCTTCACCCTGCCATTCCTTCTCTGCCTCACCAGGACATATTTATCCCTAACATCCTGCATAAGATCCCTGAACATCGACCACATCTCCATGGTACATTTTCTTTCAAAAAGGACATCCCAATTTACACTCCCAAGTTCTCTCCTTATAGCCTCGTAGTTAGCCCTTCCCCAATTGAAAAACCTCTTGTCCTCTCTGCACCTGTCCCTGTCCATGACAATTTTAAAGGTTATGGAGCAATGGTCACTGTCCCCCAAATGCTCACCCACCAATAGATCCTTCACCTGTCCCGGTTCATTTCCTAAAACTAGATCTAACATGGCATTCCCTCTAGTCGGCCTGTCAACATACTACGTCAGGAATCCCTCCTGGACACATTTAACAAATTCCGTCCCATCTAGACCTTTGGCACTAAGCAGGTTCCAGTCTATATTTGGGAAGTTGAAGTCTCCCATTATAACAACCCTGTTATTTCTGCTTCTCTCCAAACACTGCCTGCCGATCTGCTCCTCTATATCTCTACTGCTACCGGGGGGCCTATAGAATACTCCTAGTAGAGTAACTGCTCCTTTCTTGTTCCTTAATTCCACCCATACAGACTCTAGAGATGATCCTTCTACAACATCCATCTTTTCCACAGCCGTAACAGTGTCCCTGACCAGTATCGCCACCCCTCCTCCTCTTCTCCCCCCTTCCCTATCCCTCTTAAAACACCGAAAACCAGGAATATTCAATATCCACTCCTCTCCTGACGTCAGCCACGTCTCAGTAATAGCCACGATATCATAGTCCCCTATACTTATCCAAGCCCTCAGTTCATCCCCCTTATTCCTGACACTTCTTGCATTTAAGTAAACACACTTCAGTCCATCTACCTTACTACTTTTATAGCCTGTATTCTGCTTCTCCTTCCCCAAAGCCTCTCTACCTGTTTGATCTAACTTTTCCCCATTCCCTTCTTCCTCTGACCTACTCCTCCGGTTCCCTTCCCCCTCACAAACTAGTTTAAACCCTCCTGAACCACCCTAGCAAATCTCGCCGCAAGGATATTGGCCCCCTTCTGGTTCGGGTGTAACCCGTCCTCTCTGTACAGGTCCCACCTTCCCGAGAAGAGATCCCAATGATCCAGAAATCTAAAACCCTCCCTCCTGCACCAGCTTCTCAGCCATGCATTTATCTGCCACCTCCTCCTATTCTTACCTTTACTATCACGTGGCACTGGCAGCAATCCCGAGATTGCTACCCTTGAGGTCCTGTTCCTCAATTTTCTGCCTAGCTCCCTGAACTCACTCTTCAGGACCTCATCCCCCTTCCTACCTATGTCGTTGGTGCCAATATGGACCACAACTTCTAGCTGCTCTCCCTCCCACTCAAGAATTCTGTGGACCCGATCAGTGACATCCCGGACCCTGGCACCTGGGAGGCAACATACCATCTGGGATTCATGCTCACTGCCACAGAACCTCCTGTCTGTTTCCCTGACTATCGAGTCCCCTATCACTACCGCATGTCTCTTTCCCACCCTTCCCTTCTGAGCAGCAGTACCAGTCCCAGTGCCAGAGACCTGGTAACTGCAGCTAGGCCCCTGCAGGTCATCCCCCTCAACAGCTTCCAAGGCAGAAAACTTGTTACTGAGGGGAACAGCCTCCGGGGTTCTCTGTCCTGTCTGCCTGCCTGACTTCTTCTTCCTCTTCCCTTCCCTGACAGTCACCATTCTATCTGCCTCCTGAACCTCAGATGTACCTACCCTAAGGGGGGTGACTGTCACCTGATGCACCGTGTCTACATAACTCTCTCCCTCCCTTATGTTGCACAGTGTTTGGCAGGTTTTTGGAGTTGAGATAATACTTGATCTAATTGAATGACTTGCAGGACTGGCTGCCCTACCCTCTCAATATCCCTGTTGTGACTGACTAAACTGAGCCACACGGAAGCCGTAACTGGGAAATATAAAAGTCATTATTCACACAGCAGATCTACCAGAGAGTATCTAAAAACCTCTCCTCACACAATGTTTTGTACTTTTTAAACACAAAGACAATAATAAACTATTAACTACAGTTTCAATGGCTATTATTACCCACTTAACTTTAACATTTTGTATGTAGACAGATAACTTTGCAGAATTACATATTACAACTCGCAGAGCTCCCTTGATTATTCAGTTACTAGAAGTTGGTCCTAGAATTTCCGAGCACAAACTCCACACACCCAAACTATACCTCTTTTGTTATAGTGTTGAAGGATGGCTCCCTGAATAGACAACTAGCCAGAACATTAAGTGACAAAACAGACCTGTTCTGAACTGCACATTAAGTGGCAGGGATACGACTTTATTTTCCTCCATGGATGCTGCCTGACCTGCTGAGTTTTCTTAATTCTAAAATAAACTTTCTTCATCCTCCAGCACTTTTTGTGCATTGCTTCAGATTCCAGCATCTGCAGAATCTCTTGTGTCTCCGTGTTAACACAGGAGGTGGCCACTTTACACCTTCCCTGATCTCGTCCTGAAGTTTTCAATGAACACCAATTAACATGGACATTCATCACTAGTCCTCCCCTGCAGAGTTTCAATGAGACAGAATCAGAATGTCGCAATGATTGGTTTCAATAGCCTTAAAGTATCAGTTGAAGTTAAATTGTGAACAGGTTTTATTTCCTGAAGACTGGCTCTGCAGTCTCTCGTGTCCTCATTTTAATTAGTATCTTCTCTCCATAATTTCATAACTCCAGAATAATCCCGTGTATCTTAAAACTGCCTGGCCAGCCTTTTTACTTCCTCCTTTTCTGAAAAGGGAGCATGCCGAGGATGCCCAATGGAAATCCATTCTGCCATCTTTGCAATTCTTGTGGGCATCAGGTGAGAAAGGCAGATGTCAAAATGCTTAACACTAGTCAAAGCAACAAATGCAACAACAATACCTTGTGAAAGAGAAATAACGGACTGCAGATGCTGGAATCTAGATGAAAAACACGATGATGCTGGAGGAACTTTTGTCCACCTGTCGTTGGTCTGCTTTTCCCTCCTATATATTGGGCTTCCCCTTTTCCTATCTTCAGTCCTGAAGAAGGGTCCTGACCCAAAACGTTGACTGCCTGCTTTTCTCCACGGATGCTCTCTGGCCTGCTGAATTCCTCCAGCATCATTGTGTTTTTCAACAATACCTTGTATTAGTATAGCTCTTTAATGCAGCAAAACATTCTGTGCTTCACAGGTGTCCATCAAACAAAACTTACCACCAAACTAGCAAAGGATGGACTCCAGTTGTTCCTTAACTGATGATATGAGCCTCTCTGTGACTATTCCAATGGTCTCCTGGCTGACCTTCCATCTACCAGTTCTGGACTCATACCTGGTTCTATTCCCAGCATTGATTCCCATTCACCTACCAGACTATATTGGTGCTAGGTCTCAGCCATTCATGGCTCGACGTTCCCTATTTCTGTGTCACCCTCCCACTGAACAACTCTCCAATCTTGATCTGCACCTCCAAATCTGGCTTTGTGTGTACCCTTAGTTTTAGCCTGTCCATTGTTGCTGGGGGTGTGCTCTCTGATACTGAGGCTTGAAACACCAGAATTCCCTCTCCTCCTTTCACTCCTGCTTTAAGATGCCCTTAGTGCCATCTCTTTGACCAGGTTTATGCTCCCAGTATCTCCTGAGACTGGGTTGAAATTACTCCTGTGAAATTTCACTGCATGATCTAGAAAATGCAAACTATTGTTTCTGTTGTTCCAACCGGACCGCATTAAAAGGTTTGATCAGCCCAGGTGTGGGCAGTGCAGGGCCAGAAAATGTTGCATGAACCTCGGACCTTTTGACAGATCTAATGGTGGGACCTTGGAGAATAAGATTGGCTCCTTCTGTGTATGTGTTTGACTACTTCAGCTTATCGCTGAACATTCTCAGTGCCCCCAGCACACTCTCAGTAATGCAAAAAGATGCATTTCACTGTGTGTTTCGATGTACATCTGACTAATAAATGAATATCTTGTCTTATCTTATCGGCACAGAGCCACATCATCTCATCCAACTCTCTCAAGTAACTCCGGGGCTTCTGCCTCCACTCTCTCAGCTCAGTGGTCCATCAGAGGTAATTTCTTAACCCAAACCCCCGGTGGGAAACTGTCACGATCTGATTGGCCAGTCGTCGCTTCCATTGTAAAACTGAGTGGAATATTACTCCTCACCTTAAACCCATATCCTCTGGTCTTAGACAACATCACGTGTCCAGTAGGTGGGTTAGCTTAAAATCTCCCCATCTGTTGACCGAAAGAGGGAAACACAGATGGATAAGGTGGTGAAGGAGCCATATAGGAAACTTGCCTTCATTAGCCAAGACATAGAATGCAAGAGCAGGGAGGTTATGGGGTAATGTTATAAAACATTGGCTTGGCCACAGCTGGAGTATTGAGTGGAGTTCTGGCCACTACATTAGATAGGATAAGATAAGATATCTTTATTAGTCACACGTACATCGAAACACACAGTGAAATGCATCTTTTGCATTGAGTGTTCTGGGGGCAGCACGCAAGTGTCGCCACGCTTCCGGTGCCAACATAGCACGCCCACAACTTTCCTAACCCATATGTCTTTGGAATGTGGGAGGAAACTGGAGCACCTGGAGGAAACCCGTGCAAACACATGGGGAGAACATACAAACTCCTTATAGACAGCGGCAGGAATTGAACCAGGGCCGCTGGTGCTGTAATAGTGTTACGCTAACCGCTACACTACTGTGCCTACTCTATTACTACCTTGCCTGCCCTATTAAGGATGCGATAGTGCTGGAGAGAGTGCAGAGGAGATCCACCAGGATGTTGCCCGGGATGGAGTAATTCAGTTATGAGGAGAGACTGGACAGGCTGGGTTTGTTTTCCCTGGAGCACTGGAGGCTGAGGGGCAGCTGATAGTGGTATAGAAAACTATGAGAAGCATAGATGGACAGAAAGTGAGAAACTCTTCCCCATGGCAGAGGGGTCTAAGACTAGAGGACATAGGGTTTCAGGTGAGGACTAAGTTCAGAGGGGATATGAGGAAGAATTATTTTACCCAGAGGGTTGTCGCAATCTGGACGATACTGTCTGAAGGCTAACACGAGGGGGCATAACTTTAATGTGATTGGAGGAAGGTATGGGGGGGGGGGATGTCAGAGGTAAGTTTTTTACACAGAGGGTGGTGGGTGCGTGGAACGGACTGTCGGCAGAGGTTGTGGGGGCAGATGCATTAGGGACATTTAAGAGACTCTTAGATAGACCCATGAATGATAGAGAAATGGAGGGCTATGTGGGAGGGAAGGGTTAGGTAGACATTAGAGCAGGATAAAATGTCGGCACAACATCATGGGCCAAAGGGCCTGTACTGTGCTGTAGTGTTCTATGTTCTATGAGGGGGGTGGTGGTGGCAGAGACTCTCATGAGACTTAAGAAGCACCTAGACAAGCACTTGAATTATCAAAGCATAAAAGGCTACAAGACCCAAGTATCTGATGGTCAGCATGGAAATGTGGGCCGAAGGGCTTGTCTCTATACTGGATGAAACTATATGACTGGTGTGAAAGACATACTGGCTTCAACCACTAATTAGCTATTCATCAGTTTGCGTCGACACCCCTCGGCACCACACCAAGAGTCGCCCCTCACACATCAGCTCCATGTTACTTGCTACCCGGAAGCCCCCTGGAAGGTGGAGGTGGGAGGAAATTGGTGGTGGTGGGCAGGTGGGGGTGGGAGGGATTGCTGTGTGTGACTTCCTCTCGAGCCGGAAGGAGCAGCTGTCTTTAAACCCTGTGGTGCATTCTCTTTTTGTAAATTTAAATTTTTTAAAACATTTTTATTTACAGCGTGATAACAGGCCCTTCTGGCCCAACGAGTCTGCGCAGCCCATTTTTTAAACCCAAATTAACCTACCCGCACGTCTTTGGAATGTGGGAGGAAACTGGAGGACTGTGTATTGTATCTTGTACTGTGTGTGATAGAAAGGAAGGTGAGTCAAGATCTCAAGGAGCTGTATTGTTTCCGAGCTCACTGCTGGAGGTCGGTAGTGGTGTGGTGTGGCTGACCCTGCTGAGCAATGTGCCACACTGTCTGTCCCTGGTACCCGCCGTGGAACTGCCACCGTTGACGTTCATGCCAGGCTGCAGGAGGTGGGACTGCCTCACACCACACTGACATCTTCTGGTGGCTCTTCTGAAGTCACAAAGTACACAGAAGCATGCATTGGACAAGGCAGCGTTTCTGATGCAGACTTTTGATTAGGTCGCAGAAAGAATGGGCAAATGTAGGGTGGGGATTGTGTGTAATTGTGGGTTTCCTCCAGGTGCTCTGGTTTCCTCCCACATTCCAAAGACGTATGGGTTAAGAAGTTGTGGGCATGCTATGTTGGTGCCAGAAGCATGATGACACTTGCGGGCTGCCCCCAGAACACTCTGTTAAAAAGATACATTTCGCTGTGTTTCGATGTAGGTGTGACTACTAAGGATATCTTATCTTATAAAGTACTGTGTAAAATTCCAGAGAGAAACCAGGAGTGGAATGAAACAGAAATATTAAATCACAGGGAGCTGCGGATAGCAAGTTTGGAGCTGCTAGCATTTCCCAGACACTGAGGTATTGGATTCCATGCAAGTGTGCAAGTCCTGAGCTTGAAACCTGAGCCTTGTAACATATATGTCATACAGAATTTGTCTTCTGGTCAACAGTTGTCCATTTAATGGTGTCACCCCATTCAGGGTTGTGTCATGTGACTGTTCTCCAAGCTGCAGTGGTCTGCTTGGAAGGACGCTGTAAACTCTTTCATCAGCGAAGTCCGTTGTAGTTTATGTTACCAAATGGTCTCGAGAGTAAATGGGAGAGGCACCAAGATATTGAGATGAAGTCCACCAGCGATTTCCCAGCTGTTCTCCACAGCCGGACTCCCTGTAATGTCAGATACTATCAGAAGAGTCGAAGATTCTTGAGAGCTTTAACAGCTTGCTAAACGGGGGAGTGGGGGGGTGGTGGCTGGGCTTGGTCATCCAACAAAGGGTTCGGGAGGGGTTTTGTGCATGGGTCTTGTGTTGCTGCTCAGCTCCTGACCAGTGAGGTCAGCCTTATGGGTCCAGAGGAGGTGAGTTTGAGGGAGTGGGGTATGTGGGAGGTGGGTTCACAGGTCAGGCTGCCAGCTGGAGAATCTGAGTGTAGCCAGCCAAGGATATGAAAAATAGGAGACATGGGAGTCAGATAAAGACTGGACATAGTGAACTCAAAGTCTGGAGCTGAGACTGATTGTGAAAAGTCCCTCAGAGAAAGTTGTCCTGTTAATTATTTGGCCAGTGTATGAGGTCACTGATGGAGAGTTGAGAGCAGGCATGGTGGGGTGGGGGGGGAGTGGGAGGTTACAAATACTTGATATCGACTATAACCTCTGTGTGGCTGTTACGCCAGGATTACTTTGAAATTTCATGGCCTGCTTCTTTCCCCTCACATCCAGAGGTTGTTGGACCAGGTCCACACCTCTAACCAACGTCCAACCTTCATGACTTTGGCCAGGTCACAGATAAGATATCTTTATTAGTCACGTGTACATCGAAACACACAGTGAAATGCATCTTTGCGTAGAGTGTTCTGGGGGCAGCTCGCAAGTGTCACCATGCTTCCGGCGCCAACATAGCAAGCCCACAACTTCCTAACCTGTACATCTTTGGAATGTGGGAGGAAACCGGAGCACCCACAGGAAACCATGAGAATCAATGCAGAAACAGGACCTTCAGCCAACCAACTCTGTGCTGACCATTAAACACCCATATGTACCGATCCTATGTAATCCCAATTCTCCGCATTCTCATCACCTCCCTCAGCTTCTCCCGCTCATCCACACACTAGGGGCAATTAATCTATCAACCCACAGTTTTTTTTGGGATATGGGTAGAAACCAGAGCACCTGGAGGAAACCCGTTTGGTCACAGGGAAAACATGCAAACTCCACACAACAGAATCTGAGGTCAGGGTAGCCATTACAGCAGAATGACTTGAAGGTGGTATACCCTGGCAGCACTATGTGCCAGAGAAGGAGGGAATGGATACTGAGGCTGGATGTTAATTGAGTGGACTGGTTTGTATTGGATGGTGTTGAGTTCTGAGAGTCAGATCAGATGAGTTCATTGTTATCTACACCAGAGTGAAATGAAATTTCTTGCTCACACAGAGTAAACAGTATACATGGTAATAGTAAATACAACAATAAGTACAGCAATGAGTGCTAAACAACAGAATGGTGCAAAGTGTAGTCGTGCAATCTGAAGTGGTGCAAAAAGAAAAGCTAAAGTGACAATAATGGAATTTAAGATAAGATTTCTTTATTAGTCACATGTACATCGAAACACACAGTGAAATGCATCTTTTCTAATCCACAAACAGTGATGAACCCACCTTCATCATTGTATCTCTACCCACAACTCCATCACCTGCATCGCAGTCTGTTGGTTCCCCACCCTATCACAAATGCTCCCGACGTGCTTAGTTCTGATGAAAGGCCACTGACACAAAACCTTAACCCTGTTTCTCTCCATATGGTTGCTGCCTTATCTGCTGAAAGCTTCCAAATGTTCTGCTTTTAAGATAAGATAAGATATCTTTATTAGTCGCATGTACGTCGAAACACACAATGAAATGCATTTTTTACATCGAGTGTTCTGGGGGCAGCCTGCAAGTGTCGCCACGCTTCCGGCGTCAACATAGCATGCCCACAACCTCCTAACCTGCATGTCTTTATCCGTTTTCCTAATCTGTACGTGGGAGGAAACCGGAGCATCCAGAGGAAACCCATGCTGACACAGGGAGAACGTACAAACTCCTTACAGACAGTGGCCAGAATCGAACCCACGTCGCTGGCGCTGTAACAGTGTTCTGCTAATCGCTACACTACCGAGCCTGCCCAAGAACTGGCTCAAGAACTGGCAGCACCATTGGGAAGAGGTGATTGGGTCAGAAATCTGATACCAGTGGGGAAGAAGCTGTTCTTGAGTCTGGTCATCTGAGCTTTCAAGCTCCTGTATCTTCTCCCAGAAGGTAGGAGAGGGAAAAGGGAATGGCCAGAGTGGCAGGCATCCTTGTTGATGCTATTAGTCTTCCTGAAGCAATGCTGGATGGAAGGAAGTGACAAACATGTGATGGACTGGGCAGTGTTTACCACTCTCTGCAGGTTCTGTAGGTCCAGAGCAGATCAGTTGCCATACCAGGCTGACTGCAACCCGTCAGCATACTTTCTATAGTGTCTCCGTAAAATTCGAGATATCCTCATGGACAAGCCAAGTCTGAGAAACTACATAAACTGATATGTTTTCTTGATCACCGCGTCAGTGTGGAAAGAACAGGAGAGACTAAAGGTGACATAGATACCAAGGAACCTTGTGCTGTCGACCATCTCTACAGCAGTTCCGTTGACAAGGACAGGGTGGCGTTCCTTAGGTCTACAACCAGCTCTTTTGTCTTGCTGACATTAAGGGCTAGGTCGTTGTTCAGACACCAGGACATCAGGCATGGTAGTGTAGCGGTTAGCGTAATGCTATTACAGCGCCAGCGACCTAGATTCAATTCGGGCCGCTGTCTGTAAGGAGTTTGTACGTTTTCCCCATGTCTGCGTGGGTTTCCTCTGGGTGCTCCGGTTTTCTCCCACATTCCAAAGACATACGGGTTAGGAAGTTGTGGGCATGCTATGTTGGCGCTGGAAGTGTGGTGACACTTGCAGGCTGCCCCAGAGCGCTCTATGCAAAAGATGTGTTTAAATAAGATAAGATAAGATATCTTTATTAGTCACATGTAAATCGAAACACACAGTGAAATGCGCCTTTTGCATAGAGTGTTCTGGGGACAGCCCTCAAGTGTCACCACACTTCCACTGCCAACTTAGCATGCCCACAACTTCCTAACCTCTACATCTTTGGAATGTGGGAGGAAACTGGAGCATCTGGAGGAAACCCACGCAGACACGGGGAGAACGCACAAATTCCTTACAGACAGTGACAGGAGTTGAACTTGGGTCACTGGCGCTGTAATAGCATTACACTAACCGTGTGTTCCTATGTACATATGACTAATAAAGATATCTTATCTTATCTTATAAGGTTTGCGATCTCTTTCCTGTCAATGTCAGGGCTCCATTCACCCAGGCAAGTGGAGAGTAATCCATCACACTTGTGAGAAATGCAACTGTAATGTCTCCCTGAGGCTTGAAGCTGACGCGACAGTTCCCTTTTAGAGATTTAGAGCCAGGCTTCCCCACTTGCCCATAAACGGGAAACACTGAATGGCAACCAGTAGCACTCCCATTGCACTGAGCAGTGAGACATCAGGAACAGAAGCAGGAACTTGTGGAAGTGAGGCCTCTTGTCCTCTTTCTTCTTGATAAGCTGACAATTACAATTTGTCAAGTTCTAAAAAAATGCCTCTTCATTTGGGAAAATAGAAATACAGTGAGTAACCCAGTCAGAGTAAACAGGACATGCTTGTGGCCTGCTTTTGGATGTGGGGAATTAGTCACCCAATCAAAATTTACATCAGTCAGCACAACCATGGACAGTTATCATGGTTATTGAAGAGTTAAAATTGCAACACAAATCATTTAATGTATTTATGGAAAGCAACTCACTGTCATATTCTTCATTTACTTTAAAGCAGTTTACTGCTTGACCATACACAGGATTTTATCTACATCTGAATTCAGTTTGCTCAGACAGTTCTTAGAAAAGTTTTTTTTCTGAAAGATGGCCACATGATGCAGAAATCAGATAAGACAAGACATGTTTATTAGTCGCATGTACATAGAAACACATAATGAAATGCATCTTTTGCGTAGAATGTTCTGGAGGCAGCCCACAGGTGTCGCCACACTTCCCACAACTTTCTAACCCATACATCTTTGGAATGTGGGAGGAAACCGGAGCACCCAGAGGAAACCCACACAGACACAAGGAAAACGTACAAACTCCTTACAGGCAGTGGCCAGAATTGAACCCGGGTCACTGGTGCTGCAATAGCGTTACGCTAACTGTTGCACTAACGTCCTCCTAACCTGCAAATTGTTGGATTCTGTGGATTTCCATCTCAGGGTGCATTCATGAAATACTCTGCAGGTCAGGCAGCATCAATGGAGAGGAAAACTGAGCTAATATTTTAGGTTGTTGACCTTCATTAGTGAAATGGGATATGGGGATCAGGGCTCCCTCTAAGATGACAGACATTACAGGATGAATATGACTCCATGTGTTACTGTAAAATGGTCGGTCTCCTGATTTTTATTTCCATTGTAGAGCTATCTTCCAGAAGTTAAACAGAGAAAGAAAATTTTCAGAGGAAAAATAGGAGAAGATTTGGAACCCCTCCATTAAATCCCACACCCCTGCCTCCACCCCCCGCACCTGCCTCTGCCCGGAGGTGAACGATCCCAGCATTTCCACCAGGGTGAATTCCCTAGTCCTTGGTGTCCTGTAGTGTGATCCCAGAGAGCTGGCTTCCAGGGTATCTCAGCCTCACAACAACACAGCATGGTGAAATGCGCCAAATTTACACAACTCCTCGCCTCTCATCCATCATCTCCCCAACTCCCATCCACCTAGCCAGTCCCACTCCATTCTGTGTGAGCAAAGTCAAAGTCGAGTTTATTGTCATGTGCACAAGTACATGTATGCACAGATGCAATGAAAAACTTACTTGCAGCAGCATCTCAGGTACATAGCATTGGAGACACAACATTCACAAGAAAAACATAAATTAAACACGAATTATACAAAGTTATACAAGAAAGAACACAATTAGAACAAAAAAAGCAAAGTCCATTGTAGTACAGAGTGGTCATAGTGTTGCTATACTGAGGTAGTGATTAGGGTTGTGCAGGTTGGTTCAAGAGCCGAATGGTTGAAGGGAAGTAGCTGTTCTTGAACCTGGTGGTGTGGGACTTCAGGCTTCTGTACCTCCTGCCCGATAGTAGCTGCGAGAAGATGGCATGGCCTGGATGGTGGGGATCTTTGATAATAGATGTTGCCTTCTGGAGGCAACGCCTCATGCAGATACTTACGATGGTGGGGAGGAATGTGCCTGTGATGTATTGGGCTGAATCCACTATTCTCTGTGGCTTCTTACATTCCTGCGCATTTGAATTGCCGTACCAGACTGTAATGTAACCAGTCAGGATACTTTCAACGGTGCATGTGCGGAAGTTTGTTGGAGTGTTTGGTGACATGCTGAACCTCCTTAACCTTCTGAGAAAGTAAAGACACTGGTGCGCCTTCTTTGTGAATAACACAATCAATGGAATTTCTGACAAATGTCTTAAAATATCGTACACAGAAGTAAAACAGAAAATGCTAGAGACTCCCAACAGGTCAGGCAACACCTACGGAGAGACACACAGAGCTAACTGAACACGATCGGCTCCACAGATGCTGTCTGACGTGCTGAGCACCACCACATTTTCTGTTTTTATTTCAGATTTTCATCATCTGCAATTTTTGCTCTTCAGTTGAAGTATCACATGATGCAGTTCCAGCTTTTGCTTCTGATTCCCACTCCTCCAGCCCAACGAGGCCACTTGTAGCACAGCCGCTGCCATCCCGACAGTGTAGTCCAGGGCTCCCTGCTTTACCAGGAATATTGCAATGCAGCATTATACGGTAGCGTAGCAGTTAGCGTGATGCTTTTACAGCGCCAGCGACCTGGGTTCAATTTCGGCCACTGTCTGTAAGGAGTTTGTACGTTCTCCCCGTGACTACGTTGGTTTCTCCCGGGTGCTCCGGTTTCCTCTCACATTCCAAAGACATACCGGTTAGGAAGTTGTGGGCATGCTATGTTGGCGCCGGAAGCGTGGCGACACTTACGGGCTGTCCCCAGAACAGTCTCCGCAAAAGATGCATTTCACTCTGTGTTTTGATGTACGTGGGATTAATAAAGAAATCTTATCTTATCATTTACGCAGCTCCCAATATCTGACTGACCACTGGTGATTGTTCCAGGCCCTTTTTCAGAAAGGACTTGGAAAGTCCCTTTACTGTAACATCTTCGGTGTACATCTCCAGTGCACTTTCCCCCAGAACTCTCTGTGCACTCTCTGACCAACAGGCTGTGTTGCCCTCTGTTGGTATGCTATGTAACTGCTGCAGTCATGGTTTTTCTGCGTCTGGATTTGCACTTCCAAGTGAAAGCAAAATCACATCAATGCTACAGATTGTCCGTGAATTCTATGTAAATTCCGAAATACAAAAGGATATGAGTGCCCTGGTGTATTGTGAGCCAGGATGAGGTCTGAGTAGTCCTGGGCATCAGTGGGCAGGTTATTGGTAAGTGATTGCTTTGTGACATGCACAAAGACACATGTGCATACATATATAGACACTCACAGATGCACACCCACATACAAACATTACACACATGAGCATGCGGTAACAAACACACATGCGCATTTGCACAAAAACACATGCACATACACAGGACCATCGTGCACTGTTGCTTACGAAGTAACCTCACTGATTCAAACATCAGATACACTTTATCAAACTTCAAAGAGAAACTGCAATATTGCAACACCACTCTGATCTCTTTAGCTGCCTTTGTCTGCTAGCTACACAGACAGGCCATGAACAAGTACTCTGTTCTCAGTAGCTATTAGTTCAGGTTGGAAGGATCGTGGCAAGTGTAGGATTTCTCAAGAGGTTCAGGTGGTTTACAAACAAAATAATGGACATGTGGAAAGGAGATACAGACTACAGTCTAATAGTAGAGATCTGATGGTTTATATATGGACTATCTGGTACATGTGTTCCAAGGCTGGAGCATTTGAGGACTCAAAGAATAGTGCATATCCAGGAGTGATTTCTACATCTGCACCCAATCAAAGGAGTCAAATGTTTTGCACAAAGCATGTGGTTAACTGGGAGTGAGCAGGAGGACAGAGTACAATATCGTCATGTTTAAACATAGAATGATGAACTCAGAATGAGATATAACCCTGGGGATTCAGATAGCTTCCTCAATAATTGCTGGAATAGAAACCTGGAACTAATGAGGGACTCAGTTACATTACGCACAAAATAATGTTTACTTGGTATCAAAACTGAGGGTAAGATGACTTACAAACAGAATAATACATAATCAGGAGTGGGTTATTTACTGGCTGAACCAAGTTCAGCTTCCATGCAGTAGCCTCAGCATTGCCCTTCATCTTGAGGTGTGCCTGGCGCTGCCTCCAGCATGCTCTTCTCATTGAGCTGTGGTTGATCCACTGGGCCCAACAAGGACCACCTGCCCGCCTGCAGGAGAGGACCTAGGTCTCACATTAGCTCACCAGCCACCGCAGAGCCCGCAAAACTGGACTGGAAGCATGTGTCATCCTTGATTCTGAAGGACTGCCCAAGAAGATGGAGGAAGGAGTGTGGACCTTGTGGAGTCGATGGCAAGAAGGAATTATAATAGGAAAGGAAGAAATAGCTGAAGAATTCAACAAATATTTTGTATTTGTCTTCACTGCACCATAAATGTGGTAGAATAAATTATAAACAGGAGTGCACTACTGATTGTTTGATATCTTAGTGAGGACTTTTTTAATTTCAAAACTAAATTTTATCCATAATAAAAAATATATACAAAAGAAGAAACAGTGGAAAACTTTTACATAGGTGGTCATTACATTCAGCAGTGTTAACTTATATTTTTAAAACCATAGCACCATTACCACTGATGTGGCCCCCTGGGGTGATAAACCCTTTCACAGTTTGAGGGGCTTCCCCAGCTGACTCAGCCCCTTCGTGCCTTGTCGCGAAAGAGCCTAGACTGTGGTCCTTCCCCACAGAGCCTTTGCATTGGCTGCACCGAGCTTTAGTGCATCCCTCAGCACGTACTCCTGCAGTCTGGAATATGTCTATTTCCTCGACCAGTTTTATAAATATGTGACTGAATGGAAGCTTGGGACAGTGGTTCACTGTGGGCCTGACTGTCCTTCACACACAGCCTGAGAGATTTTGGAAAGCTAACTCTGCAGACTCAGGATATGTAAGTGACTGCTGACCAGTAATGCAGGGGAATCTTAATCACATCTTACACTGCCATACAGAGGCTTAAAAATATAACCCTTTCTGAAGTTGCCATCAGATTAGATCCTTGAAGTCACCTCTTGCCATTTGTGTTGCTGGAAGTTGGAAGATCCTTCCCGTTTGAGCAGCTTTTGTCTGTTGCAAACAGCAACATCAGCACATTTTGTGCCTCTAATGCATGATGAAGTGGGGGTCTTGAACTGACCAATGTTTCTGAATGCACTCTTCCAGACTTAACGAGTAGCTGTTTGCAATAGATTACCAGGAAATAGAGCAGATGTCAAATGGTACCATTCAGCTGGCGCGGCTAGAGATGCCTGCTTGAAACTGAGCGTGAATGGTGGGACTTGTTAGAGTGTATATTTTAATAGCTTAATCAGTACTGATTGTGTATGTAATGAGATGTCTGCTTTCTGAGTTTTTTAATGACAAGCGACTGCAAATCACAAAATGCTTCAGAAGGACCACTCCATCAGTGTTAATGCTATACCTTTGAGTGTTGTAATAGGGCTCTCCAGTCACTGCTCACACAGTCTGAACCTGCCAATGGAATGGTGCAGTCATTTGGAACAAATCTGCCTCTTAATATGACTGCCTTCCACTGATTTCTTATAAAACCAGAAGATATAGGTTTGTAGTAAGTAACTACAGGATTAAATTACTTGGAATCAAATTTGAAAAGATATAGCTGACACCCAGGGGAATATAATATCTATTTAAGCTCTGGGGAGCTCATTTCCTTCTTTTGAACATTTGCATACTGATTGCTGAATCCAATGTCCTTTTGGTTGAATGAGTCTGGTTGATCTCATTCCTGAAGTATGAACCTTAGGTTGAAATCCTCTTTGCCAAATAAATCACACTGGCCCCTCTCCCCTTTGTTTCCTGCTTTTCCTCCTCCCACGTGTTTTGTTAATGAGTTCCCAATACTGAGTGTTTTGTTCCTGGAGAAATTCAACATGGAGCTGGTGACTGGCTAGGAACAAGACCTCCACTTCCAATGTATCCTTCACAACATCCCAAAGCAATTGTCAGCCATAAAGTGGGCTCTACTTATAGAATCTGATCATTATCATCTATAGGAACCAGTCTCTCAGAATCATCAAGTATGGTGAGTTGTTTCAAACTGAAATGATTGTCACATTCTACAAGTGATGAATGTCAGCAAAACAAAAGAGCTGGTCATTGACTTCAGGAAGGGGGGCAGTGCGCATGCTCCTGCCTACATCAATGGTGCTGAGGTCCAGAGGTTGAGAGCTTCAAATTCCTGGGAGTGAACATCACCAATAGCCTGTCCTGGTCCAACCACGTAGATGCCATGGCCAAGAAAGCTCACCAGCGCCTCTACTGCCTCAGGAGGCAAAATAAATTTGGTATGTCCCCTTTGAGCCTCATCAAGTTTTATCGATGCATCATAGAAAGCATCCTATCCAGATGCATCACAGTTTGGTATGGCAACTGCTCTGCCCGTGACCGCAAGAAACTGCAGAGTTGTGGACACAGCTCAGCACGTCATGGAAACCAGAATCAGATTTATTATCATTGACATATGACATGAAATTTATTGTCTTGCGGCAGCAGTACAGTGCAAAGACATAAAATCTATAAACTACAAAATAAATAAATAGTGCTAAAAGAAGGAATAACGAGGTAGTGTTCATGAGTTCATGGATCGTTCAGAAATCTGATGGCGGAGGGGAAGAAACTGTTCCTGAATCATTGAGTATGGATCTTCAGGGTCCTGTACCTCCTCCCCGATGGTATTAAAGTGAAGAGGGCATGTCCTGGATGGTGAGGGTCCTTAATGATAGATGCTGCCTTCTTGAGGCACCTCCTCTTGAGGATGTCCTTGATGGTGGGGAGGGTTGTGTCCGTGATGGAGCTGGCTGAGTCTACAAACCCCCTGCAATTTCTTCCGATCCTGTGCATTGGAGCCTCCATACCAGGCGGTGATGCAACCAGTTAGAATGCTCTTCACCGTACGTCTATAAAAATTTGTAAGAACATTTGGTGACATACCAAATCTCCTCAAGCTGCTAATGAAGTAGAGCCGCTGGCAAGCCTTCTTCGTAATTGCAGCCTCCTCTCCATGGACTCTGTCTATACTTGTTGATGCCTCGGTAAAGCAGCCAGTATAATCAAAGACCCCTCCCATCCTGGACATTCTCGGTTCTTCCCCCTCCCATCAGGCAGGAGATACAGAAGCCTGAAAGCACGTACCACCAGGCTCAAGGACAGCTTCTACCCAATATTATAAGATTATTCGTTGTTCCCTAGTACACTTAAGATGGACACTTGACCTCACAATCTACCTCATTATGACCTTGCGCCTTAGTCTCGACCTGCACTGCACTTTCTGTGTAACTGTAACACTTTATTCTGCATTCTGTTACTGTTTTACTTTGTACTACCTCAATGCACTGTGTAATGAATTGATCTGTCTGAACGGTATGCAAGTCAAGTTTTTCACTGTACCTCGGTACATGTGACAATAATAAACCAATTTACCAATTACCAGAAAATTTGAGCCATTTCAGTAACACTGTCTTAGGAATCTAAGTCTGGCATTCATGATCAATTAAGGTGAAAGGAGTAAACTATAACAAGACCCATATCTCAGATAAAAACAGAGTTGCATCTCAGCAATTCTTTCCTGACACCGGAACCAGGTGTGGAAAACTTGTCATCTCTGTGTCCAGCAGACAAAAGCAAAACTGGGCATCACCTATGCAGAGAGAAACAGAGTTAAAATTCCAGGTCAATGATCTTAGATCAGAACTGAGAAAATTGGAAATCAAACATATTTTAAACTGCAAAAATGGAGGAGGGTTGGAGAAGACAAAGTCTGACATCTTTGTACTGTGGAGACTGTTGTAGGAAATACAACTGGTACACGGCAAGACTTAGAACTATCATTGTGATGATGGTCAATAATCTACTTACTGTAATGTTGCATGACAGATACATCTTGGCTATCAATCTGGGGCTAACGACACTGCCCTTCCCTTTGAATAGTGCAGTGGGATCTTTCAAGTCTACGAGAGGCAGAACTGGGACTCGCTTTAACATCTCATCTGATAATCCATGGGAACGTTGTTCTCATCCAATACTATATTCCTATGCTCCAGAATCCTTCCAGAGTGAAAAGTTAACTCACAGTATTCTAAGTCAGAGGGAAGATTCCTACCCAAAGAGCCATTGGTCACACTAGCAACAGGCTGTACAGAAGGCCAAGGCAATAAACAAAAGAGCGTACACACCACTGAAAGAAAGGAAACAACTGAAGTGGTTGGAGCCAGCGATGAGTGTACCGAGCACCCCCTCCACATGTGTCACACACACGGTCTCCACCCTATCTTTGTCCTTTGTCCTCTCCAACCTTCCTGCATTTCTTCAGTTTAAGATATGTCCTATTTCCAAGTTTCTCAGTTTTCATTTGAGTCATCGACCTGGAATGTTGACTCTGCTTCTTTCTCCACAGATGATGCCCTGGTTTGCCGAGTATTCTTTCCATTTTTATGGTGTGGCTGTTATTATAGTTTACTCCTTTCACTTTAATTCATCAGGAATGTCAGACTTTGATTCCCAAGACAGAGCAACTGATAGTGGGAAATGTCTCGAATTTTCAGGTTATCATTTGTAGAATGTGACAACTACAATTCACTGTACTTGATGATCCTGAAAGAGAGAGAGAGCGAGAGAGAGACTGGTGCCCACAGATGATAATGATCGGATTCTGTAAGTGGAAACTGTAGCTGGACTAACAATTTCCCAAAATCCCCTGGCTATGCAGAAAGTCTAACCGGACAAGTTCAATTCCATCAATTCTCCTCATTTAATGAGTTCAGTTGATGTCTTGCCAGTAACATTCCAGCAACTCCTTGCTGAGACTGGAACTTGTCCCCTCTGTTTCCATTGGTCAAAAACATCACAGTTACTTCCAGGCATCATCTTTCTCTCGGAAATATCAAAACCTTTGGAAGTCCCCCTGTCAAAGTATGTTTACTTTAAGTTGCCAAGTGTCTCAGGACCTTATCAAGAAATTATGAGGATAACAGTGGAATCTGTCACGTCATTTGTGGGAATCCATGGTGTCAAGGAACAAGTATCCGAGAAAGGACTTGTAAAGCTGATGGAGAATGTGGTTAGCTTGTATCATCAATATATACCCGTTTCCTACATTTCCTCCCGACAACCCTCAAGCCCAAGGAAAGGAAACTGTCGGAAATCCCACTCCCCACCCACTCCTGAATTAGGCTGATGCTGAAAGACAGTTACTTTGTTGCTTTGGGGAACATTATTACAATTCTGGTTGATATCGAGGGAGTATTTATGCACATTTCCTCAGGAGCCTAATGTAGATGGAATAAATGTGACTTGATTTATGGGAAAAAGAAGCTTATATTTTCCCAAACATTGCACAGTCAGGAAAGTGCTTTTGAAGTGAGGCCACCACTGTGTTTTAAGGACATGCCGCAGCCTGATTAAACACAACAATCTCGCACAGACTGCAAGGAGATAAATGATTGGACAATCTGGTTTAGTGATTTGCTTAAGGGATAAATATTGGTGAGGTCACCCAGAGTCTCATGGATCCTTTTTCAATGTATCTTTGATGTTTGTGTGAGTAGGCACACCACAGTTTAATATCGCATTCAAGTTATAGGACCTCTCATAGCGTGTTAGTCCCTCAGTACTGCATTGAAATGGTAACCCAGATAATGTGTTCAAGTCTCTGGAGTCAGGTTTGAACCTATGGCCTCCCATTCAGAGGCAAGACAAGTACCATTGAACCTGATACCTGCTTGTAAGACTGAGTTCAATAAAAAGGGAGTCAAAGTGTTTGCTAGGATTTAATGACATTTGGATTGCTAGGATAGTAACCTGATCACTAAGCTTTTATACTTCAGTGTAAAAGAAGAAAAAGAACATTAGTTATTAAGGATTATATATAATTGACAACATGCAAGCTGCCTGTTCTGCCCAGATCATCTGTATTACCTTTACACAAGCAGTATCTTTATTCCATGTGCCCACTCTGTTCCCAAATCATTGATCCCCTTTTCCCACAAGCTGACCTATTCTTAACTGTTGATGACACTTTCACTAAAACGACTCACTGTGCATTTCACAGGCTTGCAACCCTCTGTGCAGATCAATCTTTGCTGCTCTCAGTATTAAAGTGCTTACGCATAACTTTATATATTTATTCAATCTCACTCCTTACACTGGTGCAGTCTGCCTCTATCTCCTCATCATTTAAGTGTCTTTGACAAATAGAACATCGAATGTAGAACACTACAGCAATGGACAGGCCATTCAGTCCACGATGTGGTGCAAATTTATACTAAATGTCCTCCTCCTGTGTATCATCCATATCCCTCCATTCCCTTCATATTCATGTGTCTATCTAAAATCCTCCTAAACTCCACTACTACCCCTGGTAACTCATTCCAGGCACCTATCACTCGTTGCATAAAAAACTTGCCCCTCACATCACCTTAAACTTCTCCCGTCTAACCTTAAAAGCATGTCCTCTGGTCTTTGATAAATCATGTCAAATTATCCTCTGTCTAATGAAAGTGGCACCAATTTTATCCAAATTGTTCTGGGTGCACTTAATTGAACTGTGCAGATTAGGAAGGTACAGATTGTGATCATTGGTCTGTACTTAGTCAGGGGATATAGCAAACAAGTCACCGAACTGTGTAACTGGCCTGAGCAAATGAGGAACATACATAAAAACATAAGAACCTAGGAAATAGGAGCTGGAGTTGACTGTACTCTGGGAAACAGACAACAAATTCATCACTGATTCAGTGATTCAGCAATGCACAGTTTGAATCTTCTCCAGTGCAAGCAAGGAAATCACTTCAATTGACATGAATTTAAGCTAGCCCCACTACCCTGAATATTTAAAATATTGCTGCATGAGGTTTTAACAATGGACCAAGCAGTAATTAACATTTAGCAAATTGAAAGACTAATTACAACAATGGGTCTTATAATTTTACGCCATTAATTCAGAATATGAAGGATCATATTGAAATAAATTAAAAATTTATGATATGTCAACTTCAATCTTGATTATATATGTCCAATTTTTATTTGCTATTCTGTATAATGTTTAAAACAATGTTCAATAATTATGCTTTTTGCTTCTGGTTTCCTGTCTGTGGGAATACTTTTGTTGTGACTTGCTGCTTAAACAGCTGATGATGTCACAACAGCTGCGAACCATCGAAGCGACTCCTGACAGCTGCACACATCAGGAAGGAGACGTTCTTGCTTTAAAGACTGCCAACTCTTTGTCATCAGCAGCTACTGACATTGCTTCACTGCTGATTGCAAACTTTGGACCAAAGTCTTGCATAATTCACACCATATGTTGCTTCAGTGAGTCTGAATTTGAATCACTTAGACATTCTAACATGCTAAATGTTCCCAAGATCTGATAATACTAAAATTAAGTAGATTTATTGTCATCCTTCCAATATTCATTTGGGCACTTGAGAATAGGTTTGATATGTATTCCTTTTATCTCTGGTTGTAAAAAGACAAATCCCTTGGCTTCTCATTGCAGTTGGATCTGGTCAAGTGCCCAGGCAAAACTTGGCTGCCTCTAATTGCTGGAGTATATAGCTCAACTTGGATGGTGTCCCCTGACAGACTTTATCTAATACATTCCCTTTCGTCTCTACTTATTTTCTACTTTGAGCATAAACGCATCAATGAATGCATCTCAACTCAAAACGCTCTTCTTTGCCAGATGATTGTGGGGAATATTGATGTGGAAGAGTCACATTGATCCGACATTGCCTAACTTGTCATTAGCTTGTGAGCACAAATGGGCTCTACCTGACCAATGCATTGCACTAATGTTTTGTTCAGAGAGGGTCACTCATAAACCTTACTGAATGCTTCTAAGATTGGACAACACCACAGAATGTTGTAACACTGCTCTCTAACTTAATTCCCAAGCTTGATTTTGAATTTGTCTAGTGGTGGGACCAGGACCGAGGCAGCGAGAGGTAAAGACAGAGTCCAAGGAGGAGAGGTTGATAGAGAGAGGAGCAATCAGGTGAACAGCAAGCAGCTTCTTTGAAAGTACAACAAGGTGTCGTCATTCACTCCAGGAATACTGGCATACAGTAACCTCCTGACAGCACTCCATCCATTTCTAGCAGGATTGGTATTGGTATTGGTTTATTATTGTCAATTGTACCGAGGTACAGTGAAAAACTTGTCTTGCATACTGATCATACAGACCAATTCATTACACAGTGCAGTTAAGTTGAGTTATGATGTAGTACAGGTAAAAACAATACAGTACAGAGTAAAGTGTCACAGCTACAGAGAAAGTGCAGTGCAATAAGGTGCAAGGTCACAACAAGGTAGATCATGAAGTCATAGACCATCTCATTGTATAAGGGAACCATTCAATAGTCTTATCACAGTGGGGTAGAAGCTGTCCTTAAGTCTGGTGGTACGTGCCCTCAGGCTCCTGTATCTTCTACCCAATGGAAGAGGAAAGAAGAGAGAATGTCCCGGGTGGGTGGGGTCTTTGACTATACTGGCTGCTTCACCAAGACAATGAGAGGTAAAGACAGAGTCCAAGGAGGGGAGGCTGGTGTCCGTGATGTGCTGGGCTGTGTCCACAAATCTCTACAGTTTCTTGCGGTCCTGGGCAGAGCAGTTGCTGTACCAAGCCGTGATACATCCAGATAGGATACTTTCCATGGTGCGTCAGTAAACGTTGATGAGAGTCAAAGGGGACAAACCAAATTTCTTTAGCCTCCTGAGGAAGTAGAGGCGCTGGTGTGCTTTCTTGGCCATGGCATTTACGTGATTTGACCAGGACAGGCTGTTGGTGATGTTCACTCCCAGGAACTTGAAGCTGTCAACCCTCTCGACCTAAGCACCATTGACGTAGACAGGTGCATGTACACCGCCACCTTTCATGGTGTTCCGCAGGGGTCGGTGTTGGGGCCACTTCTTTTTACTTTGTATATTAATGATTTGGATGATAGAGTAAATGGTTTTGTGGCTAAGTTTGCAGACGACACCAAGATAGATGGAGGAGTAGGGAGTATCAAAGAAACAGGAAGGTTGCAGAGAGACTTAGACAGTTTAGGAGAGTGGGCAAAGAAATGGCAGATGAGATTCAATGTTGAGAAATGTGCCGTTGTACACTTTGGAAAAAGAAATAAATGGGCAGATTATTATCTAGATGGGGAGAAAATTCAAAGTACAGAAGTACAAAGGGACTTGGGGGTACTCGTGCAGGATACCCTAAAGGTTAACCACCAGGTCGGATCGGCAATAAAGAAAGCAAATGCTATGTTAGCATTCATCTCGAGAGGTATACTGTGCGCAGTTTTGGGCCCCTTATCTTAGGAAGGACGTACTGATGTTGGAGAGGGTTCAGAGAAGATTTACAAGGATGATTCCCAGAATGAAAGGGCTTACTTATGATGAGCATTTGTCAGCTCTTGGGCTGTACTCACTGGAGTACAGAAGAATGAGAGGGGACCTCATAGAAACATTTCGAATGTTGAAAGGACTGGACAGAGTAGATGTGGGTAAGCTGTTTCCCCTGGTGGGTGAGTCCAGGACTAGAGGGCACAATCTTAGAATTAGAGGGTACCAGTTTAAAACAGGAATGAAGGGAAATTTCTTTAGCCAGAGGGTAGTGAAATTATGGAATTCTTTGCCACATACAGCTGTGGAGGCCCAATCATTGGGGGTGTTTAAGGAGGAGATTGATAAGTATCTAATTAGTCAAGGTATCAAGGGATATGGGGATAAGGCCAGAAATTGGGGCTAGATAGGAATAGTATTAGTTTAGCTCATGGAGCAGACTCGATGGGCCGAATGGCCTACTTCTGCTCCTTTGTCTTGTGATCTTGTGAAGTCAATGACCAGCTCTTTTGTTTTGTTGACATTGAGGGAAAGGTTGTTGTCGTGACACCATTCCACTAGGCTCTCTGTCTCCTTCCTGTACTCCGCCTCATTGCTGTTTAAGATGCGGCCTACAACGGTGGTATCATCTGCAAACTTGTGGATGGAGTTAGAGAAGAATCTGGCCACACCGTCATGAGTGTATAGGGAGTAGAGTAGAGGGCTGAGGACGCAGCCTTGAGGGGCACCAGTGTTGAGAATAATCGTGCCGGAGGTATTGCTGCCTATCCTCATTGATTGCGGTCTGTTTGTTAGAAAGTCAAGGATCCAGTTACAGAGGGAGGTGTTGAGTCCTAGGTCTTGGAGTTTGGTGACAAGCTTGCTTGGGATTATTGTATTGAAGGCAGAGCTGTAGTCAATAAACAATAGTCTAATGTAGGTGTCTTTACTGTCCAGATGTTCCAGAGCTGAGTGTAGGGCCAGGGAGATGGCATCTGCTGAGGACCTGTTCCGATGATAGGCGAATTGCAATGGGTTCAGGTTGTCTGGTAGGCTGGAGTTGATGCGTGCCATGACCAACCTCTCAAAGCTCTTCATGACGGTGGATGTCAGAGCCACTGGTCGGTAGTCATTGAGGCATGCTACCTTGCTTTTCTTCGGTACCGGGATGATAGTGGTCTTCTTAAAACAGGTGGGAACCTGAGATTGAAGCAGGGAAAGGTTGAATATGTCTGAAAATACTTCTGCCAGCTGATCAGCACAAGATCTGAGCACACGGCCAGGGACGCCATCTGGCCGAGGTGCTTTCCTCGTGTTCACTCTCTGGAAGACCGATCTTATGTCCTCCACTGTGATCACAGGTTCAGCTGCATTGGAGGCTGTCAGGGTGGATGGTGACAGTCCACTTTCCTTCTGTTCAAAATGCACAAGGAATGTGTTAAGTCCATCAGGAAGGGATGCACTGTTGTTGACTATGCAGCCCGACTTTGTCTTGTAGCCTGTTATGGCATGTAAGCCCTGCCATATCTGACGGCTGGTCAGGGACTCTATTTTGAGTCGGTATTGCCCCTTGGCATCCCTGATAGCTTTCCGAAGGTCATACCTCGATTTCTTGTACAGATCAGGATACAGATCTTGTACAGAGTGCATTGAGGTAGTACAGGTAAAACAATAACAGTCAGAGTAAAGTGTCACAGCTACAGGGAAGTGCATTGCAGGTAGACAATAAGGTGCAAGGTCACAACAAAGTAAACTGTGAGGTCAAGAGTCCATCTCATCGTATAAGGGAACTGTTCAATAGTCTTATCACAGTGGGATAGAAGCTGTCCTTGAGCCTGGTGGTATGTGCCTTGAGGCTCCTGTATCTTCTGCCCAATGGGAGAGGAGAGAAGAGAGAATGACCCGGGTGGGTGGGGTCTTTAATTATGCTGGCTGCTTCACCAAGACAGCGAGAGTCCAAGGAGGGCAGGCTGGTTTCCGTGAAGCACTGGGCTGTGTCCACAACTCTGCAGTTTCTTGCGGTACTGTGCAGAGCAGTTGCCACAGAAGTGAATGAGCTCCCCCTCAGCTACAAGCCAGAGTTGGGCAGGCAGGAACATGAAATTAAAGTAAATCACACCTATTTTATTGAGAGATTTTTCTTTCCTGTTGAATGTACTTACATCTGCAGCATGGCTTTTAATTTAATTACACAATGTGGGCATCCAGTTATCGCCCATCCCTAACACACTGAACAGGGCAGTGATGAGTTCAGATATTGGAGTGGAAAGCAGTTCACAATTTGGGTACAATGCATTGTCAGCAAAGAAACTGGCAGCCTTTGCCACTATGACATTGGGAGAAAATTTCCAGCCTGCATGGCAGCCTTGTGAGGGAGAACGAGCCTCTTTGCAAATGAAGCTGAAAATGAAGTATAGTTGATGGAGTGCTGACCTTTCAATTTTGAGACCCAGAAACTTCATGGACTCTGAAAGGCAAATACTGTACTTTATTGCACTGTACTGTATTTTAATTGTCAAAGTTTTGATAAAAGTTGCCAGATCTGAAGCCCAAATACGGCAGGACTGAATAAACAGGTACTGCAGTACATATGAAGCCACAGATATATCAAACAAATGCCAGCGTCAAATGATTGTTTTGCGTCAAGAATGTGATATTTCCACAATGCTCAGAAAAGAACTGGGTGTTTCCTGGAACACATTCCCTTGGTTCTGTCTTCATTCACGAGTTTTGCCTGCTCCTCCTGACTGCTAATTGGCCACATCAAAGCTGAATTGCCTTTAGATTCTGAGCAAGATTACTTTTAGAGCTGTGTTACTGCTGTCAGTAATCATGACTGCTACCTTTCATTGGGATGGGTGATGTTCTAATCAAATGGCACAAAGCAAAAATAAACCATCACAATCCACCTCCCTAAAGAGGTTTTCTCTATTTTGAAGTTTACATAAGAACTTCTAATAGCAGCCCCTGTGTAAAGGATACACCTGACAATTAGAATCAGAGAGCTAGCCACAAGTACTTTGCTGCTTTTAAATTCAATCACTTGTGGCCACTTAATAGTATCATTGATATTTGCATACATGAGGTAATCCTTCACTTTGACTGGACTTGTTTCATGCAGGCAGGGAAATGTTAGCTGATGCCCCGCACCTGCCCAAAACCAACTCCTTGATTGGAAATGTGGGGTCCTGGTTGCTTGAAAAAAGAACTGCATTTTTATGGCACCTCTCACAACCTCAGGACATCCCAAAAGGCTTGACAGCCAATGAAATAATTTTGAAGTCAAGGAAACACAGAAGTCAATTTGTGCTTAGCAAGGCTCCACAAACAGTGATTAACCCGCCTTCATCATTGTATCTCGACCAGTAACTGTCTGTTGGTTCCCCACTCTATCACAAAAATTCCCAGCGTGCTTCGTTCTGATGAAAGGCCATTGACACAAAACCTTAACCCTGTTTCTCTCCATATGGTTGCTGCCTAATCTGCTGAGAGTTTCCAAATGTTCTGCCTTTAAGATAAAATAAGGTGTCTTTATTAGTCACATGTACATCAAAACACAGAGTGAAATGCATCTTTTGCATAGAGTGTCTGGGGGTAGCCCGCTAGTGTCGCCACGCTTCTGGCGCCAATGTAGCATGGCCACAACTTCCTAACCCGTACATCTCTGGAATGTGGGAGGAAACCGGAGCACCCGGAGGAAACCCACGCAGACACGGGGAGAATGTACAAACTCCTTCCAGACAGTGGCTGGAATTGAACCCGGGTCACTGGCGCTGTAATAGTGTTATGCTAACCGCTGCCGTCATCATTTGCTAATACTAGATTATCTGTTGTCAGATGTTGGTTGAGAAATAAATCTTCCCCAATACCACACAAATTTCCAGGGGATTTCTCAAATCCTTCTGGAAAAGCTTATAAAGCCGTGGTTTAATATTTTATCAAAGGGCAAAGCTTTCCTTCAGCAATTCATTGGAGATTCAGTCAAGACGTTAGTCTCCAGACTGAATCTTGACCCCAAAGCTTGTCTAGAAGTGAAGGTTCTACCAAATGAGCTGAAGTTAACTGATCTGTATAATCATACTGTTGCCACTACTATTTTCAGAATAGTAGTAGATGGTCACAGTCTTTTTCCCAGGGTAAGAGAGTCTAAAACTAGGGGCATAGGTTTAAGGTGAGAGGGGAAAGATTTCAAAGGGACCTGAGGGGCAATTTTTTCCACACAGTGGGTGTTGGGTGTTTGGAAAAAGCTGCAAGAGGAGGGACAGAGGTAGGTACAATCAAAGCATTTAAAAAGGTGGCAATGAGGAGGCGTACAGGAGCTAGGTAGATCTGCTGGTTGAGTGGTGTCGCAACAACAACCTCACACTTAACGTCAGCCAGACCAAGGATCTGATTGTGGAGTTCATTGAGGGATCATCGGTGGGAAGGGTGAGCAGCTTCAAGTTCTTGGGTGTCAACATCTCAGAGGACCTATCCTGGGCCCAACACATTGACGAAAGGCACGCCAGCGGCTATACTTCATTAGGAGTTTGAGGAGATTTGGTATGTGTCCGAAGACTCTTACAAATTTCTGCAGATGTGCGGTAGAGAGCATCCTGACTGGTTGCATCACAGCCTGGTATGAAGCCTCCAATGCACAGGATCACAAGAGGCTGCAGAGGGTTATAGACTCAGGCAGCTCCATCACAGACACAACCCTCCCCACCATCAAGGACATCTTCAAGAGGCGGTGCCTCAAGAAGGCGGCATCTGTCATTAAGGACCCTCACCATCCAGGACAAACCCCATCTTCTTGATACTACCATCAGGGAGGAGGTACAGGAGCCTGAAGACCCAAGTTCAATTTTTCAGGAACAGCTTCTTCCCCTCCGCCATCAGGTTTCTGGACGATCCATGAACCAAAGAACACAACCTCATTATTTCATTTTTTTTGCACTAGAACATAGAACAGTACAGCACAATATAGGCCCTTCAGCCCACAATGTTGTGCTGACCTTTAAACCTCGCCTAAGACTATCTAACCCCTTCCTCCCACATATCCCTCTATTTTAAATTTCTCCATATGCTTATCTAGTAATCTCTTGAATTTGACCAATGTACCTGCCTTCACCACCACCCCAGGCAGCGCATTCCAAGCACCAACCACTACTGGGTAAAAAACCTCCCTCTGATACCTCCCTTGAACTTCTCACCCATTACTTTAAAGTCATTCCCTCTGGTATTGAGCATTGGTGCCCTGGGAAAGAGGCACTGGCTGTCCACTTTATCTATTCCTCTTAATATTTTGTACACCTCCATCATGTCTCCTCTCATCCTCCTTCTCTCCAAAGAGTAAAGTCCTAGCTCCCTTAGTCTCTCCTCATAATGCATATGCTCTAAACCAGGCAGCATCCTGGTAAATCTTCTCTGCACCCTTTCCAACGCTTCCACATCCTTCCTATAATGAGGCGACCAGAACTGGACACAGTATTCTAAGTGTGGTCTAACCAGAGTTTTATAGAGTTTCATCATTTCCTTGCGGCTCTTGAACTTGATCCCTCGACTTACGAATGCTAACACCCCATAAGCTTTCTTAACTACCCGATCCACCTGTGAGGCAACTTTCAGGGATCTGTGGATGTGGACCCCCAGATCCCTCTGCTCCTCCTCACTATCCAGAATCCTGCCATTAACTTTGTACTCTGCCTTGGAGTTTGTCCTTCCATAGTGTACCACCTCACACTTCTCTGGGTTGAACTCCATCTGCCACTTCTCAGCCCAGCTTTGCATCCTATCAATGTCCCTCTGCAATCTTCGACAATCCCCTACACTATCCACAACACCACCAACCGTTGTGTCATCTGCAAACTTGCCAACCCACCCTTCTACCCCCTCATCCAAGTCATTAATAAAAATCATGAAAAGCAGAGGTCCCAGAACCGATCCTTGTGGGACACCACTAGTCACAGCCCTCCAATCTGAATGCACTCCCTCCACCACAACCCTCTGCTTTCTACAGGCAAGCCAATTCTGTATCTTTCCCTGGATCCCATGCCCCCTGACCTTCTGAAGAAGCCTACCATGTGGAACCTTGTCAAATGCCTTACTAAAATCCATGTAGACCACATCTACTGCACTACCCTCATCAATCTGTCTGGTCACCTCCTCAAAGAACACAATCAGGCTTGTGAGACATGTTCTGCTCTTCACAAAGCCATGCTGGCTGTCTCTGATCAGACCATGATTCTCTAAATGCCCATAGATCCTATCTTTAAGAATCCTTTCCAACAGCTTTCCCACCACAAACATAAGGCTCACTGGTCTATAATTCCCTGGGCTGTCCCAACTACCTTTTTTGAATAAGGACACAAGATTTGCCACCCTCCAATCCTCCGGTACCATTACAATGGACAACAAGGACTCAAAGATCTTAGCCAAAGGCTCAACAATCTCCTCTCTAGCCTCGCGGAGCAGCCTGGGAAATATTCCATCAGGCCCCGGGGACTTATCTGTCCTAATATTTTCTAACAGCTCCAACACATCCTCTCTCTTGATATCAACATGCTCTAGAACATTAACCTTACCAACACTGTCCTCAGCGTCATCAAGGCCCCTCTCCTTGGTGAATACTGAAGAGAAGTATTCATTGAGGACCTCACCCACTTCCACAGCTTCCAGGCATATCTTCCCACCTTTATCCCTAATCAGTCCTACCCTTACTCCCGTCATCCTTCTGCTCTTCACATAAGTGAAAAATGCCTTGGGGTTTTCCTTAACCCTACTCGCCAAGGCCTTTTCATGTCCCTTTCTTGCTCTCCTTAGCCCCTTCTTAAGTTCCAGCACTATTTATTTATTTTTGTAATTTATAGATTTTATGTCTTTGTACTGTACCGCTGCTGCAAAACAACACATCTCACGTCACACATCAGCGATAATAAATCTGATTCTGATTCAATTTTTTCCACACAGAGGGTGGTGGGTATACGGAAAAAGCTGCCAGAGGAGATGACAGAGGCAGGTACAATCACAGCGTTTGAAAAGCATTTGGACGGGTATGTGAATAGGGAAGGAAAAGAGAGATGAATGCAGTTAAGTGGGGTTAGTGCGGATGGGCGCCTCAGTCAGCATGGGTATTGGGCTGAAGGGCCTGTTTCTGTGCTGTACAACTTCATGGCTCTGTTCCATTTCAACTTCACTGCTGTTCTTTCACAGCAGCACAATAAAATGTAATCATGGGGTTACACTGTGGTGCACGATATTGTGTGTTAACAGCTGGTATACGTTTCAAATGAACCCATTGACCAATTTGCCTTCTAATCCGCATCAACCCAGGCCCCCAGGGTGTTTGTAATTAAAACCAAATAACATTATGTAAGAGGATAGTGAATTTTACAGATCTGAACCTGTTATATTAGGGTCATGGAACATAGAACAGTACAGCACGGAACAGGCCTTTTGGCCCACAATGTTGTGCCGATCTAATTAAATTAGTAATTAAATGCCCAACTAAACTAATCCCTTCTGCCTTAATATCCATATCCTTAAATTTCCTGCACATTCATCTTCCTATCTCAGAGCCTCTTGAATATCCCTATGGTGTTTGCCTCCACCATCCAGGCAGCGCATTCCAGGCACCCACCACTCTCTGTGTAAAAAATCTTGTCCCGCACACCTCCTTTGAATTTACCCCCTCTCACAAATGCATGCTCTCTGGTATCAGACATTTCAACCCTGGGAAAAAGATACCAATTATCTACCCTATTTATGCCTCTCATAATCTCATAAAATTCTATCAGATCTCCCCTCAGCCTCCACTGCTCCAGAGAAAACAACACAAGTTTATCCAACCTCTCCTTATAGCACATGCCCTCTAATGCAGGCAGCATCTTGGTAAACCTCTTCTGCACCCTCTCCAAAGCCTCCGCATCCTTCCTATAATGGGGCGACCAGAACTGAATGCAATACTCCAGATGCGGCCTAACTAAACTAAAACTGCAGCATAACTTCCTGACTCTTGAACTCAATGCCTCGACTAATAAAAGCAAGCATACCATATGCCTTCTTTACCACCCTATCAACCTGTGCAGCCACCTTCAGGAGCTATGAACTTGGACCCCAAGATCCCTCTGCTCATCAACACTGTTAAGGGTCTTGTCACCAACAGTGTACTGTCTCTTTACATTTGATCTCCCAAGGTGCAACACTTCATATTTGGCGGGGTTAAACTTCATCTGCCATTTCTCGGCCCATATCTGCAACTGATCTATATTTCACTGTATCCTTTGCCAGTCTTCTACACTATCCACAGCACCACAAATCTTCGTATCATCTGCAAACTTACTAACCCACCTATCTATATTTTCATCCAAGTCATTTATATACATCACAAACAGCAGAGATCCCAGTATGGATCCCTGCGGAACACCTCTAGTCACAGGCCTCCAGCTAGAATAAGTCCCATCGACCACGACCCTCTGTCTTCTACGGGCAAGCCAGTTCTGAATCCAAATGGCCAATTCACTGTGGATCCCATGCATCCTAATCTCCCGGATCAGCCTCCAATGAGGGACCTTGTCAAACGTCTTACTAAAATCCATGTAAGCAACATCCACAGCTCTACTTTCATCAAAATCACCTTCATCACCTCCTCGAAAAACTCAATCAAATTAGTAAGACACGACTTGCCCTGCACAAAGCCATGCTGACTGCCCCTAATTAGGCCAAAGGTTTTCCAAATGCTCATAAATCCCATCCCAAAGAATCCTCTCCAGTATCTTCCCTTGCACTGACATGAGAGTCACCGGTCTATAGTTTCCAGGATTATCCCTGTTTCCGTTATTGAATAATGGGACAACATTAGTTACTCACCAGTCCTCTGGGACCTCACTTGTGGCTAGAGAGGACATAAAGATCTTGGTCAAGGCCCCAGCAATCTCATCTCTTGCCTCTCTCAATAACCTGGGGTACATCTCATCAGGCCCTGGGGACTTATCCATCTTAATGCTCTTTAAGAGACCCAACACTACCTCCTTGTTTATCTCAGTGTAGTAGCATATTAGCAGGCTCCACACTGATCTCCCTATCCTCCACATCCCTCTCCTTGGTAAATACTGATGCAAAGTACTCATTTAGGACCTCACCCACATCCTCCACCACCAAGCACATGTTCCCTCCTTTATCTCTCCCTAGTTATCCTCTTGCTCTTGATGGATGTATAGAATGCCATCGGATTCTCTTTAATCCTACTTGCCAAGGACTTTTCATGGCTCCTCCTGGCTTTTCTAATTCCCTTCTTGAGTTCTTTTCTGGCTTCTTTATAATCCTGAAGGGCTCTGTTTGATCCTAGCTTCCGAAGCTTTACATACATTTCCTTTTTCTTCTTCACTAAATTCACCACCTCTCTGGACATCCAAGGTTCCCTTACTTTGCCATCCTTGTCCTTCCTTCTTACTGGAACATACCTGTCCTGTACTCTGTGCAGCTGGTCTTTAAACACCCTCCACATGTCAGATGTGGACTTGCCTAAAAACAGCTGTTCCCAATTAACTCTCCCAAGTTCCTGTCTAATGCTCTCATAATTTGCCCTGCTCCAATTTAATACTCTCCCGTAAGATCCAAACTTATCCTTATCTATAGCTATCTTAAAACTTAAGGAGTTGTGATCACTGTTCCCTAACTGTTCTCCCACTGAAAGATTGGTCTCCTGGCCAGGCTCATTACCCAACACCAGGTCCACTGCAGCCCTTCCTCTCATTGGACAATCTACATATTGATTTCAGAAACCCTCCTGGATACACCTAACAAATTCTGCCCCATCTAAACCTCTCGCAATATGGAAGTCCCAGTTTATGTTAGGGAAGTTGAAGTCCCCCATGACAACAACCCTATTGGTTTTACACCTTTCCCTAATCTGCCTGCAGCTCTGTTCCTCAATGTCCCAGTAGCTATTGGGGGGGTCTGTAGTATAATCCAAATTGGCAGCAATGGCTTTGATGCTACCAAGTCACATTGGGGGAATAAATCAGATATTGTTCAGCACTGTACTGAGATACTGACAGCCATTTGTGGCTAGATAGTTTCTTTGAAAGGCATCACCCCTTCAAACTCCGACAATGCATCAGGTGCTGATCAAAGGTTCAATTCTGTTTGGGCCTCTTTAAACTGTAACACAAAGTGATTGATTCACTGAATCACTGAGGTAAAGGCGCTGGTTGGCCTTGATGACCATTTTACATTCCTTCTTCTTCAGCCCTTTGCCTCTTCCACCTATCACCTTCCAGCTTCCCACATCATTGCCTTTCACCCACCTACCTTCCCCCTCTTACCTGAACTTGCCTATCACCTGCCAACTTGTGCTCCTCCCCCTACTCCCAACCTTTTTATTTTGGCTTCTGCCCTCTTCCTTTCCAGTCCTGATGAAGGGTCTCGGCCCGAAATGTCTACTGTTTATTTCCCTCCATGGATGCTGCCTGACCTGCTGGGTTCCTCTAGCATTTTGTGTGTATTGCTCCAGATTCCAGCATCTGTAGAATCTCTTAATTTTCTATTTTACATTCCCATTTGTTTGCAAATTCTTTGTGTAAGTGTTCACACCTTTCAAACATTCACCTGGTGACTGCGTTTGGTCAGCCTGAGGCAGCTGGCAATAATTTGATTAACAATCAGTTCCTTTGTTCTCAAACAATGGCTTTCTCGGTGAATTAACACACAATCTAGTTTCTGAGAATATAAACAATAAAAATTATGATGCAGAATGCTGAATTTTACAGAGCTGTACACATCTTTTACTTAATTGTTGCAAGACAGGAGGTCATTCAGCCCAAAGGGTCCATGTCAACAACCAGCAGAGCAATCACATTGGTCCCATTTCCTCTCCTCATTTCCCTGTGCCCCTGCAACTTATTCCTTCTCACACATGCCCACTGGTATTGGTATTGGTTTATTATTGTCACCTGTACCGAGGTACAGTGACAATAATAAAAATAAAATAAAACAAAAGCTTGTCTTACAAACCAATCATACAGGTCAATTCATTATACAGTGCAGTTACACTGAGTTAGTACAAAGTGCATCCCTTTGATTCTTTTGTGATTTACCCAGACAAGGGGGTAATTTAGAATGGGCAATTAACTTCACAACCCGCACGTCATTGGGATGTGGGAGGAAACCTGAGCACCAGAGGGAAACCCACGTGCCTATGGGGAGAATGTCCAAACTCCACACAAGATCTGGATCGGACCCTGGAGCTAACTACTGTGCCACCCAAATACTCATTAGTACCTTAGACACAACCTATCTACTTCCTTAGAAGTTTAAGGAGATTCAGCATGTCATCGAAGACTCTGACAAATTTCTATAGATGTATGGTGGAAAGCATTCTGACTGGTTGCATCACGGCCTGGTATGGAAACTCCCATGCACAGGAAGGCAAGAGGCTAAGGAGAGTAGTGGACTCAGCCAGTTCCATCATGGGTACAGCTCGACCCACCACTGAGGACCTATACAAGAGGCGACGTCTCAGGAAGGTGACATCCGTTGTCAGGGACCCCCACCGTCCAGGTCATGCCCTCTTCTCAATGCTGCCATTAGGCAGGAGATACAGGAGCCTGAAGTCCCACACCTCAAGGTTCAACAGCTTCTTCCCCACTGCCATCAGGTTCTTGAACTGACCTGAAAATCTTTAATTTTACCTTGGACTATATTTCCCTCAATGATGAAATACATGATGATGCTGGAGGAACTCAGCAGGCCAGGCAGCATCTGTGGAGAAAAGCAGGCAGTCAATGTTTCGGGTCAGGACCCTTCTTCAGGACCGAAGATAGGAAAAGGGGAAGCCCAATATAAGGGGAGAAAAGCAGAGCAGTGATAGGTGGACAAAACAGGGGAGGCGGGGTGGGCACAAGGTGGTGATAGGTAGATGTGAGGAAATGAAGGGTTAAGAATTGCAACCATACCTATAACTGGTAAACAAAAAATATATATATATGCATTTATATTTCTCTAGCAAGGACTAGCAAGCAGCTGACCCACTAGTTAAGTTGGAATGTTAAGTATGTTAACTGCCTTTGTTTCGGGTAATGGACCATTCCGTTATGTCAGACTGTGGCGATACTGGCTGTAATTAACATCGAGGTGGAGGCTTGGTCTAAACAATGAAGGGTGATACCTGCCTCTGAATGCCTTGATTATAACTCAATTATACCAAGACAAGAGGTGTGATAGCTGTCTCGGGATCTCTATAGCTTGACCGAAACTCGCGGCGCCGTATGCATGGGATGTGTGTGAGAATTCCTGTATAAATGTCTGTCTGCCCTTTGTGCGGGGAGAACTCGGGAAGCGACTCTTAGTGAGTGCTGAAGAGAATTCTCCTAGTGGTGCACTGCTAATAAAGGTATTTGTTCAAATCGACCTCGTGGCACTGTGTTACTTACAGAGGACAGAAGGGGAAAATTAATTTCGGGACGACAGATGCAGGCAAGAGATGGGAGATAGTGATAAGCAGGTGCGGGGGAGGAGGGGAGAGCAGATTCACTGGGGGATGGGTCAAAAGTAAGGAGAGAAAGGAAGAAAAAGGCAGAAAAAAGAGGCTAGGAAAGAAAGAAGAGGCATGGTGGTGGGGGGGGGGGGTGGTTGTGGGGAAGGGTGGGTGGGGATTACCTAAAGAGGGAGAATTCAATGTTCATGCCGTTATTTTCCATCTTGGAACCTTGCAGCCTAATGGCATGAACATTGATTTCTCCCACTTTAGATAATCCCCACCCCCTTCCTCACAAACCCCCCCCCCCCCCACCATGCCTATTCTCTTCTTCCCTTTCCTAGCCTATCTCTCTTTTATCTATCACCGTGTTTTCCTCACCTTTGACTCATCCCCTGGTGGATCTGCTCTCCCCTCCTCCCCCGCAACTGCCTATCATCATCTCTTACCTGCATCTACCTATCACCACCTTGTGCCCACTCCGCCTCCCCTCTTTTGTCCACCTATCACTACTCTGATTTTCCTTCCTATATATTGGGCTTCCCCTTTTCCTACCTTCAGTCCTGAAGAAGGGTCGTGACCCAAAATGTTGACAGCCTGCTTTTCTCCACGGATGCTGCCTGGCCTGCTGAGTTCCTCCAGCATCATCGTGTTTTTCATCGAGATTCCAGCATCTGCAGTCCTTTGTTTCTCTTATATTTCCCTGAACCTGTTCGAATGTTATTTTTTGTTTATTGTGTTGTGTAAGCTATGTATAATTTATGATAATTTAAGTTTATGTAATTCATGTTTGTAATGTACTCTGCTGCTGCTGCAAAAAGCTAGTTTCCATAGCAGTTATACCCTAGGTATGTATGCCCATGACAATAAACTTGCAACATCAGTTCAATATCAGATTGTGGAATAAGTCAGGTATCATAAGTTCTCCTGATTACTGGAAGCAGTATGTGTCAGTTGGCGACTGACAGAACTTTGGCAGGGACAGGTCTCTGTTTCCAAAAATAGACCTTCTTCATAAAATAGACAGTTATATACCACAAGACATTATATTGCCTTTATTCACTGTACCAAGCATATCATTGCAATCACTTGAAAATTTTATGTTATGTCAACATGGCATCTATTTTTCAGACACAAGCTTGTCATCAAAAAGGAGGGAATGTATCCCTTGAGCCAGAAGGAATGGGCGAGGTACTAAATGAGTACATTGCATTGGCATTCACCGAGGTGAAAGACATGGAGGAGAGCGAGATCAGGGAGATCAGGGATATGCTGATATTCTTGGGCATGTTGATATCAAAGAGGAGGTACTGGGTCTCTTGAAGAACATTGTCACCAGGGCCAGATGGGACCTATCCCAGATTATTGAAAGAGGCAAGAGAGGATTATGTCCTCTTTAGACACAGGTGAGATAGCAGAAGACTAGAGAGCCAATGTCCTTCTGTTTAAGAAGGGCAATAGAGACAAATCAGGAAATTTTAGGCTAGTGAGCCTTAAATCAGTAGGGAAATTATTGGAGGGTTATTGATATTTGCATAAGCAGGCTCTAAGCACAGCTTGATGCAGCCGCACACAAAGTGACCATGAGGATAAGGGCAATTTTCGGTACATTTTTACCCCCTTTCTCTGGAGACCATGTGCATTCTGTTCCCATGGACACAATCCAGCCTGGATCTCCAAATGACACAGAAGATGGCTCATGTGATTGCCACAGTGTAGGAACTAGGTGTGGGTCACACCTTCGGCAAGTACAATAATACTGAGAGCACCTCGCATTTGATGACCAGGGTGTTGCCTGGACGGAGAAGGAATGCTGCTCCCACATTCCCAATTTCTGTTTACACTTTTGCTATCCACTCCAGGCACATTCTTGGCCTGCGCCCTGTTCTTCCGAACCATACTCCCAGCACATTCAGGTAGTCGGACCTGACAGCATCGGGAACAGAGAATCAGTCAGGCTATTTGCTAAGGAGCATGACCATGTTCTTGCTGTGATTGACTCTGGCCCCCAAGTCCAGTTCAAACAGATCACAGATGTTGATCAATCTGCAACTGTGGGCTCAGCAGAAGGCAATGACTTCATATGTGGACAGGGAGGCTTTGATCTGAATGACCACCCACCCCCCACCAATGCCTGAGATTGTCACCTTTCCTATTTACAGGGGGGGGGCAGGTTGCGTACCAATAGGGATTCATGACAAAACCCTGGAAAATGTGGAGAACTTCCAACCTTTTAGGAGCCATCTTTCGGTACCATTGGTGATGAACTTCACCACTTTCAGCGCACTTGCACAGCCTTTGGCCACCTGTGGATAAGGGCATTTGGGGATGAACAACTCAGTGTTGGCATAAGGTTCCTGGTCCACCAGCCCGCAGTCACCCTTCTCTCCTATATACTTCTGAGGCCCAGACTACCAACAGCAGGCACCTCAAGGTACTGGAAGTATACCACCAGTTCTGGCTCAGCAGCATCCTTCAAATTCACAAGCAGAATAAGTGACCAACATCAGCATCTTCTCGTAAGCCAACATTTCCAGCACTGAGGTCCTAACTACCAGTGGGCAGGTCACATCACTCACAAGCTCAATACCAGACCTCCAAAACAGGCTCTCTCTTCTGACGTCTGTCACAAGGAGAGATTACAGGGTGGGCAGAGGAAAAGATTTGGCGATGTAACATTTTCACTGAGTTCTGGGCCATTAACCGCTCAAAGTGGAGAAGGAGATGGTCGTGAAAACCTTGAGTGCATGCATCAGGAGTACACAGAGGCCCAGCATTAATGGAGGAAGAGGCAGGCATGAACTTTGCAAACTATCCCTTCTGTCCCATCTCTGCTACAGTCTGAGGGTCCCACATTGGTCCGTCCCTGCTGCAGTCTGAGGGTTCCACATTGGTCCATCCCTGCTGCAGTCTGAGGGTCCCACACTGGTCTGTCCCTGCTGCAGTCTGAGGGTCTCACACTGGACCGTCCCTGCTCCAGACTGAGGGTCTCACACTGGTCCCATCAGCTTTCTCAGACTTATAGTCGAGGAAGGGAAGCACTTCATCCTCAGTCTGAGGGAACCTGTGGGACACACCAAATGAACTCTGCCATTAAAAACTCCACCTTCTGCAGGAACGGAGGGGAGACAGAGAGAGTTAATGAAAACATTTGGTAAGGGCTGTAGTCTTTCACCACCATCCTTTAATGAGCAATATTCACATTTTAAACCTTCAGTTTGTGTGATTGTGTTAGTTATGCTACTCGAGGTGACAGGTCCTAACAAGCACACACATTTCTTGTAAGCAGATTTTCCTCAGCCTATTTGCTGAAGTACCTGGAATATTGTAAAGAAGTCTTGAATACTGTTGGTAACTCTACCCTTATGTCACCTGATATGCCTAACACATTGCACTGATTCCACAAAGCCTCACAATCACCAGCTTTGTTTCCAGTTGAACTCACAGTCATGGCTCACAGGAATGTGAAGTTCATTCTGCAGGAATGTGTGTGTTAGGTAATCCTACAGCATCCCACAATCAGCATTACTTTCCAATCAAAGTCTGGAATCATTGATCAATAATGGCCTTTAAATACTGCACAGCGTTAGGAACAAATTGTGAGTAACTAGCAAGTGAAAATATGCAGGACCTCCCTTCAGGATCCTATCCAAAGATAAAAGACTTTCTTAGTTTATTGTGTTTTAAGGAGGTAAAGGATATCAGATCCGAACACAGTGCTCGCCTTGCCCACTCTCACCAGAAAAGGATGGGACATTGAAAGAGGTGGATCATAACTCCTGTCACTCTGCACGAACAACTTTGCTTTACACCGAGGCTTACAAGAGTTTCCTCTTCCCATGCCACATAACCCATCCCACTACTTTAACATAATATTCCCAGCTGCAAATGGTGATCAAACTGGGTTCATTTGAAGAAACAACATACATTTGTAGCACCTTTCATTGCCTCGATGTAGTTTTGAAAACAAGCAGTGCAGGGAAAAGTAAATTTAAACAGTAATGAGATGAAGGTCTATTTTATTTTGACTTCCACGAGCTTTTGCTGGGGATTCATTACTGGCTGGAACAACCTTCCGCTAAGTTAACCCTTTGGTTTGGAAAACTGACCGACCATTCTCATCCTGATTTCTTTGCTCATCCACTGATTCATGTAGTCATTTCATTTTTTAGCTAACAACAAACTTTCCACATTCCACCCAAGTGAGGACTATTCTTCTTGTCAGAGCCTTGCACAGGGAGTGTTGACAGGTTATTCAGCTAATGGAGGCATATCAGCTGAATATCACTCAAGAGCTGCACTTAGATTTTCCAAGGTCTATAACTAGAGGGCATAGGTTTAAGGTGAGAGGGGAAAAATTTAAAAGGGACCTGAGGGGGACTATTTCCCTCACAGAGAGTGGTGGGTTCATGGAACACACTGTTAGAGTAGCAATCGAGGCAGGTACAATTATAACATTTAAAAGACATTTGGACAGACTCATGGATAGGATAGGTTAAGAGGGGATATGAGCTAAATGCAGGCAAATGGGACTAGGTCGGCATGGACAAGTTGATCCAAAGGACCAGTTTCCGTGCCGTATGTGACTCTAAGTATTTCCCATGTTTTGGCCTGAAGATAATGAACTCAATTGTATCATGCCCACTTTTACAAAGACTGGTGTATTGGACCTACAGCAAAGTGAATCTGATGACCGCCCTGAGTTGCACGTCATAGTGTGACAATGGGAAGCACATTTACCCACTGAGCTATCAGGGAAACCCAATTCACATTGGACAGGTGGAGCAGCGTTTATATCTTGGGGTCTATACTGAAAAATGGTAACTGACTGCTGAACTCATCTCAACACCCACGGGATAATGCCAAGACAGCCTGTTGTAACAAACTTGAATATATGATTCTCCAAAGGGCAGGTTTGAAGAAGAAAATTGAAAGTGGTTTTACCACAGTCATTAATCCTGGCAGTCACTGTAATCAGATTTAGCAGAAGTACATAATGGCAGGAAAGACTATCTTGGCCATCAAGGAGTCTATTTTCTCTGTATACTGTTGTTTCTATGTACTGATCTATCCAGGAGGATCTATCCTGGGCCCAACACATTGATGTAGTCACAAAGAAGGCATGCCAGTGGCTCTACTTCATTAGGAGTTTAAGGAGATTTGGTATGTCATCAAAGATGTTTTCAAATTTCTATAGATGTACGGTGGAGAGCATTCTGAGTGGTTGCATTATAACTTGGTATGGAGGCTCTAATGCACAGGATTGCAAGAGGTTGCAGAGGGTTGTAGACTCAGCCAGCTCCATCAGGGGCACAACCCTCCTCACTATTGAGGACATCTTCAAGAGGCGGAGCCTCAGGAAGGCAGCATCCATCACTAAGGACCCTTACCATCTGGGACATGCCCTCTTCTCGTTACTACCATCAGGGAGGAGGAAGAGGAGCCTGAAGACTCACACTCAATGATTCAGAAACAGCTCCTTCCCCTCCACCATCAGAGTTCTGAACTGTCCACGAACTCCCGAACACCACCACGTTATTCCTTTTTTTCTGCACTATTTATTTATCTTTGTAATTTATAGTAATTATAGAAGAGGGCATGTCCTGGATGGTGAGGGTCCTTCATGTCTGTACTGTACTGCTGATGCAAAACAACAAATTTCAGAACATCTAAACCAGTGATAATAAATCTGATTCCTCTGATTCTAAATATTGATGATTTTGTTGAGGTTGCAAGAAGTATGTTCAGCCTCCCAAGTATTCCCAGACATAATCTCTGTGTCAGCCCCTGTAACGTTATTACTCTACCCAAGGGGCGACTACTGAGAATGTGTCCCAAACACTCCAATTTTGTTGTTGCGTTATTCCTGGGATAACAAGGCACCCCAATTCCATTGCTGATTTAGTCTTCTATTCCTTTGGTCCATGCACCATCAGTCTTGGGATTGCTCCCGTCCTTGCCATACTCCACCCAGTGAGCACATCGCCACCACGTGTTTCCACTCCCTGTCTCCTTTAACCCTGTTGGCCACTGGCCTACAAACTCACCCATTTTGGTCTCTGAAACATGTGGCTTCCCCAAGTGCCATTGTTTGCGATTTGTGTTGAAGTCTTCTCTTCGCTTCCTTCTGTAGCATAAGGTCACACAGCCAAAATGTTCTCAAACCTCAGTTATTAATGACCAGGAGCCACATGAAAGCAACCAACAAAACCTTACTCTCCTTGTGAGTCTACCTCCCTCTGGAGCCTCTCCTGCTGACAGTTTACCGAAAACCATTTCTAGGTGCATTGTTCAATGTCACAGAAGAAAGTTAGGATATCAACATATTTTGCAATGATCTGTTTTGACAATGGATAAAACTTTTTTTCAACTGGAAATAAATCCCTGGGAATTCCAGGTACAGTAAAACTCAAATATTCTGGCACGTTTGGGACTTTTCTGGTGCTGAAGTAGCAGATTTTCTGGACTACTGCATGTTATTTCCACTAATACCTCAATACTCTTTTAATTCACATTTTTTTTCAAGATGTTACACAGTCCCATAATTAATATTATGCTAACATGTTGGTGCTTTTCAGTAAGCTCTTTCTCTTGGGAAAATCCTTATCATTTGTAGGCGTCCATTAGTGCTATTAAATTGTGGCTTTTAGGCAGGCCTAATATCCCTCATGTTGTCCATGAAACTAGCTCCCAATTTAAGTGAGCTTCCGGGTTCCTAATTATGGATATCCACTCTAAACAAGTCATAAGAGTAAAAAAGTGCTGGTATATTAATAATGAAAAGTGTATATCACTATATTCTGCATTCTTTTATTGCACTTTCCTTTGTCCGACCTTAATGTAAAAATGTTTTGAAATGAAGTACACAAAAAGCTGGAGGAACTCAGCAGGTCAAGCAGCATCTATGGAGGAACATGAATAGTCGACCTTTCAGGCCAAGACCCTTCATCAGGATTTATGAAATAATTTGTATGGATGGCATGCAAAACTGTATACCACTGTATCTCGGTACATATGACGATAATAAGCCAATTACCAAAATATTCTCAATATTGGCTGAAGTAATGTAGGAAGCCAATGTAAATTCTATTGACAGTGTGGGAACACACTCAATATAACCTTTAAATACAGAATGTTTAAACACACCCATTTGTACATGTAATAAAATAATTATCTCATACTTTCCAAGTCTTTCAATGCTCCCAAATTGAGCAAGAGGCACAGGTGAAAAATCACGAACTTGCCTCCTGTCCCATTTGAAATTTATAGTCATTCTGAGCACCTTTATATTCACTCACTTACGATCAGTTGGCAGCATTACTGCCCTTGTGCTGTAACATTATGGGTTTAAGTTCCTTTTCAAACAATCTAATCTGATTCTCTTAATTGTCTTTTGGTTGAAGTTTTAAACCATCCTCTCGAGAGGACTTAAAAGATCCTCTTCTACTGTGCCAGAGAAAGGAAGCCATCTCTAGTGTTCTGGTTGAGATTTACCCCACTGTCAACATAACAAAATAACTCTGGTCATAACACTTTTATGAGAACTTGCACAAATTGCCTACTGAATTTCCTACATTCATTTCATTGGTTGTAAAGCATTTTCAGACACAGGTGACATGTAAAGGTTAAATGATTTTTTTTGGATTACACTAGAGAAACAAAGGACTGCAGATGCTGGAATCTAGATGAAAAACACAATGGTGCTGGAGGAACTCAGTAGGCCAGGCAGCATCTGTGGAGAAAAGCAGGTGGTCAACGTTTCAGGTCAGGACCCTTTCTCAGGACTGAAGATAAGAAAAGGGGAAGCCCAATATACAGGAGGGAAAATCAGAGCAGTGATAGGTGGACAAAAGAGGGGAGGCGGGGTGGACACAAAGTTGTGATAGGTAGATGCAGATAAGATATAGTCATAGTCAGGTTAGAGGGAGGAGGGGAGAGCAGGCCCACCGGGGGATGGGTAAAAGGTAAGGAGGAAAAAAGCGGGGGTAGAAAAAAGAGAGATAGGCTAGGAAAGGGAAGAAAAGAAGAGGCATGGTTGGAGGTGAGTGTGTGGGGGGAGTGGTGTGGGGATTACTCAAAGTGGGAGAATTCAATGTTTATGCCATCAGGCTGCAAGGTTCCAAGACAGAAAATGAGGTGCTGTTCCTCCAGTTTGCGCTTGGAATTCTTTCGACAGTGGAGGAGGCTGAGGACTGACATATCTGTGATGGAACGGGAGGGGAAGTTGAAGTGACTGACAACGGGGAGATGCAAATTGCAGTTATGGATGGAGCGCAGGTGTTCTGCAAAACAGTCACCTAATCTGCGTTTGGTCTCACCAGGTGCAACACCTGCCCCTACACATCATTTGCCGCCATTTCCGCCATCTCCAATGGGACTCCACCACCAAGAATATCTTCTCCTCCCCACCCCTTTCTGCCTTTCGCAGGGACCGCTCTCTCTGAGACTCCCTAATCCACTCCCCCCCCACCACCCATCACGCTCCCACCCTGGGGGCCTTCCACTGCACCCGTCATAGGTGCGACACCTGCCCCTACACCACCTCCGTCACCTCTATCCAGGGACCCAAACAGTCCTTTCAGGTGAGGCAGAGATTTACCTGCACCTCCCCTAATATCATCTACTGCATTTGGTGCTCCAAGTGTGGTCTCCGCTAAATTGGTCACTTTAACTCCCCCTCCCACTTCATCACAGGTATGTTAGTCCTCAGCCTGCTCCACTGCCAGGAGAACTCCAAGCGCAAACAGGAGGAACAGCAACTCATTTTTCGTCTTGGAACCTTGTAGCCTGATGGCATGAACATTGAATTCTCCAACTTCAAGTAATCCCCACACGCTGCCCCCTCCCCACACCCACCCTCAACCATGCCTCATCTTTTCTTCTCTTTCCTAGCCTATGTCTTTTTTCTACCCCCCTTTTTCCCTCCTGGCCTTTGACCCATCCTCCCGTGGATCTGCTCTCCCCTCCTCCCCCGCACCTGCCTATCACAATCTCTTACTTGCATCTACCTATCACCACCTTGTGCCCACCCCGCCTCCCCTCTTTTGTCCACCTATCACTGCTCTGCTTTTCCCTCCTATATATTGGGCTTCCCCTTTTCCAATCTTCAGTCCTGAAGAAGGGTCGTGACCCGAAATGTTGACTGCCTGCTTTTCTCCACGGATGCTGCCTGGCCTGCTGAGTTCCTCCAGCATCATCGTGTTCTTCATCTTTGGATTACACTTTATGGATCTAGTTAGGTCGTATATAGTGCAACTGTGGGTTGCCTATGACAGCTCAGCAATGTAAAACTATTGCCCAATCCCAGGTCAGCACATTCCAGCACATAGCCCTTTGTGTTCCTGCTTATCTCCCTCCAGCGTCTGTCTCCAATCTTTACACTCCCCCACCCCCACCTCAATCCATCTGCCTCTCAATATTTTTTTCTCCTTTTCTTCTTTCTTATATTGTCCTTGTCTGCCTCCACCTATTCACCTGCCACTGTCTCCCTACTCTACTCATCTCCCCTCCCCTACCTGGCACAACCTGCCTGTCATCTTTCACTCCTCCTCAGTCCACCGGTCACCTCAGACTCCTGTCTCACCACTCCCCCTTCCCCTCTTTATACCAGCCATCTCCCCACGGCACGGTAGTGTAGCAGTTAGCGTAACACTTTACACCTGGGTTCAAGTCCCACCGCCGTCTGTAAGGAGTTTGTACATTCTCCCCGTGTCCGCGTGGGTTTCCTCTGGGTGCTCCGGTTTCCTCCCACATTCCAAAGATGTACGGGTTAGGAGGTTGTGGGCATGCTATGTTGGCACTGGAAACGTGGCGACACTTGCGGGCTGCCCCCAGAATATTCTACACAAAAGATGCATTTCACTGTGTGTTTCGATGTACATGTGACTAATAAAGATACCTTACCTTATCTCCACTCTCAGTCCTGATGCAGGGTTTCGACCTGAAACATCAACAAATCTTTTCCCCTCCCACAGATGCTGCTCGACCTGCTGAGTCCCTCCAGTAGCTTGTTTGTTGCCCCAACATCGGCGACAGATATAATTATTTTGGTAAGAGGATTTCAACTCACCTGTACTGTCCAGGAGGCAGCTGGAATATGCCAGAACTGACATTATGAATCCCCTCCACTCACCTCAGACATTGGTGCTGAAGCACACCCCAGGGTGCTGAGGAATTAAAAGCATCTCCTTCACCAGGAGTGGCATCTCCCGACTACAGGTCTCACACACCAGCTGAGAACCAGGATTCTGGGGTTTCGCTACCACTGGCAGATAGAGTGGCGTCAGTGAATCCCAACCACATCCCAAAGCAATAACTGTGGCAGAGCCTTACTGTGTTAAAATGGTGTGGCCATTCTCCTTAAGAAATGAAGGCAGAGAACACTTGAAATACTCAGTGGGTCAAGCAGCATACATGGAGAGTGAAACAGAGGCAACATTTCAGGACAATGACTTCTCATCAAATGTCATCAGCCAGCAACTTTAATTTTGTTTCTCTCCCTGCTTTCTGACCCATTGAGTATTTTCACCAATCTACATCAAATGTAGAGAACAGGAACAGAGAGCTCTTCCACATCCTCTGACATTCAACAAAATCATGGCTGATCTTCAACCTCAAAATCATTTTCCAGCACTATCCCCATGTCTTACGATTCCCTTAATGTCAAAACTCTCCCCACCTCCTGTTGTGACTGCCAACTGAGTCACTGGAGAGACACTGAAGCTGGTGATATAGAATTCTTAACTCAATGCAGCAGATCTTCTGGAGAGAATCTAGTTCTCTCCTCACACAACGTTTTATACTTTTTAAACTACAAGAACAACAATAAGCGATTAACTACAGTTTCAAAGGCTATAATTACCTACTTTAACATTTTGAATGTAGACAGGTAACTTTGCAAGTTACATATTTACAATGGGAGCACATCCCAACGAGCAGAACCCCTCTAATACTGGTGGCTGGTCTGAAGGCTTCTGAGCACAAACTCAAGACACCCAAAATACCTCTTTTGTCATTGTGTTGAGGGATGGCTCCCTGAATATAAGACTAGCCAGAACATTAAGTGACAAAACAGACCTGTCCTGAACTGCGCATTAAGTGGCAGGGATACGCATTTAATAATGTGTTAAGACAGGAGACACCAGAGATTCTGCAGATTCCTCCCCCCACAAAATTCTGGAGGAACTCAGCAGGTCAGGCAGCATCTCTGGAGGGAAATAAACAGTCGACATTTCGGGCTGAGACCCTTCATCAGGACTGGAAAGGAAGAGGGCAGAAGCCAGAATAAAAGGTCAGGGGAGGGGGAGGGGGAGGAGTACAGGCTGGCAGGTGATAGGTGAGTCCAGGTGAGAGGGGGAAGGTTGGTAGGCGGGGGAGGGGAATGAAAGGGAATGATGTGAGAAACTGGGAGGTGTGTGTGTTTTAATACAGGAGGTGGCCACTTAACACCTTCCCTGACCTCACCCTGAATTTTTCAATGACCACCAATTAACATGAACATTCTGATTCTGTACCATTGAAAGACAATAGCCCAATGTTTGGTTTCAATAGGCCGAACCTGTCAGTTGAAGTTAAATTGTGAACAGGTTTTATTTTCTGAAGACTGGTTCTCATTTTAATTCATCCATATATGCTATCCATAATTTCATAACCGCAGAATAATCCCTTAAAGCCTGGCTTCGAATGAACTCAGACACTCCCTTCTCACTGCACAGCCTCTGGGCAAGACAACTCCAAAGATGCACCACCCTTTGAGTGAAGAAATTTTTCCTCAGCTCGGCCCTAAGCAACTTCTCCCTTATTTTGAGACTATGGCCTCTGGTTCTAGACTCCTCAGTCGGGGAAAACCTCCTCCCTACATCCAGCCTGTTGAGCCCTCTAAGTGTTTTCCAAGTATTTCATTTCAGACTTCCAGCATTTTGCTTTTGGATTGTCTTTAAGAGGTTCATTTTTTACCAATTTGTTCATTTGATCCCTCTCCAGCTGGCCCTTGCAAGCAGTTGTTTGTCCTCATGGTAGACATTTGGTCACATTAATGGCCCGGATTCAGGCAGGAGTGGTTGTAACAGCAGGACACCGTTCGCTGATCTATAAATGCAGGTTGATGGGTTAACTGACGACTAGTGTGTAGGTGAGTGGTAGAATCTGGGGGGAGTTGATAGGAATGTAGGGAGAATAAAATGGGATTAGTGTAGGATTAATGTAGATGTGCGTTTGGTGGACAGTATGGACTCAGTGGGCCAAATGCTTGCTTTCGTGCTGTCTGAGCCTGCCGCTGTGAACACTCCCAGTACCATGGTCACCATCACTGATACTGTTTTCTGAAGTGTGCATGAATTTAGAAACCCCCCAACTCTCACAGTGGTATCAATTTCCCACTAAATGTTAAAATGCAGAGAGGGACTTTCCTGATTTAGCTCCTGTCCTTTCATGCTGCTGGTGTGATAGATCTCTGCTGCTGATCTGCCATCTGCCTCAGGGAAGAAGGGCGAGAGAGCCCAATCTGTGTAGGAGTGAGAGAGAGCTCGGTCTGTGTAGGGGTGAGAGAGAGCCCCGGTCTGTGTAAGGGTGAGAGGGAACCCGGTCTGTGGCAGAGCTGTGGGTTCCCCCACCAGAGGGAGAGAGCACAGCTCTGAACAACTGTCTGAAGAAAACATCAGGAAGAAAACATTGTGTCATCATGACAAATCCACTGCTCAAATAAAAGAAGCGAAGAGAAAATTCAATCCATTTCTTTCACTGTTAACGGCAGTTACAGCTATAGATTCCTCACAGGGAGAAGGTTGACGGGAGAGTGGGGTCAAAGTGTTGATTGACACCAACTCCTGACAACTTGATTACCAAAAACAGCGTAAGATAATTCTTCTCATGCAGATGTGGTAATGAGGAGCTGCATCTGGTAACAGGACTCTGGACAAGAGGAGGCTGAGTGGGAGAGTGACAAGCAGAAACTGCTTCTGATTAACAAGCATTAACATTTCATATCTGAGACCCTCCAGAGGTAAACTTCTTCAAGGCTGGCATCCCTGGCAGAGAAGCAGCGATGAATTCAGCAGACAATGAAAATCAAGAACAAAACTGCAGATGCTGGAAATCTGAAATAAAAACTGCATTTCCAAAGCATTTTCTGTTTTTATTTCAGATTTCCAGTACCTGCAGCAAAACATGATCTGCTGTTGGAACTCAGTGGGTCGAGCAGTATCTGTGAGGGGAAACAAATTGTTGAAATTTCGGGTCAAAAACCCTGAATTCCTTTCCTTCCGCAGATGCTGCTCAACCACTGAGTTCCTCCGGCAGATTGTTGTTTGCTCCAGATTCCGATATCTGTAGTCTATTGTGTCTTCCAGCATCAGCAGTGATTTTTTATATACTTTCAAGTGCACAGCCTCACAACTTCTCAATTTATTTTGGTTTGGTGTGAGGATACTTTTGTGACGAAGTTCCCATATTATCTTACCCTTGGGCTGTTTAGATGACGGGTAAAGTAGGGCTATTTTACCCTTGTGTTTTGTACCCTCTCCACAGAAACAGAGCTCACCTTCCTGCCCCATTCCTGTAAACCTCCTCTGCACCCTTTCCAAAACCTTGATATTGTTCCAAAATTTGGTGTTCATGACCGGACACAATACAAAAGGAGGTATAAAATATCTGCTTGGCTATTTTTGTATTCTAGGTTTATGGAGCCCAAGATCAAAGATGATTTTTAAACAGTCTTACCAAGTTTTCTTGCTATCTTCAAAGATTTGTACAAGTGCCCTCCACACAAGAAAATAGGAGCAGGAGCAGGCCACTCAGCCATCAAGCCTGTTTTCACCATTCAACATGCCAGATCTCTCTGTTCCATTACCTCCTCTATACTTACACCATTCCGGATTACATTGCCTCTCCTCGTGTTTTTCTCCACAATGTACATCCCTTGTCTGCTGTGAGATCATCTCAACCTTAAGCTGCAGTTAATGCTCAACCAGTCAGACAGTGCCGTTCATTTCAACCAAGTATGGGCCTATTTCTTTTATTTACTTTGCCATGAGATTTTATTTGATACTGGTCAATGTTATGAAGATAGAGCATACAACTGTCTGCTTTGACTGAATGATGTCATTTGAAATAAAGTTATCTTGGGTTTTGGAGTATGGTATGTTTGTGTAATGCACAGAATAATCAATAGCTGATTGACTTACAGGCTGGAATCTAATGGAGAAGGGACTGTGGTTTATATGGCATGGGAACGAGGGAATATGTCACAATACAAAGAAGCAGAAATTTGTTGGAGTGAGATGTATGTTGGAGTATAATTGGCGAGTTCATAGCATTGGGCAATAGTACTTGGAATGAAAGGGGAGTTTGTTTTTACTCCCAGGGTCAAACTTGTCAGATGTGAGAGAAAAACAGAAACGGCTGGAAACACTCATTATCTATGGAATGAGAAACAAAGTTAACACTTCAGGTCAAAGACCCTTTATCAGAATTGCAAATGTGCAAAAAAAAGTTATTTCAAGTTGCACAGTAGCACGGCTGAGACAGCACAGTGGCACAGCTAGTAGAGCCGCTGCCTCACAGCTCCAGAGAACCCAGGTTCGATCCTGACCTCCACTTCTGTGTGGAGTTTGAACGTTTCCCTGTGACCACATGGGTTTCCTCTGGGTGCTCTGGTTTCCTCCCACATCCCAAAGAAACGTGTGTTGGTAGGTTAATTGACTGTAAGTTGCCGGTGGTGGTAGAATCTGAGGAGAGGTGATGGGAATATGGCGAGAAAAAAAATCGGGATTAGGTGCGATTAGGATAGATAATGGTCAAAGGGCCTGTTTCCTCGCTGAATAGAACAAAGCGAAAAACTCCGAGAGGGTGAAGCCACGAGTGCTCAGTTAATGGAATTATCAGGTTATAAAGCAGTGGAGTCATACAGCATAGAAACAGGCCCTTCAGCCCATGCGGACCAATATATCTATCTGAGCTACTCTGATTTACCTGCATTTGACCCATATCCTTCTGGGCCTTTTCTATCCATGTACCTGTCCAAATGTTGTAATTGTACCCAGCTCTACAGCTTCCTCTGGCAGCTTATTCCATGTACCCTCTGGTGCAGCTCCACTGTGACACTCCAGCCTCTGAGCCAAATAGTCCTGGTTTTCAAGTCTGCTTGAGAAACTTGATCACAATGCCTAAGCCGATGGGTTGATGTTTTACTGTGGAGGTATTGTACTGTCGGAGATGAGGCTAATGGTTGGGATTTTAAACCAAGGGCCCTACTTGCCAACATAAAACACTACGTTGCACTATTTTTAAAAGAATGGGAGTTCCTTCTGGTCTCCTGACAAATATTCAGCCCTCAGCCAAGAGGATACCATAATCTGATCTATCATTGTTGTTTGTGTGACTTTGCTATAACCAAACTAGTGTCGTGTTTCCTTGACACAGAAGTCACAGTCATGGAGTCACAGAGTTATACAGCATGGGAACAGGCTCTCAGCCCAGATCGAGTTCTCTACTCAAGCTAGTCCAAGAGAAACAAAGGACTGCAGATACTGGAATCTAGATGAAAAACACGATGATGCTGGAGGAACTCGGCAGGCAGGCAGCATCCATGGAGAAAAGAAGGCGGTCAATGTTTCGGGTCAGGACCCTTCTTCAGGACCTGACCCGAAACATTGACCACCTGCTTTCCTCCATGGTTGCTGCCTGGCCTGCTGAGTTCCTCCAGCATCATCGTGTTTTTCATTAAGCTGGTCCCATTTCCCCGTGTTTGCCCATATCCTCTAAACCTTTCCTATGCATGTACCTGTCTAAATGTCTTTTAAACATTGTTATTGTACCCACAGCTACCACTTCCTCTGGCAGCTCATTCCATTTACCTACCGCCTTCTGTGTGAAAAAGTTGCCTCTCTAAACCCTTTTAAATCTTTCCCCTCTCTTCTTAAACCTATGCCCTCTAGTTTTAGGCACCCTTACCCTGGGAAAAAGACAGTGACCATCCACCTTATCCACGCCCTCATGATTTTATATTCCTCCGTAAGGTCTCACACCTCAACCTCCTATGTTCCAGGGTCAAAAATCCCAGCCTATCCTCAGAACAAACCCTCCTGTCCCAGTAACGACCTTGTGAATCTTTGATGCACCCTTTCCAGTTTAATGACATCCCTCCTATCGCTGAGTGAGCCGAACTGCAATAGGTTAATAGATTAATGAGGGCAGTTAGTGAGAGAAGGAGAAAAGGGTCATGTTAAATCTGTGAAATGCAGATTAAAACTGTTACTGAAACCTGAAAACGGATGCAGAACGCTGGGAATACCCAGCAGATCAGGAAGCATCAGTGGAGGAAGAACAACAGGGTCAATGTTACAGATGGAGAACCTACAGCACCTCATTTTCCATCTTGGAACTTTGCAGCCTAATGGCATGAACATTGAATTCTCCCACTTTAGGTTATCCCCACCCTCCTTCCCCACAACCCCCCACCCCCTTCCATGTTTCATCTCCTCTTCCCTTTCCGAGACTTTTTTTTCTACCTTTTCCTTTCTCTCCTTACCTCTGACCCATCCCCGGTGGATCTGCTCTCCCCTCCTCCCCCGCACCCGCCTATCACCACCTTGTGCCCACCCGCCTCCCCCTCTTCTGCCACCTATCACTGTTCTGCTTTTCCCTCCCTCCAGAGTCTGTCTCCAATCTTCACACTCCCCACCCCCACCTCGATCCATCTGCCTCTCAATATTTTTTTCTCCTTTTCTTCTTTCTTATTTTTTTGTCTGCCTCCATCTATTCACCTGCCACTGTCTCCCTACTCTATTCCTCTCCCCTCCCCTAACTGTCACAACCTGCCTGTCTTCTTACACCCTTCCTCAGTCCACCAATCACCTCGGACTCCTGTCTCACCACTCCCCCTTCCCCTCTTTATACCGGCCATCTCCCCTCTCCACTCGCAGTCCTGATGCAGGGTTTCGACGTGAAACATCAATAAATCCTTTCCCTCTCACAGATGCTGCTCGACCTGAAACGTTGACAGCCTGCTTTTCTCCATGGATGCTGCCTGGCCTGCTGAGTTCCCCCAGCATCATCGTGGTTTTAACCTACAGCGGAACTGGCCAGTCCTGATACAAACAGGAAAAGTGCGTTACCTGAAGTTGCGGACTTCAACACTGAGTGCGGAAGGCTGCAACGTGGCCAGACAAAAGATGAGGTGTTGTTCCTCCAGCTTATGTTGTGCTTCACTGGAACAGTGGAGGCCACAGACAGGTAAGTTAGAGATGGAGTGGGATGAAGAATTAAAATAGCAGGAAATTGGAAGCTCAGGGGCCAGCTTGAGGACTGAAGGCTTTTTGTTTGAGGTTGTCCCCTGTGCTTAGTGATTGGGATGAAGGGAAAACTTGCCTCAATGATCCTCAGAAAACTGCCCACACGGTCATTGACTAGAGCAGTCCTGACACTGCCGTTTGGACAATGAGTCACCTGGGTCAGAGTGCTCGCTGAATCGCTGTGGCCATCTGGATCTCCGGGTTGCCAGCCATTTTAATTTTCCTCCCCATTCCCACGCCGACATGTCTGTCCTAGGCTTCTTCCATTGACAAGTTGAGGATAAAAGCAAATTAAAGCAAAAAAGCAAAAAAAAAAGCAAAAGCAAATTAAAGCACCTCATATTCCACCTGGGTAAAGTATAACCTGGCGACATGAACATTGAACTCGCCAACTTCTGGTAACTGCTCCTCCTCTGTGCTTTTTCTCTTTTCTCTCTACTCCTGATCCACCTGCCCCATCACCATTTATATCCTCTCCCCCACCCACTCTGTCTGCTCTTTACCTTCGCACTCCTCCCACTGGTTCCCCTCCCCCCACTGTTCCCCTCTGCCCTCCCCATCACCCTCCCTTTATTCCATGCTCCACCGTCCTCTCCCATCAGATTACATCACCTTCAGCCCTTTGTCACCCCCACCTATCACCTCCCGGCTTCTGACCCTATTCCCACTCTCCCCCACCATCTGCCGATCACCCCTCCTCACCTGGATCCACCTATCACCTGCCGGCTCATGCTCCACCCCTTCCCTCCACCCTTTTTTATACTGGTTGTCTCCCCTCCACCTTTCAGTCCAGATGAAGGGTCTCGACCCAAAACCTCGACTGTCCATTTCCCTCCACAGATGCTGCCTGACCCTCTGAGTTCCTCCAGTGGCTTGTGTGTCGCTGAACCACGTAGTTGTTCCTGAGACCAAGGCAGCAAATCACCTCCTCAATCAGTAGCAACAGACAATCTGCTGGAGAAACTCAGAGGGTCAAGAATCATCTGTGGAGGGAAATGGACCAGATGTTTTGGGTCGAAACCGTGCACCAGGCCTTGATGCAGGGTGTCAACCCGAAAGGTGGACAATCCCCTTTCCCCCCACAGATGCTGCTTGACCCACTGAGTTCCTCCAGCAGGTTGTTTTTTTTTTGCTCCAGACTCCAGCATCTGCAGTGTCTTGTGTCTCCATCTGCTCAATCAGTGGCGCTTTTGTATTAGCGAAGATGCTTCTAAGGCGGGGGGTTGGGGTTAAACCCCGTAAATTTCCAGAATTTCTGGATGTCTGATTGCGTTATTGAAACCTTGGATGCATCAACCGGCCCCAGTGACGCTGAGAGCTCGGGGCTGGGGTTCATTTTACGTTGTCACAATGCACGAAACGGAATAAACTAGAAGATGGAGGCATAAGACACTTGCAGACGCTGGAATCTGGAGCGACAAACAATCTGCTGGAGGAACTCAGTCGAACAGCTTCTGTTGGGGGGCGGGGTGGGGGAAGGAATTGAACGACGTTTCGGGTCGAAACCCAGCAACAGGGCTGCAAATTAGAAGATGTTTGTCAATCATGTATTCCATAATAAAATAAATCTGTGCGTTCTCCAGACGAGCTGGGTTTCCGATCGGTGCATGCACACGCACTTGGATAGTTGCGAGGGGTGAATGGTTGTAGGGAGGGCGAGTTTGCTCTACTGGGAGGAGTGGTATGCAGACTCCGTCCGTGCAAGCGGTCGCCGATCTTGTATTTAAATAGCGGGGTGGTGTTTATCTGAAGCCAGCCTCTTGCAAGTCAGTCTGCAGGCGGAAGTTGCAAAGCGACCCCGGGGGTGTTCCTGCCGTTCTGTGTCATTCCTGTCTTGTCTGTGAGCGAGGGGAGGGGGGTGGAATTTACTGTCTGCCGGAGCTCTGCACTTCACATGCCCGTGTGGGCGCTGAGAGAAGGAGGCTCTCCCGTCCGCCAGCTTCACAGCCGAGCAACTCGAATCTGTTGGGGCAACCTCGCTGCCCGGCATGTGAAGCCGACGCTGGCAAGCTGAGAAGCACGGCTCCCTGAGTTATGTCCGGCTGAGAGCCGAGGCGGACGCCGAGCATTGCACTTGCACTGTTGGCATTCCTTCCCTGGATCCCCACCACCCCTCCTCTCAACCCCACCATCCACCACCCCCCTCCTCAACCCCACCACCCCTCAACCCCCGCCAGTGCTGCACCGCCTGGGAAAGATGGGGAACAGTTTTTCCAACGTCTCGGCTTTCCAGTCCTTGCACATTGTCATGTTGGGGTTAGACTCGGCGGGGAAGACCACAGTCTTGTACCGGCTGAAATTCAACGAGTTCGTCAACACCGTTCCCACCATCGGCTTCAACACCGAGAAGATCAGGTTGGGCAACGGTAGTGCCAAGGGCATCAGTTGCCACTTCTGGGACGTTGGCGGCCAGGAGAAGCTCCGGCCCCTCTGGAAGTCCTACAGCCGCTGTACCGACGGCATCATCTACGTGGTGGACTCGGTGGACGTGGAGAGGCTGGAGGAGGCCAGGAGCGAGCTGCACAAGATCACCAGGATCTCGGAGAACCAAGGCACGCCGCTGCTGGTGATCGCCAACAAGCAGGACCTGCCCAAGTCGCTGCCGGTGGCCGAGCTGGAGAGGCAACTGGCGCTACATGAACTCAGCCCGTCCACTACCTGGTACGTGCAGCCGGCCTGTGCCATCATCGGCGAGGGGCTGCACGAAGGCATGGACAAACTGTACGAGATGATCGTGAAGAAGAGGAAGGCGCTGAGACAGAAGAAGAAGCGGTGATTGAACGCCGGGCAGCAGGGAGGACCGGGACTTGGTATTCAGCTCTCCCGGAACCCGAATGGGCTCCTCGGAGGTCCTATAGAAACGCGCAGACCCACACATACATATTTATCTAAGCTAAATCGAACTAAGTCCTACACCAACGGAATGAATGAACTGGCAGATTCAGCGGCTCGACCCAAGTGACCAGTTCAGTGCATCATTGAATGGAGACTGTCTGCGGGCAAGGAGGTGGGTGCACACGGTTTCTCGTTCACCCTTCTGCTTTAGCCCCTGTGGGCACTGGGCATTTGCACTTTGCAACTTTGAATGCGGGGAGCACAGGACCATTTGCAGTCTCCGTCCGCCCGGTGTTTTGCTCTGGGGGGTGGCTGGATTCGCCGTCCACACGCCGCTGTCCCGATCGCCGTTCGTGCTGGGTGACCTGCGGCGGCGGCGGCACAGTGAACCTCCCCCCCTCGTCATCTGCTTCGGAAGGATCGGCCGTGAGCCCTCGGAGCTTTTGAGGAGATGGTCTGGGGGAGGGTCAAGGCTCGACGAAGGAAGACAAAACAAAATAAAAAAGGGGGATGTTATTGAATGAAGCTTGTGCAGAAGGAACACTGTAACCCCGGCCCTGACCCCGTGGCTTCTTGTCGCTACATTTTGATTGTACCCTCTTAAGTTTAATACTTTTATGCCGAATATTATAAGCTGAAATAGGTAAGGCTGGACCTCACCTTGAAGTCATTTAGGTGCTGTATTTATCTGCATGTCTTTGACGGTCAGGATGAATTATGATCTTGGGATAATAAAGAACAAGCTTGTGATACAAGGATCATGTGGTGCTTTCTGTCCTTCGCGGAGGTCAGCTCTTGTCTTGTTATTTTTAAACTCAGTGGCCTGTCCCAATTTCATTCTCTCGCTCTAGATTCTTCCTATCATCCCTCATTGGAACAGTGGCAGCATATTTTCGACCTCAGATTATCAGAGGATAATTACAATACAAATTATAGTTGTAAAAATATAGTATTCATTATTTTTCCAATGTAATTTTCTAGGGAAGCAAGTAAATTACGTAATCTGTGTGTTCGGATGTGTGCACGTACCTATATACCGTACACCAACGCATGTAGTTCAATTCTGTAAACACATGATATAGTTCACTTATGTTATTGGAATATTAGATCTGTAAAATAATTGCTTTGTATGTTAGCATGTGTGCACATACCTATATACTGTACACAAACATATAGTTCAATTATGTACACACAAACACACAGGATATAAAACTCTGAGACCTGCAAAATAATTGCTATCGCCATACATAGATATGGCGCTCTAATTTTATTGATAGCTATAACAAGATTTGCATTTATTTGATGAAGCCGTTTGCAATAAGTCATATTTTTGGCTTTACCTGATGCATTCATTGTGCCAACTGAAAGACCGTTTTAAATCTACATCTGGTTCATGCAGTGAGTATCCTTGTGGAAAAGCTGAGAGTGGAGACACGTGAGCAAACTCCCCTTTTGATGGGAGTTAGGAAGCATAAGGTGTACCAGAAGCCTTTGATCCACAGGTGGAAGAATTTGCCCATGAGAACAGCATTGCTCAAGGGCTGGAAGGAAATGAGCAAGTGACAATCACTTGGGACAGAGGCAAAGAAGTCATCGCAGATTCTGATTTATGCACTGTTGATGGGATGGATCTTCTGAGAACACAACCCACTGCAAATAGGATAAATCACACTCGATTCATTTCAACTGTATCATTTTCAGACAAATTGTTCATTGTACTTGTGCTGTAGGCATGCTGCAACAATGTCATAGAATGGGAAATGGCAGATTTGTGTCCGTGAGGTTGTGAAGGCAGGCACACACACAGAAAACCATTCCACAGATTCAAGGTCTGTGCTCCCATTGAGCTTATCTCAAGCAGTGCACAACTAGTTGCTGCTAAATCTGTTTGACTGAATGCAGGTGACAGATTAGTGCTCACATTCTAATTATGTTTGAATGAGGGTAGGAATATTTTTGGGGCGAAATATATATTTACTTATTCATACCACCTCCCTTCTTAATGAAAAGACTTTTTCCTAACCAGCTACAACAAACAGAGGTGAAACGCATCTGCAAGCCTCATCTTGTAACTTATTTCTCTTTGTACTCAATATCACTAATTTAAATATAGCATTTTAACTAGTCTAACCAGTCAGGTTATGAATAAAACCTATTTAATCCTAATGATTAAATAATAGACCAGGAAGAGGGTAAGTATTTGCATGTGAAATCAGACAACATTTATGAAATTACAGGATTTCCTGTCTCTGACCCTCTTCACTAAGAACTCCACAATCCCTTAGTAGCTCTTCGTTTTCACAATGTTTAAAGCTCTCCTCAAGAAATAAAAACATTTCTAATGTTTGGAAAGGTATGATGGGCATCACATCTAAGTCAAAAATATATCTTGAGTCACTGTGGCTTTTTTAAAATTTCCTTAATGTGTAATGAGATTTCCCAAGCAAGCATTTTATGAAGGTACTGACCCTATTAAATAATGGAAATCATTAGGATCTACTTACCACCTATCATAAGGACATATTGCACATGCATCTGTGTGTGTTTGCTTTTGCACGCATGTGTTTTAATTGCATGCATTTATGATTGCGTGTCTTTATATCATCTTGTGTTTGCATGTGAGATGTTTACATGCATGTGTGTGATCATAAATACTACCTGTATTCTTCAGAACTAATAAATCACCTTTCGTGGTTTACTTTTTAACTTCTTGAGAATATTTCACTGGGAGCAAAGCCAGTATTAAATCAGTTTGATTTAATTCACCTTACATACAACTTCGATTCTCAGACTGCTACGCTCACGAGGCACATATCATATAGTTAGTTGCCTTGCATTTGCAGATTTCCTTGGCCCAGGGTGAATCAATAGTGCTTTGCAGTCGGTGCTGTAGGAATACATGCAATGGACAATTGGTTGTGGTTATTTTGCAAAAGAAGCACAGGTTTTCTGAATCTGTAAACCTTAAGAGATGTTGGAAAAATAATCCATTTTAGCCCACAGAATCAGCAATGTTACAGTGTTTGCTTTTTATCATCAATGCTGATGTCAAGAATAAATAAATGCAACTACATACTCAATAAGGACCTCTGCACTCACAGATCTTTAAAATGTAGATCTCTCCCGATCTTATCTGTACAAGTATCTTTCTCCATATTGCACACATACTGGTGTATGTGATTCTCCCCTTAAACCTTTTATCTTTATTTACAAAAGCTATTGGCAGGATACTGCGATGACGTGATGGTGTTTTGTTTCAGCCTGCGACTTAATTCAGGTCAGACATTGTCCCAAAGGCAGCAAACCATCTTTTCCCATTCTTCTTCAGTAACTCAGAATCTCACTTTTCACATTTAAATGGCTATCTCCCTGTCATGGTCTGGTAACTCACACAGAACCCAGCTGTATTTCCCACAATCTGTTCAGAGGATTGTTTGTTCAAAGCAGAATTTACAAACTAGTCGAAAAAAATCCTTAGAGCCTTACACTGTTAGAACTTAAGGTCCATTCAAATGGGTCAGAAAATCTGTAAGAAAAGATTACATCTTTAACTCTCGTTCAGGATAATTGAACAATGCATGAGGCATTGCTCTATTATAATTTACAGGCTGTGCTAATCAGTAGCTCCAAATTAGCACAACTTTTTACACTGATATAACTGCACTCGACTTTCTCATGTTTAGATTCTCCTGAAGGGACAGCTGCTTGGATGTGGCTTAACCTACTGGAATGAGCCAGGGCATGTTGAGAAATTCTTGTATTTCTGTGCCAACTTGCTGGTATTTCTCCGCAGAAGTGCCACCAGGTTTGTGAATCCTATGTGAATCCAAAGTCCAGAACTTGACTATTCTTTACTGGGGATTTCCCAACCTCTCCTTGTCAGAGGAAGTCTCTTGGAAACCGTCAGTGGAGCATAAACCAAGTTTCACTTCCTCAGTAATTAACCTGGGGAATTCACTAACTGAAGCTGTGCCAAGTGCTGAGGACCAGCAGGTCCATTATTTCAATGGAGAGGAATGGCCGTGAGGGAGAAAGGCAAGTATTAGGTCATTCACATTCTAAATAGTTGTGTTTAGATAGATGTTTTACTTGTTTATAAGTGACTTTAATTTTTGATTTTAAATTAGTTATGTTTCAGTAATGTCTGGGAAAGTCACAATTTTTGGCAGTTTTGGGGGGTGGTTAAGACAGAGGCTTAGTTGTCAAAGTTTTTAAAGCTGCCTTGGCCTCTCACATGTGATGGTATCACATTGTGCCTTGCCATTTAGGATTAGAATGTCTCACCAGTACATCGACACTGGTGGATCTGCAAAAGGGAGGCATGTACTTAACATTGACTTCAGCAGTAAGCATGGGATCTCACTGCCGGCAACATTGCTTCACCAGGCCTGAAGATAAGATGGTAGGTCCATGACAACTGAACTTAAACTGTTCCTTATGTCCATCTGTGCATTTCCCTAAGCGGTGACCAAGATTAACAACAGCTGTCTCTTCACCGTTTGCTTGAGATCAGCTGGCCAAAAGTTTAGGTTATACAGTACATGGACAAGGCTGTGACTGAATGGCTGGAGTAGCTGCTTCTTGTAATCGGTTGAAAATAAATTGAATGAGCTTTTAGTAATATAGCACATCCCAAAGTTCTTTGCAGTCAATGAGTACTTGGTTGAAGGTGGGACGGGACTGGCAGCTCAATAATCTGGGCTACAGATGCTGCAGTCATGACAGAGGTGGAGATAAAAGAGGAAGAAGAGTTGTGGTTTTGTTTTGGGAGAATATCACGACAGTGCTTCGGGAGGATATTCTTGGGGGATCATCTGGTGAGATGATATGGGTGGAACTTAGAAATAAGAAGGTGGATAATCACTTTGCTAGGATTGTATCTTAGGTCCCCCCAATAGTCAGCTGGAACAAGTATGTAGGGAGATCATAGGTGGCTGTATGAGTAATAGGGTTGTAATAGTAAATGATTTCAATTTCCCTTATATTGACTGGAATTGTGATTATGCTAAGGGCTTGGATGTGGCAGAATTTATTACATGTGTCCAGGAAAGTTTTCTTAAACAACATGTAGATGGCCCCACTAGAGAAGGGGCAACATTGGACCTCCTACTGTGAAATGAGGCAGGCCAAGTGACTGAAGTGTCAGTGGGGGAGCACTTTGGGACCAGTGACCATAATTCTATTAATTTTAAAACTGGTCCACAAGTTAAAGTCGGAGATTGGAGCAAGGTAAATTTTGAAGGCACTAAGACAGGATTTGCAGACAAAGGAACAGCTGGCAGCTGGGAGGCTTTTAAAAGTGAGGTAGGGAGAGTTCAGGGGCAGCATGTTCCTGTTAGAGTGAAGGGCAAGACTGGCAGGATTAGGAAACCCTGGTTAACGAAGGATGTTGAGGCTCTGGTCAGGAAAAAGGAGGCGTGTGCAGGTATAGGAGCTGGGATCAAGCGAATATCTTAAGAGATATAGGAGTTCACAAGAGGGAAATCAGGAGGGCGAAAAGACGACATGAAATAGCTCTGGCAAATAGGTGAAGGAGAATCCTAAGAGATTCTACAGGTATATTTAACAAAAGGGTAACTGGGGAAAGAATAGTTCCCCTTAAGGATCAATGTAGCTGTCTATGTGTGGAGCCACAAGGAATGGGTGAGGTCTTAAGTGAACATTTCTCATCAACATTTACTGTGGAGAAGGTCGTGCAAGCTAAGGAATTAAGGGATATGAACACATCCACATTAAGGATCTTGGAACATATCCACATGCTGGTGGTCTTAAAGCATATTAAGGTGGATAACTTCCTGCGACTTGACCAAGTGTATCCTAGGACATTGTGGGAAGCTAGGGAAGAGATTTGCAGGGGGCCTGGCAGAGATTTTTGTTTCCTCCTTAGCCACAGATGAGGTACCAGAAGACTGGAGCGTGGCTAATGTTGTGCCTTAATTCAAGAAAGGCTGCAAGGACAAGCCAGGGAACTACAGGCCAGTGAGCTGAACATAAGTGGTGGGAAGGTTGCTGGAGAGGATTCTGAGGGACAGGATCTACCAGCATTTGGAAAGGCAAGGATTGATAAGGGATAGTCAGCATGGCTTTAACACTTTTAATGCTGCCTTAATAACACTTGGTTAAACTTGGTGGATTATTGCTCGGCGTTAATCCCTGGTCAGAATGCTATTTTCCAATCCTTATAAGCCAATTTGTATTATAATTACAAGGCTACCAAGTTACAGTTTCCAGTAACAAATTCTAGTGCTGACTGTAACTTAATGCAGATGAGAAAAAAAAAATCAACATTCAGTTCTAAGGATATTCTTTGAGTCAGACCCAAGGTCATTAGATTTACTGAAATTAAAACAGAAACTGCTGAAAACACTCAGCAGGTCAGGCAGCATCTGTGAGGAGAGAAACAGAGTTAACATTTTAGGTCAAAGATCCTTCATTAGTTAACTCTGTTCTCCTTCACAGATATTGCTTAACCTGCTGAGTATTCTCAGCAGTTTCTGGTTTTATTTCTGCAGTTTTTTTTGACTTACTGTTAGACTTCATCATGAAATATATGCATGAACAGAATGTGTATGAATGCATTAGCTTCAATTTGAATATATTTTACCTCTTTAATATGACATCAGCTGAAACATTTTCCAGAAAACTGAGGAGCCAAATTGGCCTACACATTATCATGCAATAACTAAGTGATGAAATAATAACAGAAATTGTTAGAAGTATTCAGCAGGTCAGGCAGCATCTATGGAAAGAGAAACAGTTAATTTTCTAAGTCTGGGAGCCTTTGTTAGAACAAGGATGTTTCTCTATCCACATGCGACTTGACCTGCTGACTATTTTGAACATTTTCTAGTTTTATCTCAATTTCCAGCATCTGCAATTTTTCTTTTGATTTTCATCTAGATGATGAAATTGTATACATCATATGTCAAAAGCTAAATAATCACTGAATATCTGGTGATTTTGTCCAAAGATGAACATCATTCCATTTATAATGACCACTCTTAATTATATTGTGAGCTAGTCAAGTCGAGTTTATTGTCATATGCCCAAATACATGTATGCACAGGTGCAATGAAAAACCTGCTGGCAGCAGCCATCATAGGCACATAGCATTAAAGACAAATTTCCGATTTATAAGAAAAAAAGTTTTTAGAATCAATATTGGAAATGATATGTGTAAGTTTGTATTTATTGCACTGAGGTACCATTACATCAAGATGCAAAATGCTTTGCCTATAAATTCATTGATTTTCATGTAGAAGGGAATTCAAAGAGATAAACTGAGCCCATGTCTCTGGAATAGTTTTACACTGATGTGATCAGGCCATTGTTCAATGAAACAAAATAAAATATGGTGAAAAAATTGTATTAAACCATAAAACATTGGAAACACTCAATAGCTATGGTGGGTCTGGAGGGAAAGAAGGATTATCATTTCAGACTGATGACATTTGTAGCTGTAGATAAATAGATAGATGGTCATCATTAACTCTGTTTCTCTCTCCATAGATGCTGCTTGACTCAAAGATGTTTCTGGCACTTTTAGGTTTTGTTAACGTTCTAAAAGAGTTCTCGATCAATGTATTCACTGCATCTCTCTTTGATGCTGATGGACCATTCACAAGTGGATGATAAGAGATTCATCTGCTAAATATCATCGGTACACATATCCAAATCCGAGCTAGGGAATTAATTAACGCAGTGGTTTGCATCATATTTTGAAATGCTTTAAAATGTTTGAATAATTTCTGGATTTTAGATCAAAATCGGATGGGCATCAGTACCCCATCACTGATTTCTAAAGGTGTGAGCATAGAATAATCGAGGAATTATGGTTGATATCCTTGCTGACTGGAGAGTATCGATGCAGAATTGCTCTCTGCAGTTTTAAACCAGAGTTCATGCTGAGGTTGTAGCAGGTGGGTTTGTAGAGACAACAAGCAAGGTGAGGTACAATGTTCATATATTTTAATAATGATGATTTTTATTTGTTCATTGAAATGTGATGGACATATTATAATTAAATGTTGAGCTCATCAATCAATTTAACAACACCAGAAGTTGCATGATGTACAATGTGATTACTGCTTGTGTAAGCCTATTGTTGTCAGATTATGGGATAATCACATTACATTGATAATGAAGGCATTTATAATGGTGGAAAACCATATTATTTTTAAAGCTATAAAATTTAATTATAAATAGATGATAGCTAATTGGACTACACCTTTGTGCTATGAATAGATACTTCCCCCATCAGCTGGTTGTGAGAATTCAGGTGAACTCATGTTGGGAATGTCTCAACCCAGTTCATTATGGATGCTGGTCCACAGCAGCAGGCAGACAGCCTGCATTAATGAAGCCAGAAGAAAGACCAGCACAGTAAATGGAGATGTTAATACTAATGGCAGGAGAAGGTGCTCTCCAGAGGCTGAGGTTAATGAATTTTTGTTCAAACAGAGGCAACTTTGCTCTGCATTTAATCCATTATACCTGATCTAGAAGCACTTGATGGTTATATTGGATATAAAATCGAGGGAAAGTAAATCCATTTCCCCAGCACTGTGATCCATGAAGGGCATGACAAATAAAACTGAACTGCTCATGAGATCGTCTCTAATTTAAAGACAATTACATTCATCTCTGTCATTCCAGATTATGTGAGATTTCTGAAAGGGCACATTCCGACTCTTGTGCTAACCTTGCACAGTAGTGTAGCGGTTAGCATAACACTATTACAGCGCCAGCGACCCGGGTTCAATTTCTGCCACTGTCTGTAAGGAGTTTGTATGTTCTCCCTGTGTCTGCGTGGGTTTTCTCCGGGTGCTCCAGTTTCCTCCCACATTCCAAAGACATAGGGGTGAGGAAGTTGTGGGCATGCTATGTTGACACCAGAAGCGTGGCAACACTTGCGGACTGCTCCCAGAACACTCGAAGCAAAAAAAGTGCATTTCACTGTGTGTTTCGATGTACATGTGACTAATAAAGAAATCTTATCTTATCCTTTTTATTCTGGGCTCTGAATCAATTTGAAATTACAACTTCTGGAAGTCTATCCTTGTAGTGGGCCAGAAGAACAGTCACCAATCCAAAAATATTGCATAGAGTGCTTTATGGACTCACGCAGTTTATTATAATTCTGGTCATTTGTCCCTCCTTGATTTCCTTCTCTACAACACTGGCAGCCATACCTACAGCCACCTAGACATCATGCTCTAGGATTCCTTCCTTAAACTTCCCTGTTTTTTTTCTTTCTCTATCTTTACCGTGTGCCTTGAAACCTTTCCCTTTGACCAAGTTTCAGCCCAACTCCCAACGAGGCTTAATGTGTTGGTTTGACAGTAGTCTGTGGGTAATCATGGCATTTTACAACGTTTAAGTTATTATATAATGCAAATTTCTTGTTGCCTCATGTTTTTAGGTAATTACAGGCTTTTTCTGGGAACCCATAACATTTGATATGTGTATCTGTTTCTTGTTCGACTCATGTTAACAGGAAAATATGACAAGCTGTTTTTATTAATGACATTTTGATAGGACACTTAGAAATATTGAAAGTATCAGGCAAAATTAACATGATTTTGTGAAAGGCAAGTCATATTTGATAAATTTACATGGTGAGAGATTGCAGAGCTCCGAGCTGCAGAGGGATCTGGGTGTCCTGGTACAGGATTCACAAAGGGCGAGTCCGCAGGTAATACAAGGAATTAGGAAAGCTAACAGAATGTTTTCACATAGTTCTAGGGGAATTGAATACAAAAGTAAGGAGGAGTTATTATACTTTCCATAAAGTAAGGAGTTGGCGAGACCATGTCTGGAGTACTGTGTATGGGATTGGTTTCCTTACTTAAGGAAGGATATCATTGTATTGGAAGCAGGTCAGAGAAGGTTTACTGGACCAAGACTTGGGAAGAATGGGTTGTCTCATCAAAAAAGGTTGGGCAGGCAAGGTTTGTATCTGTTAAAGTCTGGAAGAGTGAGAGGGGACATGACTGAAACATAAGATTGTGAGCGACCTTGATGGGGTGGATGTGGAGAGGATATTTTCTCTTGTGGGAGAATCTAGAACTCAGGATCTCTAAAAACATGAAGGGATACCCATTTAAGACAAAGATAAAGTGACTTTTTTCTTTCAGAGGACAGAGTCTTTGGAACTCATTTCATTAAAGCAAACAGAGTCTTAGAATATTTTTAAGACAAATGTAGATGGATGCTTTATAAGCATTAAGGTGAAAGGTTACTGCAAGTAGAAGGGAATGTGGAATCAAATCAGCCATGATGTTATAAAATGGTGGCTTTAGCTTCTATTTGTAAATTTTGGAAGCAGCTTGAACGTGAATCAGGATCAAGGTGCTAGATCAAATAGCATAGAATACGCAACATGTTCATTATGTGTTCAGCCACAACCTACAAACCCATGTGGGCATTTAAAATTAAAATACGATCAATATATGGCTTCACAGACTATGCTTCAAAAGATATGCAGGATACCCTCCTGCGTTTCCCAAGTATGTTTCCATGGAAGCCTGGTACCGTTTACAGGAACACAATGCTGTGTTATCAGATATGTATTGCCATGTTACCAAGGATGATTAATGGACCCAGATTTTCTACAATGGGAAGCATCCATTTAATTGTCATGAAACAGGGTTAATCAATACAATAATGTGAGCATCTGTGCGTTGTTAAAACAGCCAATTCGATTCCATTCTTTCTTCTGGTTCTGATGTAATTTCTCCCAATGTGTGCTGGTTTGAGTGATTTAGTTTCAGAGCCATTCCCAGCCCTCTAGGTAATTGTCACTTGGATCAGCCCATGCCAATGAATGATAAATGCATATTTTTCACCAATTAGGAACCTGTCTTATTTTTTAAGCACTTGCCCTTAATGACTGTGATGAAAATGTTGTCTTGCCCATTGCAGCATTTTGCTCTGGGTAAGGAGTCCTTTTGTTCTGCAGTTGGGTGCATTATTTTGTGTTGACAGTGAAGGGATCACAGAGAAGGGTGGAATATTTATTTTGGCTCCTCTTCCAAGCACACAAGTATCTTCCCACGTCTGATATCTGAACACATTTTCCTTTGTGTTACTGTGTACTCTGGGGCAACATTTCCACTGAGGCCTTTCAGTCATCTGGTCCCATGCTCATCCTTCAAAGTAGGCCTGAGAGGCCCACATTCTTGTACACATGCTTAGTGTGGGTCTGAGTTCCAGTGATCCGAAGTGTGTGACCATTTCCATGGACACTCACCAAATCCATGGAAATTCAGTAATTGCCACAAAATACCTGGGGGAAACCTCAAAGTTGTCGGGTGTTACTGTGTCTGAATAAGTACTGAAGCTTGTGTGACAATTACTAGCTGTTTCTGATTCCATCCAATCTCCTAGAATATTAATTTGTTTGCATGCAGAGATTTCTAAGTGTAATTGCTAAATTCTCCCATCAATATGGTTCTAGTTTTCATTTAGCGAGTTCCCAAGTATTATACACAGCATGCAAGAATCCATCACTTTAAGAGGAAGCATTAGGAAGCTTGGAAAGTCAACATGAGATAGTCCTCATTTGCTGGCAATAAGCATCTGAGTTTCCCAGTGATTGAAATGTCACCATTTTCTCCTACTACTTATCATGTCCAGGGAAGTATCCACAAACAGCAACTTGGGCTTGCTGTGGTTACTCAGGTCTAAGCATGTGTACTTGAACTTCGAGTCCATATTCAGGGACAGACCATGTTGCAGTTCATTGGCCTGAAATGCTAACTGTGCTTCTCTCTTCCCAGATGCTGTCCAATCTGCTGAGTGTTACTGGTGTTTCCTGCTTTTATTTCACACTTCTAGCAAGTGCTGTTTTTGATTTTCAATAAATCCTACCACTCATTGTTAGCACTTTTAAATTGGTAAATTGGTTTATTATTGTCACATATACCAAGGTACAGTGAAAAACTTTGTTTTGCATACCATTTCATTCCAACTATGCATTGAAGTAGTACAAGGGAAAACAATAACAGAGTGCAGAATAAAGTGTGACAGTTACAGAGAAAGTGTGGTACAGGCACAAGGTCACAACAAGGTAGATTGTGAGGTCAAGAGTTAGGTGCATTTTGTAGAAATAACTCCCTCTAAAATGTTAGATGTGAAGCAAGATTACACAACATTCCTAAATCTGGTTTGTACTCACCTCTGGAAATAAAAATATTGCACCTTAATCGGAAAGTGTTTCAGTTAGTGAAAGCAATTGTTACACAGAATATGTTCGTTTTGGACTTTCACACAGGTGCATGTTAAGGAATTTCAGGGGCATGCTTTCACTAAGCAATCACTGCATCATTTCATCCGGTGTTTGTTCAGCTGGAGGTACAGTGATGTCGCTCACCAATAGAGTCTCCACTAATAAGAAAAACTGTGCATGTTTTTGAGATTTCTTTAAAAGATTTCTGACATTTCTGAGTAAAGCCAGTCCAGACGCCCTGCTTAGCATTATTTCAATGTAGGTGCAACCCCACTTTATTTATTCAGCAGTAGTATGTGAAATAAAATGCAGACAATCTATTGCATTTTTCTAATCTATAATAATTTATGGTGCATTGCAAAGATACCCTAGGGCAAATATTGTGCTGATTTTTGGAGTAAACTGGTTCAGCCTTTGAACTTGTTTGAAAGCTCTCTGAATTGGTTGTTCTATATCTTTTACATTTATATTTCTCACAATGTAGGAGGCCATTCAGCCCATCAAAGCAATGTTGACTCTTAGAACAATCCTCTCAATCCCTTCCCCTACCTTATTTCCCGGTAACATATTTTCTCACCCATGCCCAGTGTGTACAGTTGTGTTCACCCTGTTACAGGAAAGACATCTCTGAGCTGGAAAGAGTACAAAGAAGACTTATGACAATATTGCCAGGAGTCAAGGGCCTGTATTATAGCGAGGGGTTGGGCAGGCTAGGACTTTTTCCTTGGAGCGTAGGATGCTGAGGGGTGACCTTATAGAGGTGTAGAAAACCACAAGGGGCATAATCAGGGTGAATGTACACATTTTTTTCCCAGGGAAAGAGAATCAAAAACTAGAGGGCATAGGTTTCAGGTGCGAGTGGAAAGACTTAAAAGAGAACTGAGGGGCCACTTCTTCACACAGAGGGCGGTCCGTATATGGAACAAACTGCCAGAAAAAGTGGTAGAGGTGGGTACATTAACAACATTTAAAAGGCACTTGGACAGATAGGAAAGGTTTAGAGGGATACCGGCCAAACATGGGCAAATGGGACAAACTTAGATGGGCATCTTGGTTGGCATGGACAAGTTGGTCCTGTTTCCATGCTGTATGACTCTATGACTCTAACTTTTGATTCTGTGCACACACCTATACTGGAAGTAACCTACAGTCATCAGTTAACCTACCAGCTCACACGTCTTTAAAGATGAGAGGGAAACGGAGCACCCGGGGAAAACCTATGCAGCTCTGTAGAGAGTGTGCACCCAAAGTTAGGATCGAATCCAGGTCCATGGAACTGTGACTGTGCTAATCCAACTCATCACTGATCAAGGATCTTTACAGTAAACTCGCATTAATAAAACAGGTTAAGTGTTCATTTCGGCTGGTTTGACAAACCAACAAAGCTCATGAGAATTCTGTCAAGCCTTTCTGATGTAGCCCTGCAGTCATTGAGCCACACTAGGTTGAGGCTGTTGGTGTTTCATCCCTTGTTCTGGGTTAGTTTGCCAGTGGCTTTCTCTGTACTTATGGCAAGTAGTTTGCCTCCTGTAATAAATCTTGATCTTTGATGGGATATGGGTTGAAATGCCACATTGTATTATAGTGTTGCTCAGTGTTTTCTTGGAATTAATAACAGCAAGGGTTGGGGCTGATGTGAGAGAGAGAGAGAGAGAGAGAGAGAGAGAGAGAGAGAGAGAGATTCAAAGGTATCCTGTCACACTCTACTGTCTTTGGGAACACATGCTGCTATGCAAATGCAAGGATCACTTCTGCACCTTAACCTAACATTTAAAAGGACGGACTTAAGGTGTGGCTGCAGCCTTTAGTCAACTTGTACCCTCTCTACAGGAAAAACTGGAGTTACAAGTATCATGCTTCATATAGGTAGAGAATATCAATGAGCATTCCAGTTAGAATTCTGGAATGTTCTACTGGATGGGTGTGGATCTGCATGTTGGAACACCAATACATAAATAGTAACAGGAACCATATTTCATTGATTTACATTAAAGACGCAATCACTGACGTATGAAGTGAAGCAGAACATCAGAAGCTGCATTCCACGTGCATTTATTACCACATTACGTGTTTAGTCTATTTATCAGCGATTAATATCTACCTTATGGAGTCAGTAAGCTTGGAAGAATGCTGCTCAGCTCACTGTGCTTCCTCCTGCTCTTAACTCTAGTCCCCAGCTATTCAAAGTGCTCCAGTGCGAGGCACAGTGCCACAGCTGGTAGAGCCGCTGCCCTGCAGCACCAGAGACCCGGGTTTAATCCTGACTTCGGGTGCTGGTCAGTGTGGAGTTTGCATATTCTTCCTCTGACCACATGGGTTTCCCCCGGTGGCTCCGGTTTCCTCCCACATCCCAAAGATAGGATAAATTGCCGCTAGTTTATAGGTGAGAGGTAGAATCTGGGGGGCAGCGGGGGGAGGGGGGTGGAATTGATGGGAATGTGGGGAAAACAAAATGGTATTTGTGTAGGATTCGTGTACATGGGTGGTTGATGGTCAGCGTGGACTCAACAGGCCAAAGGTCCTGTTTCTTTACCTCTCTATGATGCTCTCTTTGAGAAGGACAGGTTTTCCCCAATAGGCAAAGAAAGAGCACAACACTGGAATGAATCATCCAGGGTGCATCTAATACAATTCCAGAAAACCTCAGAGTGGACAGTCCTGCCTGTTTGCTTGGATGACTGTTGGTATTGGTATTGGTTTATTATTGTCACTTGTACCGAGGTACAGTGAAAACTTGTCTTGCATACTGTTCGTACAGATCAATTCATTACACAATGCATTGAGGTAGTACAGGGTCAAAACAATAACAGAATACAGAGTAAAGTCTCACAGCTACAGGGAAGTGCATTGCAGGTAGACAATAAAGTGCAAGGTCATAACAAGGTAGATTGTGAGGTCAAGAATCCATCTCATCGTATAAGGGAACCATTCAATAGTCTTATCACAGTGGGATAGAAGATGTCCTTGAGGCTGGTAGTATGTGCCCTCAGGCTCCTGCCTGATGGGAGAGGGGAGAGGGGAGAAGAGAGAATGACCCAGGTGGGTGGGGTCTTTGATTATGCTGGCTGTTTCACCAAGGCAGCAAGAGGTATAGACAGAGTCCATGGAGGGGAGGCTGGTTTCCATGATGTGCTGGGCTGTGTCCACAACTCTCTGCAGTTTCTTGCGGTCCCGGGCAGAGCAGTTGCCATACCAAGCCGTGATGCATCTGGATAGGATGCTTTCTATGGTGCATCGATAAAAGTTGGTGAGTGTCAAAGGGGACATGCCAGATTTCTTTAGCCTCCTGAAGAAGTAGAGGCACTGGTGAGCTGTTGCCTGGGTGAGGGCAAGGGAGATTTACTGTGGGACCAATCCACCTTCCTGTTGACCAAATAACTTGCAATGCTCAGTAAAGGAGAAATGCTGCTTTTTCCTTCCAGTGACACAAACCCTCTTGATTAGCAGGAAATAAAATTTCTCTCCCTCGTGTGACTGGCACAGTTTCAAGAAGGATTTCAAGGTTATGTTGGGTGGATTGACAGCGATGAGTAATGACAAATCTGTTGACTGGTGAGTCTATCCAGATAGACACCAAGTCATCTATGAAAAACAGAAAATGTTGGTAACACTTGGCAGGTCAGGCAGCATCTGTGGAGAGAGAAAAGGTGCTAATGTTTCAGTTTGAGGGCTGTTTGAACTAATCATTCTATCCTCCCGCTAATGAATCACCCAAGCAAGGTTAATGGCAGGACTCTTAGCAGTGTGGAGGAACAGGGGGATCTTGGGGTCCACATCCATAGATCCCTCAAGGTTGCCACATAGGTTGATAAGGTTGTTAAGAAGGCATATGGAGTGTTGGCCTTCATTAGTCGGGATATTGAGTCCAAGAGCCGTGAGGTGATGTTACAGCTCTGTAGAACCCTGGTCAGATCACACCTGGAGTATTGTGTTCAGTTCTGGTCGCCTCATTGTAGAAAGGATGTGGAAGCTTTAGAGAGGGTGCAGAAGGGATTTACCAGGATGTTGCCTGGATTGGAGAGCATGTCTCATGAGGATAGGTTGAGCGAGCTAGGCCTTCTCTCTTTGGAGAGAAGGAGGATGAGAGATGACTTGACAGAGTACAAGATGATAAGAGGCATAGATCAAGTGGACAGTCAGAGACCTTTTCCCCAGGGCGACAATGGCTAACACGAGGGGACATAATTTTAAGGTGATTGGAGGAAGGTATAAGGGGGATGTCATGGTTAATTTTTTTACACAGAGAGTGGTGGGTGTGTGGAACACACTGCCGGCAGAGGTTGTGGGGGCAGATACATTAGGGACATTTAAGACACTCTTAGATAGACACATGAATGATGGAAGAATAGGGGACTATGTGGGAGGGAAAGGTTAGATAGATCTTAGAGCAGGATAAAATATCGGAACAAGATTGTGGGCCGAAGGGCCTGTGCTGTGCTGTAGTGTTCTATGTTCTAAGTTCTAAGCAGTCCCTCCTCCTGATCACCTGACTCTGCACAGATCCAGAACAGGAGATGACTGGCAGCCATCCCCCGCCCACAACCTGATCCACAGCCTTCTTCCACATCCCTTGAGCCTGTGCATTCCCCAGACTGAGCCAAGTTCCTTCGTGCACTCCATACTGGCCGAATAGCTAAAGGACAGAACTGTCCTCCCTGTCAGGGCTATTCACAAGCACTCGATGACTTAGGCCTTGGGTGCTGTTGAATTTCCAAATGATGGGCCCACAATCAAAATGCCCATGGACAAACCATGCAGCGAGTGTTTAAAATTCCTCTTAAAGCTCAAAAGGAAATCCTAGGCCTCTAACTTGACCACATCAAATTAAAACCCTTTACCTTTAACATTGGTTGCAGGTGTGTGTAGAAATTTAAGAGGACAAGAAGTGGGAACTGGAGCATGACACAAAGCCTCTCATGTTAGTTCCATCATTCAACCAGATCATAGCTAATCTCCGACATCAATGTTTTCTACTCATTCTCCTCTGATGCTATCAGTAATGAGAGACATGCATTGCCTTGCAGACCTTCAGACTGAACAGCATGAATCTGACCTGAGAAAATCATCAAAGTTCAGCAAAAAAAAAGCTAAAACTTCCTGCAAGTCGAAGCTGTAGCCATGGGCACTCACATGGGTGCTGTTCCAAACCTTTTGTGGTACCACTCCCCAACCCTTTCTCCGTAACATCGACAAGTGCATTGGTGCTGCTTCCTGCACCTGCGTGGAGCTCATCAATTTTATCACCTTCACCACTAACTTCCACCCCACTCTCAAGTTCACTTGGACCATTTCTGACATCTCTCTCCTGTTTCTAGATCTCTCTGTCTCCATCTCAGGAGACAAACTATCCACTGACATTTACCATAAATCTGCTGACTCCCACAATTACCTAAACTACACCTCCTCCCACCCTGTCTCTGTAAGGATGCCTTCCCTTTCTCCCAGTTCTTCCATCTCCACCGCAGTTGCTCTCAAGCTGAGGTCTTTCCTTTCCAGAATATCTGTACTGTCCTCCTTTTTCAGGAAATGTGGCTTCCCTTCTGCTGTAGCTGATGGAGCTCTCTCTGACATTTCCTCTCGGACTTCTGCCCTCACCCCGCCTCCCTCTACACAGAACAGAGATAGTTCCCTTAGTCCTCACCTTTCACCCGATGAGCCTCCATATCCAGCACATCATCCTTCATCATTTCAGCCAGCTGCAACGTGATCCCATCACTAGCCGCATCTTCTCTTCCCCACACTTTTCCACCTTCCGAGGACCATTCCCTCCGTGACTCCCTGGTCCGCTCATCCCTCCACACCCCTCCCTGGCACTTTCCCCTGCATTGCAGGAGGTGTAACACTTGTCCGTACACCTCCTCCCTCACCACCATCCAGGGACCCAAACAGTCCTTCCAAGTGAGGCAGAGATTCACGTGCACCTCCTCCAACCTCGTCTACTGCACTCGGTGCTCCTGATGTGGCCTCCTCTACATCGGTGAGACCAAGCACGGACTGAGTGACCATTTTGCAGAGCACCTACTCGAGGTTCACAATCGCCACCCCGAGCTCCCGGTTGCCTGCCGTTTCAATTCCCCTTCCCATCTCCACACTGGCCTGTCCGTCCTTATGAGGAACAACACCTCATATTCCGCCTGGGTATTTTACAGCCCATTGGCATGAACATTGTTTTCCAATTTCAGCTAATGTTTACTTGCGGAATCCGTCCCCCTCCCCACCTTTCCTTCTGGTCCCTTTATTTCTGTCGCCTTTCCCACACCCAATCTCCGGCCCCCCATCACCCATTTTCATCCCCACTCCCTCTAATGGTTCCATCAATCTACTGCCCATACACTTCACGCACCAGCTCTCCCACCCCCCCTCCCCCTCATCCCCCATTTGAGATGAGATTAGATTTTCTTTATTAGTCACGGGTACATCGAAACACACAGTGAAATGCATCTTTTGTGTAGAGTGTTCTGGGGGCAGCCCCGCAAGTGTCGCCACGCTTCCTGCGCCAACATAGCATGCCCACAACTTCCTAACCCGTACGTCTTTGGAATGTGGGAGGAAACCGGAGCATGGGGAGGAGACCCACGCAGACACAGGGAGAACGTACAAACTCCTTACAGACAGGAAATGAACACAGGTTGCTGGTGCTGTAATAGCGTTATGCTAACCACTACACTACCGTGCCTGCGTTTCTGGTTCCATCTGCATTCACCTCCCATAATGGTTCCCATTATCACCTTCCTTCCTTATCAGATTCCAGCACTGGTAGCCCTTTGTGTTCCTGCTTATCGCTCTCCAGTAGCTGTCTCCACCTTCACCCTCCTCTACCCCCTCCCCCGCTCGATCTGCCTCATTTTTTGTCTGCCTCCATCTATCATCCACCTGTCTCTGCCTCCCAACTCCACCCCTCTCTCTCCCATACCTGGCTCGATCTGCCCATCATCCTTCAGTCCTCACCCCCACCTCCATCCACCAATCACCTCTGGCCCCTGCATCACAACTCCCCCTTCTCCTCTTTATACTGGCTATCTCCACTCTCCACTCTTAGTCTTGATGCAGGGTTTTGACTCGAAGTGTTGACAGTTCCTTCCCTTCCCCTCCCCCCAACTCCTCCTACAGATGCTGCCTGACCCACTGAGTTCTTCCAGCAGATTGTTGCTCCAGATTCCAGCAGCTGCAGTCTTTGGTGAATGAGAATCACAATAAGGTTTATTATCACTGTCTTATGTGACATGAAATTTGTTGTTTTGCGGCCATAGTACAGTACAAAGGCATAAAATTACTATAAATTACAAAAAAAAGTGCAAAGAAAAGAAATAACAAGGTAGTGTTCATGGGTTCATGGATCGTTCAGGAATCTGATGGAGGAGGGAAAGAAGCTGTTGAGTGTGGGTCTTCAGGCTCCTGTACCTCCTCCTTGATGTGAAGAGGGCATGTCCCGGGTGGTGAGGGTCCTTAGCGATGGATGCCACCTTCTTGAAAAGCACCGCTTCCTGAAGATGTCCTTGATGGTGGGGAGGGTTGTGCCTGTGATGGAGCTGCCTGAGTCTACAAGTCTCTGCAGCCTTGTGTGTCCAGAAAAAAAAGAAAGGTGGGTTTTGAGACCTACCTGCCAAGGACTGATGGTTCTGTGGCCTGGCTCCACTCTAGTGAAATCTGATTACAAGGTCGATGCACTTATTTGGCAGAGAAACTCAAGTGGTTCAAGTGATAAGTGTAGAGGGTCAGGCATTTTCTCACACCTAGCCAAGTAGTCAGCTCCACAACGACGAAATTCACATTTCCTCAGCTGAAATGTGTGATTCAACTGTCACTTCCTCTAGCTGGATTGAGGAGCATTTAATGGCTCTGGGCCTTTACTCAATAGAATTCAGAAGGATGATGGTGGATCTCATTGAAAGCTACTGAATATGAAAGGCCTGGATAGAGTGGACGTGAAGAGGATGTTTCCGTTGGTAGGAGAGTCTAGGATTTGAGGGCACAGCTTCAGAATAAAGGGACAACTAAAGTGAGGAGGAATTTCTTCAGCCAGAGGGTGGTGAATCTGTGGAATTCATTGTGACAGACGGCTGTGGATGCCAAGTCACTGGGTGTATTTCAGGCAGAGATTGGTAGGTTCTTGATTGGTAAGGGGGTAATGGGTTATGGGGAGAAGGTGGGAGAATGTGGTTGAGAAAAAAAGAGCCCATTGAATGGCAGAGCAGACTCGATGGGCTGAATGGCCTAATTCTGCTCCTATCTCTTATGTTTTTATAGATTGTAAGTGTTTGGAAACAGGTAGATACAAGCCATGGGTCAATGTCAAATTGAATGTTAAGAGAGAAGAGCCCAGGTTTACATTGACAAAGCCCTCAATAATCATAATCAATGCCTCAGTGAATAGAAGGAACAACAACCACAGCCAACCCTGTAATCTTGGATAATCCCGTGGATAAGGATAGATTTGTATTCAGTCCCCAACGTTGCTGTGAGTTATATATATATTCAAGGAACTTTGAAAGGATCGTTCCCACAAGTAAACAACTTCTCTTTGTTTTACCCTGTATTTTCCTCCATCTCCTTCTATTTCGAATTTACTGTGCCTCATTGTTACCTGTTTTGGCTCTGTGTTTGACATTCTCTCAGGTATAGTTGTGTTGGTCGTCCCTGTAAACAATACTGCCAATATCTAGAAACACATTAGCATAACCTGAAAGTGCAACAATAGGTAACCCCTGGTGATCTGACCTCAGCAGAATGCCTTTTGCCATTGTACACTTGTTTATTTTTTACGGATGAAAACTGATAATATGCTATTGAGAACAGACCAGGCATAAGTTGTGGCTCAATCAGTAATTCCCTCTTAAAGTCTTCAAAAACTATATTTATTTCTCAACAACAACTTCACACAGATTATTTGACTGGGGTTGACTTAGTGTTAACTCATACTAGATAAGTTGCAACTACAAAAGACAAAAGACAGAACACTCTATGCAAAAGATGCATTTCACTGTGTGCTTCGATGTACATGTGACTAATAAAGAAACTTTGTCTTGTCTTGTCTTGTCCCCTCCATTTCAGTCTCCCATCTCCAAGCCCAGGCCTTTACCACAGTCGCCTGGCTTAAAAACCTCAGCCATCCAAATGATTGGTTCCCATCTCAGAGGAAAATGGAGGGCGTCAATTCCTTCCTTATGCAAAGGTTCTGTGGCAAGCTGGTTAACCAAAATGACTGCCTCCTCTGCCAGTCTTCTTTTCATTCAAGCATAACATGTGGCATTGTTGGCAAGGCCTACATTTATTGACCATCCTGCTTACCTCTGAGAAGATGATTGTGACCCACTATTTTTAAAAGCAGTGGTCAATGCAGGAAAGATGATTTGGAGGGATCCTGGATTTTTCTCCAGCTACTGTAAAGGAACATTGATGTATGTCCCAGTTGGGTTGATGTATGAGTTGTTGTAAAATAGAGATGGAAGTGTTCCCTTGCCTTCCTAGGCAATAGAGGAAGCATGTTTAGGTGATGCAGCTGGAGAAGCCTCAGTGAGTTAGTGCAATGCATCAAGCGGTTGGTACATGCTAATGTTCTACTCTTAGGGGATATTTGCCTTTAGGCTCACTTGTATCATATTATCCCAATTCAATTTCATCTAAGGTCAGAAAATACATTGCAGAATATTCCTGGTCACTGTGAGCAGTAATTGTGATAATTGTCTCATCAATCAATTATTTCAGGGACTTGTAAACCTGCTCAAAATAATTTTGCTTCAAAATGCAACATGTAATATTTTTCCACAGATACACCAGGCAGGAGGACACGGCCTGCAGATCACGCTGAAGATTGTAGGTATGCATCACACCCATAGTACACAGATATAAATATAGGAAATGCTGGAAACACTCAGCAGGTCAGGTAGTATCTGTGGAAAGAGATCACAGATATTTGCTTTGTTCTACAATTTTTTCCCTTTCTCATTGCTGACGATGGGTCTTTGACCTGAGACATTGACTGTTTCCCTCTTGACAGATGCTGCCTTACCTGCTGAGTATTTCCAATAATTTCTGGTTTTATTTCAGATTCCCAGCACCTGCTGTTTGGTTTTTGATTTTCATTCTATAGTTATAACTTATTCAGTCCCAGATCTTAATGATGGTTTGCTTTATCATCCCTTTGTGATATTATTTTACTGACTTCAACTCTCATAACTGTCAAATGTATTCAGAAGTAAACCTCTTATTACTTATCTTGGGAACAAGATTACTGATGCTGAGTCATGGAAGATGAGGTTTGATACGTTAGCTTTGTGGATTTTAGGCTCCAATTAAACAGATATGCGTTCAAAGGCTCTGCTAACTAAAGGCTTCAACCTCATCCCAGCTGTGCAACATCTGCTCAGCACGGCACATTAGATGGGGGAGGATTGCAGCTGACAAGTTCTGACCTTAAGCAGAAGAGGGGCTGCCAGCCATCTATTCAAGTACTAGCGCATAAACACAAAGGTTTCGATAGTGGGTTCCTCTTTCACTGGCGGGGTACTGATTACAGCCCAATACAATAGAAGGTTCAGCGTTGTAAAAGGGCAGGAGAGCTTGGAGCCAAAGCAGACTGTTTCCCGTAGTCAAAGAGTTCCAAACGATGCACTGCAGATACAAGGTGTTTGGAGCACGGGGTATGACAAACCAGCTCACATAGTAAGTAAATGTGATTACTGGAAGGACAAGTGTGGCACAAATTGATTGAGCTGCATGGATTAATTTTGTGTTGTATCTCCCATGCATTTCACAAACTGCCCTGCACGGTCCAGTAGTGTTGTATCCATCAGACAATACAGCTAAACCTGCCACACTGCCAATAGCTCTTGGGTTCTGCCCACCTGAACACGAGTTGCAACAAAAATCCTTTTTGCACTGTCTCAGTACTCTCCCAGGGTTGCCCCAAAATATCCTGACACATATATTTTCCATAATTACATGGTTCTTGTGTCTTTACACAGTGGCATGATTAGAAGGCTCAGAACCACTGTAGTTGGTGGCAGAAGTCTACAATCACCGTACAGATATGAACATATGGGGGCAACTTCTAGCAGAAAACCATTTTGAATGAAAAATCTGGTAAAATATACTTCTTCCTTGATGCAATTCTTAGCAAATCTGGTAAACTTCCCGTCGGGTTCCCTCTGACTGCACAGAACTTGTGTTTTGATTTTACTATCACCAAATCTAATTCAAAGGTGATTACTGATTCACCGACCCATTCTTGGCATGGGATTCCCCTTCCACACCTGAAATCCTTCATAGCAGCTTTGAAGCCAAAGTAAGCAATGATTGATGATCGCACGATTGGGGCAATTCACAAGGAGAGGGAAGAGGAAAAGGCTACAACTTATGCAACATCTTTTCATAGCCTCAGGATTTCCCAACGTATCATAGAACATAGAACAGTACAGAACAGGAACAGGCCCATGACGTCTGCTCTGAACATGACACCAAATTAAACTAAATCGCTTCTGCCTGTACATAATCCACATCCTCCATTTCCTGCATATTCATTTGCCTATCAAAAAGGTTCTTAAATGCCACTATCGTATCTGTTTCCACCACTATCCATGACAGCCCATTCCAGGTACCTACCACTCTGTGTGTATAAAACTTGCCCTGCACATTTCCCTTAAACTTAACCCCTCTCTCTTTAAATGCATGTCCTCTAGCACTTGACATTTCTATCCTGGGAAAAGATTCTGGCTGTCTACCCTATCAATGCCTCTCATAGTTTTATAAACCTCTATCAGGTCTCCCCTCAGCCTCCACCACTTCAGAGAAAACAACGCAAGTTTGTCCAACCACTCCTTATAGGCCAGACCCTCTAATCCAATAATCTAATCCTCATAATACCAAATAAGTAGTTTTGGAGTGAAACAGCTGTAGAAATCATTAGCAATTTGCACAAACCAGTTTCACAAATAGTGAAGTGATAATATCCAGGTTTTTTTTTAGTGATATTAGGTATTAGGGAATAAATATCATCACAACCAGAGATTGTTCTTCTTCTGAGTAGTGACATGAGTTTTAGCATTAAACTGAAAAGATGAATGGGATACAAACATAAAAATATAGAAATTAGGTGCAGGAGTCAGCCACTTGTCTCCTTGAGAATGCTTCACAAATCAAAGAGACCATGGCTGATCTGACTGTAACCTCATCTCTTCCATCCTGTCCAACCACAGTAACCTTTCACGCCTTGTTTATCAAGGTTCTGTCTAACTCTGCCTCAAAATTATTCTAAGACTCTGTTTCTACTGCCCTTTGAGGGGAAAAAAAGGATCCAAAGATTTTACAACAGTCTGGGAGAAGATAAATTAGCCTCATCTCAGCCTAAATATTTAAACAGTGAACCCTAGTTCTGGATTCAACCACAAGAGGAAATATCTTGTCCAAACCCCCTCAGGACATTATATGTTTCAATCAAGACAGCTCTCACTCCAAATTCCAACCAAGCAAGTCCAACATTTCCTCATAAGACAACTCAACTATTCTAGGTATCAGTCTAGTAAACTTTCTCTGAACTGCTTCCAAAGCATTAGCATCTTTTCATAAACAGAGCCTCAGCTGAGTGGTCCATCTAAAAGTTGTCATATCCCGCAGTCCTGCTCAAAACTGAGTGTCAGTCTCGGGTATTGCGTTGTTGTCTCTCGAAGGGTAGCTTAACTCTTGGCTACTGACTCTGAGTTCATCAGTAAACCTGCTGAGCATTTCCAGTATTTTCTCTTTTATAATGTTGAACCCCTGCTGTTTTATTGTTTTATTATTTTGTTTGATAGTTTCTGCCTTGCAACATGATTGACAGCTCATGTGCTCATCCAAGCAGTGTTACCAGCTGTAAAATTGTTGAATTCTACAGATTGGTTGTAAAGTATCCCATTGTCTCTGTTAATGTCTTCATAGTTTTAAGTGTCTCTTCATACACACCCAAGACTGATTCTTCACACTAAGAAGCGATTGCCTAATAAATGAAGCTTGCACTTCAGTGATTGCAGGAGAATGTTTAGTTTCTCACATTGCTCCAAGGAGACACTGAAATTCTCTGGTATAAACGTCAACTGAAGTCACTCTGGACCAGCGTGCATGTATGTCCATTGAGGGTCTCCTGCACTTGTTCACTCTGAAAAGACACTTGCTGCTGTGTATGCACTTCAAACCTTGAGGGAGAGTTATATTGCAGGGATTGATCATGCAAGCTGTGCCAAAGGGACAAAGTAATAGAAAACCATTCAGAAGGTGACAGGCAGCACAGACTGATAGATGTAGCAGGAGAGCGGTGTACAATGAACAACCTGGGAGTTGATAATTACATGCCAGCTATTGATGTTTTACTGCTCTTTAAGGCACAGAGGAGCCACTATTAGGTTGTGCTGCTGCCTTTCCTTAGACTGACGATTATGATTCAATCTGAGCCATGAACATCATCTGTGTTCCAGGGCACAGCTGTGGCTTCTGTGCAAAAGCCTCCAAAAGGAAGTAAGTTCACCACCAGCAGCTCAACCATAAAAATTCCCCGGGAGGGGGAAGGGAGAATTTCTTCCAAATCACCAAGTGCTCTGGGCGCAGTCTCAAAATTCACCAGCCCAATTTGCATCAACACACAAAAAGCTGGAGGAACTCAGCAGCTAGGCAGCATTCAAAGATCTATCATCAAAGACCCCCACCCACCCCATCTGGGCCGTGTCACCTTCTCGCAGCTACCATCGGGCAGGAGGTACAGAAGCCTGAAATCCCACACCACCAGGTTCAAGAACAGCTACTTCCCTTCAATTATTAAGTTCTTGAAACAAACTGCACCATCACTACCTTAGTTTAACAATGCTATGACCACTGTGCACTGCAATGAACTTTATTTTTTTGTTCTAATTGTGTTCTTTCTGGTATAATTTTGTATAATTTATGTTTATGTTTTTCTTCTGAATGTTGTGTCTCTAATGCTATGTGCCTGTGATGCTGCTGCAAGTAAGTTTTTCATTGTGCATACATGTGCATACGGCAATAAACTTGACTTTGACCGATCTATGAAGGGAAATATACAGTCGGGTTTCGGGTCGAGACCCTTCATCTTGACTGAAAGACAGAGAGGAGATAGCCAGTATAAAAAGGTGGAGGGAAGGGGCGGAGCAAGAGCTGGCAGGTGATAGGTGGATCCAGGTGAGGAGGGGTGGTGATAGGCAGATGGGGAAGGGAAGAGTGGAAATAGTGACAGAGGCTGAGAAGTAATAGGTGGAAGTGACAGAGGGCTGAAAGTGATGGAATCTGATAGAAAAGGAAGGTGGAGCATTAAATCAAGGGAGGGAGAGGGGGGTACCCCACCGTTCACCTGTCGCTCGATAGGTTATCACTCGGGATTTAGGAAACCGGAGCACCTGGAGAAAACCCACGCATTCACAGGGAAAGTGGGCAAACTCCGAGGTCAGGATTGTCACTGGGTCTCTGGAGCTGTAAGGCAGTAGTTCCACTATCTGTGTCACCCTGAATTATTGTTTATTATTTTTATTGTTTCTTATTATTACTTCACCAGCATTTAATCTTCTGGCCAAGCTTCTTGGCTCCATGTGGTGTGTACTAAGTGTTTTAGAGTCATAGAGTTGTACAGCATAGGAACCAGCCCTTCACCTAGGCTGACCATCATGTCTATCTATACTAATCCCACTTGCTTGCATTAATTCCACATCGCTCTATGCCCTGCTCATTCAAGTACCTGTCCAGATGCCTCTTAAATGTTATTTTCCTGTCTCCATCACCTCCTCTGTAGCTCATTCCAGATGCCAACTACGCTTTGTGTGAAAAATTCACTCCTCAACCCCTCAGCCTTCTTTGCTCCATGGAAAACTGACCAAATTCTCTTTACAATCCAAGCCCTCCAATCCAGCTAACATCCTTGAAAATATTTTCTGCCCCCTCACCCGCTTAATCACGTCTGTTCTCTTGCAGGTGGAAGGTTCCAGTAGGATTTCAAATCTGTACTGAGGAAGACTTTCATTAAAACAGTGAACAAATGAATTTCGTTTGTTATTATTATCGCAGAGTGCCATTTCATCTCAGGAGTGTACATAATTGTTATCAAAGCTAACTGCCTCGTAAATGGGTCCTTTCAGGGCACCTGTTGACTTTCATTTCTGTTTACAGGTGGAATTTTAAAGTATAACAACGCTTCTTTCTTTGTATTTGTGAGGGAGATAAAGCACGATGAAAAGAATCTTCAAAGCAAAGTGTGAATTGGAAATGCATTACACGTGTACAGCAATGTCTCCAACAATGCTGTACAATAGACTGTCAATCAGACAGCAATCTCTGAGATGGTTTCTTCTGTGTGATTCAGAGCCATGCTTTTGCCCCTTAAGAAATCTGTTGAGAGCAAGTGATAGGACACTAATGGCATCCAGTGAAATATCCAAATACTACTTTTAATATTGAATTTTAGTTTTCTTCCTTCAAAATCTTTATTTCACCTGATGCACATGAGTTTTTTGTGCATTTCTCAAAGACAGATTCAGAAGAAATGCAATTAATTCTGCCTGCCTACTATCTTTGTGCAGAGAAGGTGATAGATTCTTCCATTGATCTATGAACACCTTACAACAGAGCAGTGTGGCTGAAACACTGGAGAAACTGCATGAAAGAGCTCACCATTCAACCCCATCATCCCCTCAGTATTAATCAACAAGCTTTAAAACCTGGGCCTCTGTACCTCCCTCTGTAACTGGATCCTTGACTTCCTTATTGGGAGACCACAGTCAGTGTGGATCGGTAACGACATCTCCTCCTCACTAACAAACCCTCCCCCCAGCCCACCTACCTACCTTCCCCCTTTCACCTGGACTCACCTATCACCTGCCTGTTTGAGTTTCTCCCCCTCCCCCTACCCTTTTATTCTGGCCTCTGGCCTCTTCCTTTCCAGTCCTGATGAAGGGTCTCTGCTCAAAACATTGACTGTCCATTTCCCTCCATGGATGCTGCCTGACCTGCTGAGTTCCTCCAGTATTTTGTGTGTGTTGCTCCAGATTTCTAGCATTTGCAGAATCTCTTGTATCTCCTCCTCATTGACAATCAACACAGGCGCACCTCAAGGATGTGTGCTTAGCCCATTGCTCTACACTCATGACTATATGGCTAAGCACACCTCAAGCACCATCTATAAATTCGCAGATGACGGCACTGTTTTTGCTAACATCTCAGAGGTTGATGAGGAGGCGTACAGGAGTGAGATAGATCGACTGGTTGAGTAGTATCCCAACAACAACCTCGTATTCAATGTCAGCAGGACCAAGGAATTGATTGTGGACTTCAGAAAGGGGAAGTCGGGAAAACACACACCAGTCTTCATTGAAGGGTCATCAGTGGAATGGGTGAGCAGCTTCAAGTTCCTGGGCATCAATATCTCGGAGGATCTATCCTGGGCCCAACACATTGATGCAATCCGGAAGAAGGCATGCCAGTGGCTCTACTTCATTTGGAGTTGAGGAGATTTGGTATATCACCAAAGACTCTTGCAAAGAGCCTTTAGTGTACGGTGGAGAGCATTCTGACTGGTTGCACCACTGCCTGGTATGGAGGCGCCAATGCACAGGATCGCAAGAGACTGCAGAGAGTTGTAGACTCAGCCAGCTCCATCACAGGCACAACCCTTCCCGCCATTGAGGACATCCTCAAGAGGCAGTGCCTCAAGATGTCAGCATCCATCGCCAAGGATCCTCACCATCCAGGACATGCCCTCTTCTTGTTACTACCATTGGGGAGGAGGTACAGGAGCCTGAAGACCTACACTCAACAACTTGGAAATAGCTTCTTCCCCCCCTGCCATCAGATTTCTAAACAGCCCATGAACACTGCTTCATCATTCCTTTCTTTTGCACTATTTATTTACTTATTTTGTAATTTATAGTAATCTCATGTCATTGTACTGTACTGCTGCCACAAAACAACAAATTTCACGACATAGAAGTCAGTGATAGTAAATTTGATTCTAATTCTGGTTAATAGTCTCTAAAAGTTGTGTCTATATGGGTGTGGAAATACACTGTGTAACTTCAGGAAGAAAGTTCAGAGAGCTCTTTATTTTCATCCAAACACAAACTGGAACCCTGATTTTTCATATAACGTTATAGAATCATACAGAACGGAAACAGTTCCCTTTTTTCAACTCTGACTACACTTTGAAAAACTTCCATGAGGGTGACTCCGGGGTTGTGGCAAGTGTGGAAATGCAATTCTCTCCTTTTCTTTTACTAATTATCAGCCTTTGCAATGACAAGGTTTTGAGATAATGTCATCACACATCAGCTTTTGTTAGGGGACCATTTTGTGCTGAATTGGTATTAGTATTGGTATATTATTGTCACATGTACCGAGATACGGAGAAAATCTTTTTGCGTGCCATCCAGACAGATCATCCCATAAATAAATACATCAAGATAGTAAAAAGAAAACACAGAATGCAGAATATAGTATCGCAGTTACAGAGTAAGTACAGTGCAGATAGACAAATAAGGCGCAAGGGACACGACAAGGTAGATTGGGGTATCTTTTCATGTATGAGAGGATTATGTCCCAGGTGTTAGTAACTGATATTTTCCCTTCTGGTTTCAGATTTGGAACCAAACTTCAATGATACAAGTTACAGGCTCAGATGTCACAAAGGCAATTCTAACACCCAATAAACATGTAAGTTTGGATGGGTGGAACTGAAGGATGGGACGGCAGCTCAATTTGACTGAAACCCACCCTCTTCCCTTGGCAAGGGGGATGGGATCAGTTGTGAGTGAGGTAGGGGGTTGCAAGTGATCTTGCTGTAAAGGATTTTCCTTGATTCGCATGGAAGTCAGCTTCCTTATACATGTCTGAAACAAAACGCCCAAATGATTATCTCATCCTGGGGACCTAAACTGTAAAAATCTAGTCCAGGCCTAAGAAAGTCTCAGGCCAGGGTTTTGTAGTCTGTATTCAGAACTGTCAGCTCTCCACTGACATAAGAAATTAGTGAGAACCTGGGGCACAAGAGAATTGGACAGTGAAGCTGGAACCACGCCATGGAAACAAGCTCTCTCCTTGGCAACAAGACCCACGCACAACGTGTCCCACTGCTGGCAGCCACCAGTGAGCTGGAGCGCAAGTGACCAACTGGGTCCCAGAATATGGGTTATTTCATTTAAACATGTAAATAAGGCCACGCATCTCAAACCTTGCCTCCGTTTTAGGTTTGACCCTGGCTGGTCGAATTCAATCCTGTGCTCGGGCCTGCCCGTGTGGAGTTTGCATGTTCTCCCTGTGATTGGGTGGGTTTCCCCTGGGTGCTCTGGTTTCCTTCCACATTTCAAAGACATGCGGGTTGGTGGGTTAATTGGCTGTTGTGAATTGCCCCTAGTGTGTAGGTGAGTGGCAGAATCTGGGCGGGAATTGATGGAATTGGTGTAGGATTAGTGTAACTGGATGCTTGGCAGCACCGTGGGTGTGGACCCACAGGGAGTATTTCCGTGCTGAATGTCTCCAGGATTCTTTCCCAGGCCTTGGAAAATCAAGCAGCTAAATTAAAGGCAAGGAACGGCTGCAAGAAAGAAATGTTTTACTGCTCTACTTTAGGACGGTTAAAGCAGAAGCACTGCCCTGGGAGAATTCTCCACACAAACCCACATCATCCACTCAGTACCCAACACTCCCATCGCCCTGACTCACAATCTTCCATCATCTAGCCTCCAATCCCTCTCTCTTCTGCAACCCTCTCTACTCTCTGCCAGGGTCCATGGCCAGGAAGTGGAAACAGAAGATGCTAATTTAGCGCAGCCCTTCAAATTACACCTCAATTTGCTCCAAATTTGCTTCACTTTCAATTAAACACTTTTGAAGTGCAATCATTGCCATAAAATGAGGAAACAGTACATCTAATCTGAACACAACATGGCCTTGCATACAGCAAGGAGATCAATAGTAAACTAATCTATTTTCTTTTTTTTGGATTCAGAATAAATATCCATGAGGCACCCTGGAAAAGTGACATTTTCTTCTTTGAATCGTGCCATGGAATATTTAACATCCACTTCAAAGGAAAGATGAGGCCTCATTTAACAGCTCGTCTAAAATATGACACTTGTGATAATGCAACATTCTGTCCTCCACTGAATAGTCGCCCAGGCTTTTGTCCTCAAGAACCTGAAGTTAAACTGCAACATACAACCTTGCAACTCAGAAGCTGACCCTCAAAGCATTTCGATCAATGATCAAGTTGAATTATCTTGTGGATTGAGGCAAGTCCAAGAAGCATAGTGTGAACTCGGTATGTCTTGAAAGGACTGCAGCAGTGAGTATTTGGCAGTGCTAGAATTTAACACTTTGTACCCAGTCAAAGAAGATGAGGGAGATCTCAATCAACATGATCTAACCCATGGAATGTAAGTCTAGCATGCCTTGGGATTGTTTGGTCATCTGAAGTTGTAATGTATGGACATTTGTGGGTTTCTGGTCTCTATGCAGTAACACTCAGGATAATATATAGAGAACATAGAGGGCTCTAAAAGGATCTGCCTAGATTGCATACATGTGTACAATGATACACACATGATCATATATGTCACACACTGACATCACACTTAATTATTCATTTTGCACTGTTTTCCCCTCTAAAGCAAAAGATGGACAGCAATGAGGTTAGCAACACAAATGTACAAGTTTAACCAATATACTTGGTTTCCAATTTTCCTCAAGCTTTGTGTCTGTAGAGTCATGGAGTCATATAATGCTGAAGCAGGCCCTTCGTCCCAGCTGGTCCATGCCGACCAAGATTCCCATCTAAGCTAGTCCCATTTCCCCATGTTTGGCCCTTATCCCTCTAAACCTTTCCTATCCATGTACCTGTCCAAATGTCTTTTCAATGTTGTTAATGTACCGGCCTTAACCACTTCCTCTAGCAGCTCATTCCATATACTGACCACCCTCTGGGTGAAAAAGTTACCCCTCAGGTTCCTATTAAATCTCTCTCCTCTCATCCTAAACCTATGCCCTCTAGTTCTTTATTCCCCAACCCTGGGAAAAAGACTGTGTGCATTCACCCTATCTATGCCCCTCATGATTTCATACATCTCTATAAGGTCATCCCTCATCCTTCTACGTTCCAAGGAAAGCAGTCCCAACCTGCTCAACCTCTCTCCATAACTCAAGTTTCTTGAGTCCCGGCAACATCCTTGTAAATCTCCTCTGCACTCTTTCCAGCTTAATGGCATCTTTCCTATCACAGGATGGCCAGAAGTGAACCAGAACTCTACTGGTGTTGTTTGTCCTGGATATTTAACAGGGGTTGTGCTGGATTAAAGTGATTCTGTAATTCATCTGCTACACGAAACCTGTTTTGTCAAGCATTCCATTGTATCCTGACTCACACAAAATTCTGTCCGCCCAGTACCCCTCTGCCCTGGCTCCTGCTCCAGCAATACTTCAGTTTTAAACCTCTCATGCTTGTTTTCAAATCCCTGTTGCTTTGCCCCATCCACCTCTGTAACCTGCAGTCCTGCAATCCTTCAAGATCTGTGCATTGATCTGATTTTGTCTCTTTATGTGTCCTTAATGTTAATCTTTCCAACCAACGTCAGCAATCATGCCTTTGACTAAGTGGGTCCTAAGCACTGGACCTTCCACCCTAAGCTTCTCTGCCTCTTTACTCTCCTACTTTAAGATGCTCCTTGCTGACCAAGTTGTTTGTCACTTGCTCCATGACCTCTGTGCTGTTTGGTAATAAATTCCATACGATAACACTCCTGTGAATATATTTGATGTTTTATCCTTTATGAATGCGTGTTGTAGTTGTATCAAGAGCGTCCCAACAATCTCTTTTAACATCTGTGGAATTAAGCAGCTTACAATTCGAACTATATCTCAACTCACCCCACGTGAACCCGGCTTGCCTCCTAAGAGACTGAAATTCCGGTCCAGCTCACAAGTGACTTTCATTGTTAAATCCTGCTTCTTCCTGTCACACAAGTAGAAATAGGTCAGTGGGAGTCAATTTTGGGAAAAGGTGTTTGGGAACGAATGCTACCAATGTAGCCACTAAAGGTAGTTGTGAACTTCTAACAGCTCCACAAGAAGTATACTTCAGGGACTGGGCTACGGTATCAAATCAGCTGGAGCAATTGTTTCTTCTGTTCTTGGGATACTCTAGAGAGCAGGTGGAAAGCTAACTGTATTCAACACATCTGTTATTTACAGTTTGATAGGGCACCATATGAAGTGAATGTAAAATAATTCAAACAGCCAATGACCAGCCCACATTGTAAAGGCGTGACCTTGAGCATGACAGAGTGAGAATCATTTTAGTTCCAAAGATCCGAGATGTTCATCTGCAGAAAACTGGGCTGTGGCCAACACAGGAGTGAACCTTTGTTTCTTGAAGGAGAGCAGATTAATGATGTGATTACTTTGTTTTATTTAAAGCACTGAATTAACTCCGGCTGCATAGAAATGGGGCATGGGGCGTTTTGTTACATTCAGAGTGGTTTGTTTACATTCATACTCCACCAACATGTTTAATCACTGTCTGGCATTGAAAGTTCTGGACATACCATTATGTACAAAGTTTTCTGCTATTGGCTGTAAAGGAAAAGACTGCAGATTCTGGAATTCTGACATAAAAACAACACATGCTGGAAATAATGACCTCACGATCTGCCTTGTTGTGACCTCGCACCTTATTGCACTGCATTTTCTCTGTAGCTGTGACACTTTGTACTGTTATTGTTTTTACCTGTACTACCTCAATGCACTCTGTACTGACTCAATGATGTAACTGCACTATGTAATGAATTGACCTGTACGATCGGTATGCATGACAAGTTTTTCACTGTGCCTTGGTACAGTGACAATAATAAACCAATACCAATACCAAGGTCAGTCAGTCTCAGTGGAGAGAGAAGGACAACTAACATTTCAGGCCAATGACTTTTCATCAGGATTCCACTGTTGGGTTGGTTGGTCAGTAAAGCATTTTGCCTCCCTTTTGTGTGGACTTGAGGTGGCGAGAATGTGGAATCTCACCCTTTCTTCAGTAACTTGGATTTCAGTGTGCTGGCTACAAGAGGGAGACAGCTGGGTATGTACAAGCTTGACGGTGGTACAAAAGCAACGCACTGCATTTTTACAGCACCTTAAGGATAGGACATTGAAAGGAACAAAGCAGGTGAAGAATTCCGACATTTGACTGAACAGTCAGCTGCTTTCAAATGACAAGGAGTGAACTAGTGAAGTCAAGAAGTTAAGGTGGGGTGGGGATACTCTGGAGGGCAGGTCCAAGAGAGGTGAAGGAGTGGCAATCAGGCATTGAGTGCCGGAATGGGACAATCAGGAGACCAAGATGGCAGGAGGTTGTGGGAGGTGGGCTGGCAAAGAGTTTTGAATTTGGCTGTTTTTGGAGGAGTGCCAATTGTAAATATGAGCACATGCATATATCTCTTATATGTTTATTGTGTGGGGGGGGGGGGTGGGTGTTTGTGCTGACCCTGCCAAGGCAGGTTTTGTGAGAAAAGGTAAAGGTTTTGAATTCTGGTGGGCTGGGGGTACATGGAGATCACCAGTTAAGGTGAAGAGCAAGTCCAGCTTTTATTCTGGATCTTTGCCAATGATTGGAACAGTGTCCAGTCTGGGTTACAGTGCGGAAACACAACACTGGCTTCTGGCCAACAATGATGCCCACTCTTTAGATTCACTTACTAAAATAAGCCCTGACACCTTTGCTTGGTTTATTCACAGTCCTCTGCAGAAGCTGGAGCTTTTGTTCACAGCGGTACGATAATGTAATTAAAACTTTCCTCAATCCACATTATAAGTTATTACGCTGTAGGGCGACTGAGGCTGGACTGTCAATATATCCAAGGTGTATAATGAAACTAGTTGCAACAGGATGCTGTTCAGAATAGCACACAAAATGATCGGCTCCTGGGGTGGGGTCTGGTGAATGTTTGTTGAATTTCTGGAATGTTTGGCATCCCTATCTGTTCGGCTTAATATATACATATCCATTATGAAGCTAGCACCCAGGATTAGAAAAGAGTGCTAGCAACTGAAGGCTGACTCCAATGTCAGCTTAACTGGTCTAAAACAGACCTAGTTGAATAACTCATATCACCAGATGTCCTTAGCCTTAAAATCCTTAATGTGCAGGATGTGTAACACCCACATGGTCTTAAAAAGGATACTGCGGCCGTCCCGAACAGCCTTAATCGGAATGGGGCTCACAAACTGCACGTCAATATTTTAGCCAGAATGTTTTCCTCTTGAGTAAAATATGACAAAATTCCATCACATATTAAGAACAGCCGGATGGTCCTCATTCCAATATCTGATGATGTCAATAAACTAAAATTATTTGACAATGGGCAGCCCTTTACCATCTGGTCAATATTATTGAGGATTTTTACTGAAATTTTAGCTAAAAGATTAGGTAATTCGGTTACCCTCAACAGTCATCAGAAAGGATTCATCACGGCCACCTCCAGATGCCATCAAGATATTGCCATTTAAGATAAGATTTATTATTAATCACATGTACATTGAAACACACAGTGAAATACATCTCTTTGCATAGTGTTCTCGGGCAGCCCGCAAGTGTCACCATGCTTCTGGCGCCAACATAGCATGCCCACAACTTCCTAACCTGTACGTTTTTGGAATGTGGGAGGAAACCAGAGCACCTGGAGGAAACCCATGCAGACATGGGGAGAATGTACAAACTCCTTACAGACAGCGGCCGGAATTGAACCTGGATCGCTGGCGCTGTAAAGTGTTATGCTAACCGCTACACTACCATAACTTAATGATGGGGTCCAAGAGGAATCACAAGGATCTGGCAGTAATTTTTATAGATCTGGCCAAGGTGCTTGACTCTGTCGGACACAAACTGATTTTTAAGGCTTTAAGCAGGATAGGGCTTGACACCCACTTTGTGAACCTCATTTCAGATCTGTATACTAATTCTTTTGCTGACACTTTGTGACATGCTCTGCAAAAGAGCATTTATGGTTATACTTTATGATCCCAAACTGGGACATATTAGAATGCAGGACTGATCATGGAAATTCAGGAGATCAGAATCTAGATGGTGAAAGTCAAAAGAAACCCTGCAGATGCGGGAAACCTGAAATAAAAACAGAAAGTGCTGGAAATAGCTCAGCAAGCCAATGCACCTGTGGAAAGAGAATCAGAGCAAATGGTATGTGGGAAAAGTTCCTTTTGCCTTCGGAGAATGAAAGGAAGAAAGCACCAATTGCATTCTGTGGTAACCGAAGACCAAGATACCTGCTGAGTGTTTTCCAGCCATTTGTTTGTCAGTTCTAGCACTCCTTCAGTTCATGAACCAACAACATCCGAAGGCACTTAACAAGTGGAGGAGGGAAAGTAAAGGAAGTCCTGGCAGGGTTGTGTGTGGTAGAGGAGGGGGTGGGCTCCAGATTGACTGCTGTTGACTCGGGATATCTAATATACTGGGCTCCACTCTCTGCTCCTCTTTTTTTGATGGTTGATCAGAAGAGGCTGAAGTAGGCTCCCAGTGGCAACACAAGCGGATAGGATGGAAAAGAAGGCCGACAGCATGCTTGCCTTCATCAGTCAGGGCACTGACTATAAAACTGAGGAGGTCATGTTACAGATGTAGAAAACTTTAGTTAGGCCACACCTGGAATATTGTGTGCAGTTCTGGTCATCCCATTACAGGAAGGGTGTGAAGGCTTCGGAGAGGCTGCAGAAGAGGTCTGGCAGGATGTTGCCTGGATTGGAGAGTATTAGCTATAAAGGGGAGGTTGGACAAACTTGGATTGCTTTCTCTGGAGCGCTGGAGGCTGAGGGGCAACAGGATCAAAGTATATAAATCATCAAAGGCATAAGTATGGTAGACAGTTCATATTCCCCAGGGTAGAAATATCAAATACTAGAGGGCTGAGGTTTAAGGTAAGAGGGTGAAAGTTTCAAGGAGATTTACATGGCAAGATTTTTTTTACACAATAGGGTGGTGGGTGTCTAGAACATGCTGCCAGAGGAGGTGGTAGAAGCAGATATGATAGCAACATTTAGGAGGCATTTAGACAGACACATGAACCAACAGGGAATAAGAGGGATAAGGATCATATGCAGACAGATGGGATCAGTTAGATTGACATCAGGGTCGGCGCAGACTAGGTGGGCCAAAGTGTACCACTCTATATTCCATGTTTCAGGAGAATGGCACACATAAGATGTGCCTTTGTTTAACATAGAAACAGGTCCCAGTGCATTGTTAGGCACCACCATGGATGATAGTAAAAAGGACCTGACACAATAAGGCTCAGTCCCAGAAAATGGCTTTCCTCCCACAGATGATGCTTGACCCGCTGAGGTCTTTCAGCAGGTTGTTTTTTGCTCCAGCTTCCAGCATCTGCAGTCTATTGTGTCTCCATTGTGTTGTCCTTGTTTGCTAGTCAGTGTCAAAAGTGTCATAGGATACAATTTATACTCCGCTTGCTGAGGAATTGGGGAATATCTTCATGAATTAAGTTGGTGATGCTGGATTTTGATGGAGAGTGACTATTGATAACATTTGGAGAAGTAATGATCTTAAACATCTATGAATTATAAGTGTTAAAAGTAATTAAAGTGAACCAGAGCAGAACCTTTTATTGCAAGAAGATTTTCCCTGGGGAAAGGTGGCTACAAAATACGTGTGCCATGTTTGACTCTCAAAATTTCCATTAACCTCCAGCCTTCCACTCCCTTGCATTTTTTCTCTCCTATTCAAGTGAAGTAATCTGATATTTACCTATCTTTTATGTGTGAAGATCATGTATCTTCATGTTTTTACCAAGCAAAACGGTTGCTGAGGTGTCAGCTCTTTGTGGGCTCAGCCTGCTATTTATTACAAGGCGCTAGACAGACTTTGACTGGTGTTCTAGGCTGGTAGATTCCTATAAGCTTGTAAACAGTCCTGAAGAGATAAATCTGAATGAGTGTTGCACATTAAACTGTGACTGTAAGACAATGACGAGCAGGTTCAAACTGAGGTGAAAGGAACATTTAAGGAACCAATGTCAAAGTGCTTCACACTGCACTGTGGGGAAAATACCATGGAATAGTTTGGAAATGATCAGATACTAGAATGTAAGAGCTTTTAAGTTTACTTAGGATGGATAAACTATGTGTTTTAAATGACTTTTGACATTCCTCATCTGTTACATCAGCTCTTGACTGCAAGTGACCAGCTGAAAACATAAACGCTAAATAAAGGCAACTTCTAATAAAGCTTGGTGACCAAGATAGGGGGGAAATTGTTCAATCCCCTTCAAGAAGAGACCTACTGTAACAGAAGTGGTTATTCTGGTCTCCCCCTGAGGGAGAAGGATTACGTTATTCTCACACCTGGTTAATTTAGAGTCATGCGACAGACTCAGAATCACAATATTGGCATTGCAGAGAAAGGCAGTCCAATTTTAACTGCATTCCCTAAAGCTCTGTAAGCAAGGGCAAAGGATACAAATATAAATAAACTTCCTCCTGTGCAAAGTGACACATTCACAAATACCTCTCATATCTACATGGATAATTAACCTACAGATGGATGCCTTTGTTACAATGCAAGGTTTTCAGGAGTACATTTTCCCTTCAAAACCCTAACCAAGTTATTATTAACCTGGCCACTCGTTAGGAAGTATGTGATTGTGGTGAACAGAGTGCAGAGGAGATGTTGAGATGTTGCCTGGATTGGAGGACTTCAGTTATGGGGAGAGATTGGATAGGCTGGGCTTGTTTTGGAGGAGGTTGAAGGGTGCGCTGATAAAAGTATATAAGATTATGAGGGGCAATAGATAGGGTAGAAAGCCAAAATCTTCTTCCCATGGTAGGGGTATCAAAAACAAGATGGCATAGGTTCAATGTAAGCTGAAGGAGTTTTAGACGGGATCTGAGGGGAAGGTTTGTTTACACAGGGGATAGTTGATATCTGGAATGTGCTGCCAGAGGAGGGGGTGGAATCAGATACAAGTAACATGTTTATGGGGCATAACCTTCCAGTTATCTAAATATTGTTTATTGACCAATGCAACCAAGAAGCAGCAAAAATAGCTCATCCATCTATACCTAATGTAAGTGGGGAACCAGGACGGAGAAAATTTCAGATCTTCAGACGCATTGCAAAGTGGTGCCTTATCCAACGGCATTTGATTTCAGTGACCAGAGGTATAGGGCTATTTTTAACTGACTGATTCTCTAAGGAATAACTGGAAGGCACATAAGTGGAACAGGTTCCTGTGACATGAGCTCTGAATCCAAGGAAATCTTGATGTAGAACTTATATAAATTGAAATTTCTCCTTGATCCCTGAGCGAAATGTAATACTTGTAAGCAGAGAGTGCTGTGCTGTGTGAGAACTCTGCTGTGTGTCAATTGCTTGCAGCATTTCCCGCACCACAACAGTGACTGCACATCAAAGGGACCTTCATTCGCCACGGGGAATTTGGACAACCTGACATCTTAAAAGTTGATAAATACAAGCTCTTCGTTTATTAGGTCAGCGAAGAAGCTGCCAATATGGGTGACAGGATTTAGACAAAGAGGAAAGAAACGGAGCAAGACTTGACATCTTTAACCAAGCAGCCAAAGAGTCATCAGGTGGGAAGCTGCTGCCTCTGTTTGTTCCGTCAGAGGACTGCCTCATAGGAGAAGGGGATCATCCTTGCTTCAGATGGCAAAACCAAGTGCCAACTGTGTCTGAGACACAAGAAATTCTGCAGGTGCTGGAATCTGGAGCAATACACAAAAAGTGCTGGAGGGACTCAGCAGGTCAGGCAGCATCCATGAAGGGAAAAAAAACAGTTGACGTTTTGGGCCGAGACCCTTCATCAGGACTGGAAAGGAAGAGGGCAGAAGCCTGAATAAGAAGGTGAGGGGAGGGGAAGGAGCACACGCAGGCAGGGGATAGGTGACCCCAGGTGAGAGGGGGAAGGGAGTGGGTGGCAGAGGAGGGGAAGATGTAATAAGCTGAGAGGTGATAGGTAGAAGAGGCAAAGGGCTGAAGGAGGAGGAAACCAGTAGGAGAGGGCAGTGGACCATGGAATAAAGGATGGGGGAGGGGAGGAGAGGAGATGGGCAGGTCATCAAGGCGGGGAAGGGAGCCACAGGAATAAGGGAAGACAAAGGAGTGGGGGGGGGGGAAGAAAAAAGGAGTGTGGTTACTGGAAGTTAGAGACAGTTGAGGCCATCATATTCTGCCTCTTCTACCTATCACCCCTCAGCTTATTACATCTTCTCCCCCCTGCCCCACCCACTACTTTCCCCCCTCACCTAGAAACATAGAAAACCTACAGCACAATTCAGGCCCTTTGGCCTAAAAAGCTGTGCCGAACATGTCCCTACCTTAGAAATTACTAGGCTTTCCCATAGCCCTCTATTTTTCTCAGCTCCATGTACCTATCCAAAAGTCTCTTAAAAGACCCTATCGTATCCGCCTCCACCACCATTGCCGGCTGCCTCCACCACCGATGCCTGAACTCACCTATCCCCTTCCTGCGTGTACTCCTCCCCTTCCCCCCACCTTCTAATTCTGGCTTCTGCCCTCTTCCTTTCCAGTCCTGACGAAGGGTCTCGGCCCAAAACATCGACTGTTTATTTCCCTCCATGGCTGCTGCCTGACCTGCTGAGTTCCTCCAGCACTTTTTGTGTATTGTGCCAGCTGTGTCTGAGAACCATATATGTTATCCTACAGAGGCGGCTTACCCATTCCCACTCACAGCACCAATATCCCAGACTTAATTAAGACAGTGTATGAAGGTAATTTCAGATGGAAACAGGTGGGGCTTCTTCTGCAAGCCTGTAGGATTCACATTGCCAAGTGTTTGCTCCCCATCAGTTTTTTAAGAAGAGCAGGCTGAGTCATTGAGCTGAGACAATGCCAATTCTGTCTTCACTACCGAACCCACTGCCTGCTATTCACTGAATAATTACCATGTACAGATCCACACTGCTCTGACAGCAAAATAAATGCTTTATTTACCCTCCAGGCTCTTTATGTGTCAGAGCCATCCTTTAACTATACAGCAGACTGTCTGCAAACAGCACAGCTCTGGTACTCATTGGCTATGTAACTGTCTCAGTCCAGTTAATTACTTGACACAAGGGTAAATGTTCCACCGGTAACCTTGATATTTCTTCTGAGTGTTGACCACAAAGCATTGGGTGAACCCTGATTCTATACTGGGATCCTGTGAAAATAGCTCAATTAAAGGAAAGAATGATCACAATTACTAGGACGCAAATTTTCCACTCAAAGATTCACAGAGTTGTACAGCGCAGAAATGGGCTCTTCGGCCCATCATGACCATGCCAACCTATCTGCACATCTACACTAATTCCATTTGCCCACATTAGGATCTGATCCTTCTATGTCTAGCCTATTTAAGTGTCTGTGTAAATGCCTCTTAAACATAATTGTATCTCACTCCAACGCCTCTTCTGGCAGCGTGTTCCAGATATCAACAACTCTCTGTTGAAAAAAACTTACCCCTTAGATCCCCTTTAAGACTCCTTTCTCTCACCTTATACCAATGTCCTCTTGTTTTTGATACTGCTACTATGGGAAAAGGATTTTGACCATCTACCCTGTCTATGCCTCTTGTAATCTTACATACTTCCATGTGGTCACCCCTCAGCCTCCTTCACTCCAGGCAAAGAAGCCTAGTTTATCCAGTATCTCCCCATGACTAAAGTCCTCCAATCCAAGCAACATCCTGGTGAATCTCCTCTGCACTCTCCCCAGTGCAGCCACATCCTTCCTATGGTGTGATAACCAGAATTGCACACAATACTCCAAATGCGATCACTGTTTTGTTAACTTACAACATAATGTCCCAACTTTTATATTCTATGCCCTGACCTATGAAGGCAAGCATGCCATATGCCTTCTTCACCAGCCTATCTACCTATGTTGCCACTTTTAGAGAAATGTGGACTTCATCCCCATGGTCTCTCCGTTCATTAACATTCCCTCATGCCCTATCATTCACTGTATACATCCTGCCTTTATTTGCATCACCTCACACTTGTCAGGATTAAACTTCATCTGCCAAAGCTCTGCCCAGTTTTCCAAATGATCTATATCCTGCTGCAGCCTTAGACAACCTTCCTCTCTATCCACAGCACCACCAATTTTCCTATCATCCGCAAACTTACGTTCACGTCCAAGTTGTCTATCACAAACAACAAGGGTCCCAACACTGATCCCTGCAGTACACCGCTGATGACAGACTTCTAATCAGAAAAGCATCTTTCCACCACCACCATCTGCTTCCTATCAATTTTGGGTCTATTCAGCCAGTTTCGCCATGGATCCCATGTGTCTCAACCTTCTGGACCATGCGGGACCTTATCAAAAGTCTTAATAGAGACCATATAGACATATATGTCTTTATTAATCTCCTTAGTTACACATGCCATTCCCCTTCACACACTGACCTACGCTTGCTGCCATCATTGCAGCATTACCAATTGTAAATTCTTGTGCTTGTTTTCAAACCCTTTCAAGTCTTTGTCCCCCTCCATCTCTGTCACTGTCTCCAGCCTTACAATCCCTGCCATGCCCATCTTCCTCTAATTCTGGCTTCTTTGCCACCTCTGCTCTGCCTTTGGTGGTTGTGGCTCAAGCAGCTCTGACCTTACGCATTGGAATTCCTTTCCAGAGCCTCTTTGCCTCTGCCATCCTCTACTTTTAAGATGCTTTTTGAAATCTGACTCCACCTGTCTTAATTGCTCCTAATGTGATATCACCTGTGAAGTTCCACGGACCATTTTACCACATTAAAGGAACTCTATAAAAGTAGGATATTATTGCTGATGGATTGTACTTTAACAAAAGAACAATTGAGGAGTTACCTTGCACAACTTCATGAACTTTCCATTAAGTCAGTAGTTTGATAAATGACATTGTAAGTGCAACAAACCAGGAATGAACAGGCACCTTCAAAGCTTTGATTCCCAAAGGTTTGCAACACTGGAGCTTTCACCCATTGCAGTGGGAGCTGCTGTAGATTGATCCACGGGCATTGCATATGATGCTTCATCCATTGCTTCATTATGCTTCCAATGACTTCTGGGAGAGTAGAGCGAAAGAAAGTGGACTTTCCCTTGTCCAGCAGTTCCTCTCCATAACTATTCCCCATGCAGTAGTGTCTAATTGCTAGTTAATTTATCAGATAAAGAGAGATGGTAACTGAAAATGTGTCTGCTGACTGAAGCTTCCGCTCATATATTTTACATATAATTTTGTGCAATATTTTTAGACTTCAACTCGTATTCTGCCTCTGCTACACCCACCAGTTCTTAAGGTGATTTTAAAAAAATCATCCAAAGTTAGTGCATAGCACAGGCATATATAAGTACTTAAGTCTGTGACAAATCCACATTAGCCCAGTTTATGGTTAAGAATATTCCTTATGAACGGACTATTAAAGCACAGAAAAGTTCCCTTGAGAGATAATGACACAACTCAACTCACACTTAAAAACACAGGATTCACATAAAAGGTACTAAATGAAATAATTTAATTCTTGATCAATGCATTTTTCCAAACCTCTCTATGTTTCCAGTTCAATGATGTGAGCGGCTTAGATCATTGAGCCAAAAAGACTAATTAGCATTATGCTAATAGAGTGCAATTCAATGCTACATGTGGATTTTGGTATCCAGCCTTTAAAGACAGTGATGTATTTGAAATGGTTCAGGAAAGAGACATAAATATGACTCATCCACTTTAAGATGTGGGAGAACATTTCAGGAAATGTGCCTTAGTGGATAATAATGAGCTTTGAAGATGAAATGTTCACTCACTTGAAAGCTGAAGAAAGAAGGTTTGGCACATTACACAATAAAACCATGTGATACAAAGTGCTGGATGATGTAATCACAGACACGTTGATATGGTACACATTATTAGGTGACACCTTAGGCATAGTCAGATGACATCACACTGCCAGGTGATATCATGTAAACAGCCAGGTGACATCATTCATGCGGTAACACACAGAACATTACAGCACAGTACAGGCCCTTCGGCCCACAATGTTGTGCCGACATTTTATCCGGCTCTAAGATCTAACTAACCCTTCCCTCCCACATAGCCCCCTATTTTTCTATCATTCATTTGTCTATCTAAGAGTCTCTTAAATGTCTCTAATGTATCTGCCCCCACCACTTCTGCCGGCAGTGCGTTCCACACGTATCATTTTCATGTTTCAGGCATTTTGCCACAGGAAGATCTGGCTATGGCTTAAATTTACTTTTCAGTTTGTTAGGGATTATTCTGGAGTTATGAAATTATGGATAACAGATATTAATTAAAATGTGAACTTTTCAGGAAATAAAACCTGTTACAATTTAATTTCAACTGATACTTTAAGGTCATCAAAACCAGTCATCGGGTGTGTGACATTCTGATTCTGTACCATTGAAACTACACAGGGGAAGACCATAGATGAATGTTCATGTTAATTGGTCATCATTGAAACCTTCAGGATGATATCAGTGAAGGCATTAAGTGGCCATCTCCTGTATTACCACATTGTTAAAGGTGTGTCCCTGCCACATAATTCACCGTTCAGGTCAGGTCTGTTTTTGCACTTGATATTCTGGCTAGCTGTATATTCAGGGAGCCATCCCTCCACACTTTAACAAAAGAGGTATATTTTGGATGTCTGGAGTTTGTGCTCAGAAGCTTTTGGACCAGCCACCAGTATTGAATATTCAAAGAGGTTCTGCTAGTTGGGATGCGCTACCACTGTAAATATGTAATTCTGCAAATTTACCTATCTTCATTTAAAATGTTAAAGTTAAGTAGGTAATAATAGCCATTGAAACTGCAGTTAATCATTTATTATTAACCTTGCGTTTAAAAAGTAGAAAACATTGTGTTCAGAGAGGAGAACTAGATTCTCTTCAGAACATTTGCTGTGTTGAGCAAAGACATATCTCCCAGTTGCAGCTGCCACGTGGCTGAGTTTAGTCAGTCACAACACAATTAAATTGAGCTAACAATATCTTAACCTCTCTGAATCCAGAGCAGAGAGTGCAGAAAGAATTATATTCAAATTAAAAAATTATATTCAGTCCTGAAGAAGGGTCCTGACCCCAAAACATTGACCACCTGTTTTTCTCCACGGATGCTGCCTGGCCTGCTGAGTTCCTCCAGCATTATCGTGTTTTTCATCAATGTTCCAGCATCTGCAGTCCTTTGTTCCTCACTTATATTCAAGTTAATCCAGATAGACTGTGTTAGGGAATTGTCAGACATGGGACATCTTTTAGGGGTTATGGAAGAGGGATAGCAGGTATTAATACAAGCAAGATCCAACCAGTCTTCAAAAATAAACCTGTTGAAATGCAAAGTAAAAGCAGTAATCAGTTTTGAAATTTAAAGGCATCTATAGAGCACAGGCTGTGGGCCCACAGCAGGGGGCTGGCTGCTTAAGATGTGGTTTGTAAACTGACATCACCATGTCTGCATCAACGGAACATAAGACAATGGATCTACATTAACTGGCCAACATCAAACCAGGCACCTACAGCTAAGTTATTTTGCACCCTTCTTCCAGAGATCAAGGTGGGCTGCCAGACCAGACTAATTTTGCCTCTTAGCATATCAAACATGGTCATAGCCAAATTTGCTCCATCAATAGTAAGGATCTTGGTGTGCTCAGAGAGTCAGCCTTTACAACAATAATTTTGTGTGCCTGGTTCTCTGTTGTCAGACATTCCATGTGAATTACTTTGTCCCAAAGGTGTTTGAACCTTCATGCATTGGTTTATTGGTTTATTATTATTATCACATGTACCAAGATACAGTGAAAAACTTTGTTTTGCATGTCATCCATACAAATCATTTCATTACATCAGTGCATTGAGGTAGTACAAGGGAAAACAATAACAGAATGCAGCATAAGTGTTACAGTTACTGAGAAAGTGCAGTGCAGGCAGACAATAAGGTGCAAGGTCGTAACGAGGTGGATTGTGTGGTCAAGAGCATCTTATCGTACTAGGGGGACCATTCAATAGTCTTGTCAGTTACAATGTGCTCCCACTGTAAATGTGAAATTCAATGGAACCATTTGTTGGACACAAAATATGTTTCAGTAACTACAATTTCAATTTTAATAACTAAAATGACAGTGTTTCCTTCAATATTGAAGTAAAGAATGTCATTTTAGTTATTGAAATTGATTTGAATCAGCTGCCTGCTACCATTGTTCTTAAGAGTATAAAATCTTGATGTGCTTTGAGTTTGGGAGACTCTGCCGCGAGGGTCTCCGAGAGAATGTCTGCTTGTCGTGATGAATAAAGACTTTCATATCCACCAGTTTCTCCAGTCACTTAGTCACAGTCACAACAAACTGATCTGCAGAATGCTGACTGTTTTCCATCAATGAAGGCAATTCAGATCTTCCTGCACACATTCAGATGATATTTAGGCTTGAGCGATCAGGAAGACTTTACATAAAAACATACTTTGTGGATATCCAGCTAAAATTAATGACAAGAACTTGTATGAATATTATTTTTCTATTTCCCAGCTGCAGGTGATCAGATTTTAGTGCTGACAGTTGGTTGAGGATGCGCTGGTTGGCTGTAGCTGTAAAGTGAAGGGATGGAGGGAGTGTGGGGGGAGATATGAGTGCAAGAGAAAATGGGGTTGGGAATGGTGGCCAGTTAGATTAAGAGTTGCAGGACGGAAGAGATTGTTGGTCCAAGATTCGGTGGATTGCAAGGATAGAAACATTGCTGGAGAAGAAAAGAAGACCACTTAATGATTTGGGTAAAACACTCCTTCTACTTCAGGCTGGAGAGGCACCTATCCCAAATCAGAAGAGCCACCTGGGTTTCCTGAGCTCTGGGTAGTCTGGCCTTTAGCTAGTAAATGTTAAAATCAGTTAAAATTTGAGACATGCAGGCCCACTGTACACTCGAATAACCGATCCATATCTCAGAGGTTGTTTAGTCTTCTGGTCTCAATGAGGCGCCATTGAAAATTGAACTAGTTGAGTGAGAGGCAAGTTGGGGTTAAGCTTCAAGTCTAAAATCTCAACACCACCACCCCAATCCCAGCAACACAGCTTTCTTGCTTTCCAGTCAGCTTCCTCTTAATCTGATCATCAGACACGCCCCGGATGGAGACAGGGGCTACTTTTCAAAGGCTGTGAATCACTGGAATTCCCTGCCCCAGAGTGCTCTGGGGGCTGGATCACTGGAGGTGCTTAAAGAGCAGGTAGATACATTTTTTGAAAAACTAGTGAACTGATGCTATGGGGAACTGGCACAGAAAAGTTGAGGCTTTGGGCAGATCAACCATGATCATATTGAATGGTGGGGCAGGTTTGAGGGGCCGAGTGGCCTACTCCTGCATCTTTTTTTGTGCTCTTGTTTTCGGTTGCCAAATATCTAGTCCAGTGTGAGGATAATGAGAGGTAAGTAGGTACTCTTGGTGAGTATGGAAGAGCTCACAGAGGTAAAGGCCAAGCTACCACAGTAGGAGCACCTGTCAGAATCAGCTACACCTGATATGAAACCATGGGAAGCTACACAAATGCAGCTCCATGCAATTTTACACAACCTGCAGAGTAACAAGGCCTGGTGGAAAGGTGACTTTCTGTATCAGATGAGGTGAAGGAGGTCCCAAAGCAGAATAATCTTTCGAGGTACTTATAGCACTGCCTCCTGTTGAGTTTGTCTACAGTGCCATCGACAGTCCAAGGCCAATCTCTTTCATGATAGATCCTAAGCTGACTCTATAAGGCAACCCATCCACAGAAACTGCATCATGTTTCTGTTGGGGAAGGCTGGTTGCTGGAGGGGATTTTTCTCCTAACTGCTCTGCTCAAGGGTGCAAGAAACTGCAGAGAGTTGTGGACACAGCCCAGCGCATCACAGACACCAGCCTCCCCTCCTTGGACTCTGTCTATACCTCCCATTGTCTTGATGAAGCAGCCAGCATAATCAAAGATGCCACCCACCGGGGACATTCTCTCTTCTCTCCTCTTCCATCGGGAAGATGATACAGGAGCCTGAGGACATGTACCAGCAGACTTAAGGACAGCTTCTACCCCACTGTGATAAGACTTTTGAATGGTTCCTTCATACAATGAGATGAACTCTGACCTCACGATCTACCTTGTTGTGACCTTGCACCTTATTGCACTGCACTTTCTCTGTAGCTGTGACACTTTGTACTGTTATTGTTTTTACCTGTACTACCTTAATGCACTCTGTACTAACTCAATGTAACTGCACTGTGTAATGAATTGACCTGTATGATTGGTTTGTAAGACAAGTTTTTCACTGTACCTCGGTACAAGTGACAATAATAAACCAATACCAATACCAAGTATCCACTCTCTTTGCAGCTTTGAGTGCAAGTCTTTTCTCTTGTGCACAGCCATCCAACCTCCTCAGATGCAGTGAGAGCTGGCTGATTAACAGCTCAGTTAGGATTGCAGAAAATTGGCCTTAAGATTTCTGCCCCTTTCCTTCGGGGTTAGAATAAGAACAAGAAACATAAATCCTGTCAAGAGAAAGCAAGTAATAAAAACAATAAGGATTTCAATTAAACCTCCACTTCACAGCTCCAGACACAGTCACCAGCTTTCACTGCATCTAACTTTAATTACACAGGAATGTTGGCAGAGATGTGCTGAATGGTTAATTACTCCATTTATGGTTTCTGTGTGCAGCCTGAAAGCGTTGTCTTGACGGGTATACTTGGTGCTGGTATTACTCCAGACACTCCTATTACAATCTAATCCATTTTATTTCATCTGGCCCATTTACACAATGTTGATTTAATTGTGCAAATCATTGCGCTTTCAGCCCTAGCTTGCTTTCAATGTCATCAGGAAACAAATTTTGTTTGGCATTAGCATAGAACGTAGAACAGTACAGCACAGGAAAAGGCCCTTTGGCCCACAATGTCTATGCTGACCATGATGCCAAATAAAATTAATCCCATTTTCCTGCACATGGTCCACAGCCCTCCGTTCCTTTCATGTTCATGTGTCGGTCTAAATGCCTCTTTAATGCCACTATCATGTCTGTTTCCACCACAACCCCTGGCAGCCTGTTCCAGCTACCTACCACTCTCTGTGTTACAAAGTTGCCCTGCATATCTCCCTTAAACTTCCTTCCCTCTCACCCTAAATCTCTGCCTTCTAGAATTTGACATTTCCACCCTGGGAAAGAGACTCTGACTATCCACTCTATCTATGCCTCCCATAATTTTGTAATTTCTATCAGGTCTCCTCTCAGCCTATGACACTCCAGAGAAAATAATCCAAGTCTGTCCAACCTTTCCTTACAGCTGAGTCCTCCAGCATCAAAGTGTTCTTCATCTAGATTCCAGCATCTGCAGTCCTTTGTTTCTCTTTTCTTATAGCTAATACTCTCTAATCCAGACAACGTCCTGGTGAACCTCCTCCACATTCTCGCCAAATCCTCCGCATCCTTCCTGTAATGGGGCAACCAGAACTGAACACAATACACCAAATGCCACCCAACCAAGGTTTTATGTGGCTGCCACATGACTTCTTGACTCTTATACTCAAATACCCCAACTGAGGACGAAAAGCATGCTTTCTCTCTCCTTTCCTTCAAGTGGTCTTTGAGGTGTGTTTGCTCTCAGCCCTCTCCCTAGAAAACATATCTAGTACCCATTTAATTTTTCCATAAACTCTCAATGGTACCTGTCTATTTCCCTTAAGCACTAGCACAACAAATGTCTTGTTTGAGGGTCTGACATTGAGAAGCCCACTGGCACATCAGCCCTAAGATATTGACCACTGCTGAGGGAATGTCACACGAGGTAAGTCCTTTCCTTTAGAAACCTGTCACGTCTGGAGGTAGGTCACAGGGATGATGGAGAGAGTTGGGATCAGAGGGATGGATGTTGGCTGAATACTGGAAAAGTGGAGGATCCAGGATTGGAAGAGTTCACCTGAGAGGCTGGTGGAGTGGTCAAAGTATCAGGGATTGGTGGTGTGTGGGGGCTGCCAGTTAGGTGAGCAGGGGACTTGGAGGGATGAAGTTGGGCTGGGAGATTAGGAGTGTTCAGGCTTCGGACAGAAAGTGGGAAGAGGTGGGATTACCTCTGGGGATGTGCGGTGGCTGGGGTTTGGAGTGGTAGGTTTCTGATGGAGAACTGGGAAATTACATTAAGTACGTTACCCAAAACCTGCTGTTAGGTCAAGACTCTTTGTTCCTTGGACCTACACTGCCGGGGCACCTTAATTAATCTAAAGAAAAAATTCCACAAGCACTCAGGAGATCATCGGTGGAAAGAGAGTTAAGACCCTTCATCAAACCTGAAACATCAACTCTGCTTCTCTCTCAGATCAGATTAGGTTAGGTTATTTTCATGCACACCAGGGTGCAATGAAATTCCTTGCTCCCGTGAAGCTCACAGAGTAAATAGTATACATGGTAATAAATACAACAATAAATATACAATGATGAGTGCAAAACAGGAGTATGATACAAAGACAGTAGTGCAATCTTAAATAGTGCAAAATGAAATGCTAAAGTGACAATAACAGAATAACCAAGATAGGTAGATTAAGAGTGTGAGAACATGCCAGCACAAAGGGGAAGGAAATGTGAAAGAGGTGATTGGTTCAGAAGTCTGATACCAGTGGGGAAGATGCCGGCACGGTAGTGTAGCGGTTAACGTAATGCTGTCTGTAAGGAGCTTGTACATTCTCCCCATGTCTGCGTGGGTTTCCTTCGGGTGCTCCGGTTTCCTCCCACATTCCAAAGACATACGGGTTAGGAAGTTGTGGGCATGCTATGTTGGTGCCGGAAGCGTGGCGACACTTGCAGGCTGCCCCCCAGAACACTCTACGCAAAAAGTGCATTTCACTGTGTGTAATGTATATGTGACTAATAAAGATATCTTATCTTAATCTCTCTTCTTAAGTCTGGGCGTCTGGGCTTTGAACCTCTCCACAGATGCTGCCTGACCTCCTGAGTGTTTCCAGCATTTTCTGTTTTTATTTCAGATTTCCAGCATCTGCAGGTTTTTTTCCCCCATGTCTTAAGGTAATTCTGAAGCAGGCAGCGCAAGCACTGCCCATGCCTGACCTTCCAGCATTGTCCTATGGATGGCTCGGGCCAAGTGTTCATTGATGGAAACCCAAGAGGAGGCATTGGACATATGCTTCGTCCTGCTAAATGTCAATGCACACATTCAGCCTTCTCCCCGGGTTAGAGAGTCCAACACAGCGGAGGTCCAGGAGGACAGTGGTGGACTTGGTACAGCTTTTGGGAACCCCATGATTTTCCTTTATGCTTCATTTTGAACAGCACAGCGCAAAGAGCATCCAATTGATTTTGTGCTGAGGATGCTGTTCTCTTATTATAGAAGTATAGTGCAGATTATTAGAGACTCCTGATGATTGGTATTGTGGAAAACCCAGCAAGAGACTGCTCAGTCCAGCAAGTCTGTACTGGTGGTGGGCCCCTGTGAATTACTGGGTCTAAACTCACTGCACTGCTCATTCACTATACCCTTTCATATTATTCGCTTTCAAGTTATAACCTCTTTCCAGTTCAGAGAAGTAATGGCATGTACTTTGGGCATGGAATTCTGTTTTCTAATCTCCCTCTATGTAAAGAAATGCTTCTAAAAGTCTCTATTTATGTGATTACCTTAAAGTTCCATCCCCTTGTTACCTTTTCATTAACTAGTGGAAAGAATTTATCTATAATAATCCTTCATAATCTCAAAAACCTCTTTTGTTAATCTGCTCAGCTATATTGAAGAAAAAAGCTCAACTTGTTAAATCTCTTCATTACAGCAACTCATTATTCTCGATTTATTTTCAAGAATCAATATTAAATTTGCCATTGCTTTAATACCTCCCTTAGAAGCAAGTGTCAGCATCTCTCCAAAGGTCAAACTGTGGCCAAAAAAGACCATGTACAAGTTCAACGTTAGTTTGTGGAAGATATACTGTCACTTTGATGTAGTATACTGGTTGTTTTGCTTGCAGTTTGCTTTTTGCTCAAAGTTCCAGCATCTGTAGTCTCTTGTGTCTCCCTGGTTCTGTACCTGAAAGCATATATTAAATTCTCCATTTGCCACATGTGACAATCTGACAGAGCTGTTTGCCTGCTTGATGCAGAACTCAACCAATATTCATTCATTTAAAACCAACAGAATGAAGATCTAATGTGTTCTAGGAAATGAGAAAGTCCTCTCTAACATGTGATGAGGAAAGATTTAAAGTTGCATTTATTGTCGTATGCACAAGTACATGTAATCACAGGTGCAATGAAAAACTTACTTGCAACAGCATCACAGGCACATAGCATCAGATACACAACATTCACAAGAAAAACATAAACATAAATTATGCACTATTTTTACAAGAAAGAACACAAGTAGATCAAAATAAACAAAATCAGTTGTAGTGCAAAGTGGTCAAAGTGGTCATAGTGTTGCTGTACTGAGGTAGTGATTAGGGTTGTGCCGGTTGGTTCAAGAACCGAATGGTTGAAAGGAAGTAACTGTTCTTGAACCTGGTGGTGTGGGACTCCAGGCTTCTGTACCTCCTGCCAAATGGTAGCTGTGATAAGGTGGTATGGCCCGGATGGTAGGGATGCTTGATGATAGATGTTGCTTTCTTGAGGCAGTGCCTCATGTAGATATTACCAATGGTGGGGAGGGATGTGCCCATGATGTACTGGGCTGAGTCCACCACTCTCTGCAGCTTCTTATGTTCCTGTTCATTCCAATTGCTGTACCAGACCATGATGTAACCAGTCAGGATACTTTCATCAGTACATCTGTAGAAGTTTGTTAGAATATTCGGTGTTGTGACTGTGAACTGAGTCACCAGAGACACACTGAATCTGGTGATATAAAAATCTTTGTTCAACACAGCAGATCTTCTGGAGAGAATCTAGTTCTCCTGTCCTGACACAATGTTTCGTATGTTTTGAACATAAAGACAACAATAGATGATTAACCACAGTTTAATTGGCCATAATCGCCTCCTTAACTTTAACATTTTGAATATAGGCAGGTAGTTTTGCAGAATTATATATTTACAATGGTAGCACATCCCAACCAGCAAAACCTCTTTGAATATTCAATACTGGTGGCTGGTCCAAAAGCCTCAGAGCACAAACTCCAGACACCCAAAATATACCTCTTCTGTTACAGTGTTGAGGGATGGCTCCCTGTGTATGCAACTAGCCAGAATATTAATTGACCAAACAGACCTGTCCTGAACTGTGCAATAAATGGCAGGGATATGTCTTTAACACTGTGTTAATACAGGAGATGGCCATTTTATGCCTTCCCTGATCTCATCCTGAAGTTTTCAATGATTGACTATTTAACATGAACATTCATCTATTGTCTACCCCTGCATAGTTTCAATAGTACGGAATCAGAATGTCCCACACCTAATGATTGGGTTCAACAGCCTTAGTGTATCAGTTGAAGTTAAATTATGAACAGGTTTTATTTCCTAAAGACTGGTTCTCATTTTAATTAATATCTGCTATCCATAGTTTCATTGTTCCAGAATAATACCTAACATTTGGGTGACATGGTCGAACCTCCTTAACCTTGACACATATCTCCAGGTGCAAAACAAAGGATTTTGTTTTCCAGATATGTTGAAGTTGGACTTCCAGCCATGTACTTTCCAGCCATTACATTGGTTGACAGCACCTGTCAAGTCCATGACTTCTGCCACCAAGAAGAATAAAGGCATCAGGGGCAAGGGAACATCTCCACTTGCAGGTTCCCCTCCAGGCTGAACACCATTCTGATTCAGAAATACATCTTCTTTGTTGTCATTGTGTCTAAATCCTGGAACTTCTTAGCTTACCACACTGTACCTTCAACACAAAGCTCAATGACTCTATGCCAAACGCAGGCAAATGGGACTAGCTTAGATAAGCATCTTGGATGGCATGGATGAGTTGGGCCAAAGGGCCTGTTTCCAATGCTGTATTGTTCTATGACTCTATGACAAAGAGATATCAAGAAGAACATTCAATGGCACATTCTCAAAGACAATTACAGATCATAAAATGCCTGCATTGTCAGCAATACTCATGTTTTATGAGGGATTTAAAAAATGCAGTTAAGACAAAATCACATCAGCAGAGAGAAAGATTTTTGTAGTACTTTAGTTAATCAAAGGTAACCAAAGGATTTGGACAAAGTCGGGTACATGGCATTGAACCACTGGTCAGCTGTGGCTTCATTGAATGGCTGTACAGTACTGAGTGGGTAGATGGCATCTTATGTTTCTATCACCATCATTTCATCTTTTCACACAGTTCCCCTTGGGGAAGAGTGCGACACAGTGGAATGGTTTACAGGCTGATTAACAGTCTTGACAGGCTGTGCCCTGAATATTGATGCAGGCATTGTGCTGGTTCTGTGATTATGTGATTGCAATTGCTTATATTAATTCAGTTCGAGTGGCACTGCTGGTCCCAGTAAATTACACACATTATGTTGAAATGATCCATGGAGGAAGCTGGGAGATGAGCTGCTCAACAAAGTACGTTACTGGACTGAAGACAAGCAGCCAGCTGCTCGCAGAACTCATGGATAAGAAAGAATGGGTGTGACAAGCAACTGGTTTGAGCATGCCCTGTTGCATGACATTGCAGCTGTACTTGGGCTAGAAGGCCTGTTGCTATGGGGAGCAGGTTGCCGTTATATGATCAATGAGAGGTCCTCACTTGCACACAAAAGGAGAGACCCCATGGTGAATTGATAAATTGGTAAATTGGTTTATTACTGTCACATTGGTATTGGTATTGGTATTTGTTTATTTTTGTCACTTGTACCGAGGTACAGTGAAAAGCTTGTCTTGCATACCGATCGGACAGGTCAATTCATTACACAGCGGAGTTACATTGAGTTAGTACAGAGTGCATTGAGGTAGTACAGGTAAAAACAATAACAGTACAGAGTAAAGTGTCACAGCTACAGAGGAAGTCCAGTGTAGGTAGACAATAAGGTGCAAGGTCAAACAAGGTAGATTGTGAGGTCAAGAGTCCATCTCATTGTATAAGGCAACCATTCACCAAGGTACATTGAAAAACTTTGTTTTGCATGCCATCTATGCAGATCATTTCATCACATCAGTACATTGAGGTAGTACAAGGGAAAAACAATCATCGAATGCAGAATGTAATGTTATGGTTACAGAGAAAGAAAGTACAATGCAGGTAGACAGCAATGTGCAACGCCATGACGAGGTGGATTGTGAGATCAAGGGCCCATCTTATCGTACAAGGGGACCATTCAATAGCCTTATAACAGTGGGATAGAAGCTGCCCTTGAGCCTGTTCATAATGAACAGAGTCACTGCCTACACAATTCATTGTCCCAATTCTAACATTCAGATAACGCCCTAATCTGAAATCATTTCCACAAGCTCTAACTTTGCTGACCATGCCTTGAGAAAAACGCTTCCACCACCAGTAGCTTTATGTCCTTTTTCTGTGTTCTGACATGCAGAGCTCTCCAGAGTGACCAATGTAACCAGCACCACCAATGTAGAACCTGCATGCTAGATCATGCCATAACTATAGAACAAGCTTCATCCACATAAACTGCACAACACTGAATGAATTTTGTAGATGATGGATAACAGTGTGCTAATAAATGGATTGCACCAGTGGAATCCTGGAGATTGGTGAGACCAGCTTTGTTACCTGCAGACCTAACTATTTCAACACTATCCTGCTGACCTCTGTCGGTATACTTCATGTAAATGTGAGTCCCATGTGCTCACTAGCTGATGTTATCTTCCACCTATTAATGCCTTCATTTTAATTCCATCCATAATTTCCCCTGTTCTTAAGAATTTTTAAAATTTTATTGATTTGCTCATGTAACATTGATATTGATAGTAAATGTCAATTTTATTGCCCTGAGCTAAGGACACACTGGTGAGCCATGTGTCAGATATCAGTCAAAGCAGCTGCAAGGCTTCCTCCTCCAAAGAACATTAGTGCAACAATCCAAGGGTTTCATAGTTATAGTTGCCAAGCCTAGCACTTCTTTTAAACACTGCAGATATATTTAATTCCTTGAATTTGAATTCCCCAGCAGATCTGGTAGGTTTGAGTTCCCATCTCTTGATCAGTGATCTAGAACCTCAGCTACTAGTCCAGTAATTTAATGATCTGGATTATGGAATAAATGGCTTTGTGGCTAAATTTGCCGATAATACAAAGGTAGGTGGAGGGGCGGGTAGTGTTGAGGAAATGGAGAGTCTGCAGAAAGACTTGGATAGACTAGGAGAATGGACAAAGAAGTGGCAAATGAAATATAATGTTAGAAAGTGTATGGTCATGCACTTTGATAGAAGAAATAAAAGGGCAGACTATTATTTAAATGGGGAGAAAATTCAAAATTCAGAGAGGCAAAGGAATTTGGAAGCCTTCGTGCAGAATACCCTAAAAGTTAACCTCCAGGTTGAGTCGGTGGTGAAGAAGGTGAATGCAATGTTGGCATTTATTTCTAGAGGAATAGAATATAAGAGCAGGGATGTGATGTTAAGGCTCTATAAGGCATTGGTAAGACCTCACTTGGAGTACTGTGTGCAGTTTTGTGCCTCCTTATTTAGAAAGGGTGTGCTGACGTTGGAGAGGGTTCAGAGAAGATTCACTAGAATGATTCCAGGAATGAGAGGGTTAACATACGAGGAACGTTTGACAGCTCTTGGGCTGTACTCCTTGGAGTTCAGAAGAATGAGGGGGGATCTCATAGAAACATTTCGAATGTTAAAAGGTCTGGACAGAGTAGATGTGGCAAAGTTGTTTCCCATGGTAGAGGAGTCTAGTACAAGACGGCACGACTTCAGGATTGTAGGACGCCCATTCAGAACAGAGATGCAGAGAAATTTCTTTAGCCAGAGAGTGGTGAATCTGTGGAATTTGTTGCCACGGGCAGCTGTGGAGGCAAAGTCATTGGGTATATTTAAGGCAGAGATTGGTAGGTATCTGAGTAGCCAGGGCATCAAAGGTTATGGTGAGAAGGCGGGGGAGTGGGGTTAAATGGGAGAATGGATCAGCTCATAATGGCAGATCAGACTCAATGGGCCGAATGGCTGACTTCTTCTCCTTTTTCTTACGGTCTTAACCACCATGCTATCTGTCCCTTGTTAACAGGAGCAAGACCCAGCCATGTTGTCCCTCAGGTCTGTTCTGCCTCAAGGGTGATTAGATCCTACCTATTCCCCACAAGCCTCAACTCTATTGAAGACGAAAACTGGTTAACCTTAACCTGGAATAAATTTAATGATACCACTTCTACAGTTCTGGTGAAGAATATTTCAAAGATTCAAAGAGAGGAGAAACTCCTTTGCATTCTCTTCTTAAATGGATGATACCTTCTTCTGAAGGTCTGTCCTCTAGTTCTATATTTCCCCATGAGGGGAGACATCCTTTCAGTATCTACCTTGTCAAGTCCTCTTGGCGACTTATATATTTCAATAGGATCATCTTTCATTCTTCTAAACTCCAATGTGTATTAACAGCATTTCATTAAACAGCCCCTTCATTCCAGGAATCAACCCGCTGAACCTTCTCTGAACTGCATCAAATGCAAGTATTTATATAAGGAGACTAAAATTATGCACCGTACTGTAAGTATGGTCTCATCGTTGTCCTGTGCAACAGCAGAAAGACACACTTACTTTATTTTTCATTCTCTTGCCATAAAGGCCAGTGTCCCATTTACCTTCCTCATTCCCTACTGTACCTGCATGCTATTTCTCTGTGACACCCCTTTTTACTGGAGTATCCTTCGCTCTCTCTCCATCTGATCCACATTCTGAGTTTTTATTCTTCCCACAAGGTTGATAACCTTGCAATTCCCACATCATTCTTCATTGGCTAAGTTCTCTGCCACTCACTTGACCCACTGATATCTCTTTGCCGACTCATTGCCTTCCCACCTACCTTTGCATCATCAGCAAATTTGGTTACAATACACTAAGTCCTTTCATCTGTTAAAAAAGATTATCAGTAGTTGAGGTCCCTTGTGACATCTCACTAGTTATAGCCTGCAAACTTGAAAATAAATCATTTATCCTGACTTTTTTCCCCCATTAATTAGACGATCTTCCATTCATTTTAAAATATTACCCCCAAAGGCAAGAACCTTACTTTGTGCAGTAAACTTACAAGTGGCACCTTGTCAAATGCTCTGTGGTCCTTTATGCACTCTACTCATTACATCCTTTCAGAACTCTAATACATTTGTCAAACATGATTCCCCTTTCATAAAACCATGTCGACGCTGATCATGTTATTTACTTCTAAAACCTGACAGGCCAATTTTCTGTCTCCTTCCTTTCTTGCACAGGGACATTGTGCTTCTCCAATCAAATCAAACTTCTCCACATTCAAGGGAATTTAGGAAGGTCATAACCAATGCATTCAGCAGCTCTAAGTCTGGATGCAGAATGTAGCCCCATTAGTTTGCCCAGCTCCTTATCTCCTGTGAAAATGAACATTTTAAGTTGTTCCTGCCTTTTCCCCACAGACTATTTATTATTATTTGGATGCTTTTTGCTCTTTTTCACATGATGACAGATTCAAAAAATAAGTATTCAAAAATCTTAGCCATTTTCTGTTTTCCCCTATTATTAATTCCTCAGCTTCATCTTCTAACTGATATATGTTTACCTTACCTACTCTCATCTATTTTAGTTATGGAAGCTCTTACTGTTCTTATATTTCTTGTCAGCTTACTGTGATAATCAATTCCAAACTCTTTTTTAAAAGTTTTTATTTGCTAGTTTCTAAATATTTTCCAGTCTTCTGACCTGCCACTAGTCTCTGCAACATTATAAGCCTTTCCTTTCAAGTTGATACCATCTGTAACATCCTCTAGCATGGATTAATCATCCTTCACTTGGACTCTTCATTTGTCAATGGAATATATCTTTGTGGAGAACTAAATTGGTAAATTGGTCTATTATTGGTAAATAATCTCTCCTCCAATATCTACCACAGTTTATCTATTGTCTTGGCTTTGGTTCTATTTTTTCAGTCCACTTTAGTCATCCTCCCTCTCCATACTTTTATGGTTTCATTTAATTAAGTTTAAGATACTAGTTTCAGACCTAACTTTCTCACTCTTGAACTGAATATAAAGTTTAATCCTGTTCCCCAGTGGATTCTTTTACGAGATCACTAATTAAACCAGTCTCATTACAGATGAAAGGTTCTAAAATAGCCTGTTCCTGATTGGCTTCACAATCTATTGTTTGCAGAAACTGTCCCAAATATGCTCTATGTATTCCTCCTCAAAGCTACCTTTGTCAATTTGATTTGTCCAGATGAGATGAAGACCGCAGTTGTCCACATCATTCCTTGATTTTTTCTTTATTCTACAATCTAGCTACTATTAGGGGTGCCTATAGACTATCAATGATGTCTTTTGCTTGCTATTTCTTATCTCCGCCCAAAGTGATTCCACACAAGGTCAGAAGAGTCACCACATGGAAACAGGTCCATCTACCCATGTTGACCAAGTTGCCCACATGAGCTAGTCCCATTTGCCTGCACTGAGTCCACATCCCTTTAAACCTTTCCTATCCATGTACCTGGTTTAGTGTCTTTTAAATGCTGTAATTGTATCTGCCTCCACCACTTCCTCTGGTGGCTTATTCCATATGCTCACCACATGCTGTGTGAAAAATTTACTCCTCATGTCCACTTTAAATCTTTCCATCCCATAATCTCTCCACCTTTCAAGCTTTTCTTTCGGACATTTACTACTTGTAGTACTACTTTCACCAGGGTCTGCAAATTTTTCGTTATGTGGCCCAGCATCATTGGTTTTTAGATTTATAATATCTATGAGAAGTACTTTGCATCCAAATGCCAAATCTGCTGCACGTGGATACATGTGGATATATTGTTGATGTGACTTTGTTAATTGCTAAGAGTAATTTATTTTTACTTTGAAGTCAAATGAGTTAAAATTCAAATGTTATTGAAAAGAGTGGTTTGCGGCAGCAGCAGCAGCACAGTATATTAAACATCAATTAAATTAACATAAATTATACGTTACTTATAATACTTTGATGATATGCCAAACTTCCTTAAACTTCTAAGAAAATAGAGATGCTGGCGTGCCCCCTTCATGGTTCCATCTACGTGCTGGACACAGGATCGGTCCTCCGAGATGTTGACACCCAGGAACCTGAAGCTGCTCACCATTTCCACCACAGATCCTTCAATGAGGACTAGTGCTTGTTTGCCTGAGTTCCCCTCAAGTCCACAATCAATTCTTTGGTCTTGCTGATGTTGAGAGCAAGGTTGTCGATAAGTCAGCTGGCTGAGTGGTGTCGTATTTCACTCCTGTATGCAAGTAGTAGTATCTGTGGAGGGGTTGGGGAGTTGGCACAAAGTTGATGGGAATACGAAGAAAAGAAAAATAGGCACTTGATGGTCAGCAAGAATTTGGTGGACAGATGAACCTGTTTGTGTGCTGTATGACACTATGTCTCTGTGATTCCAGAGCTACTTGTTTTCAAGTGACATTTTATATTTGGAAATTGTACTTGGTTACTGTGGGCTGAATGGTCACCACCTGTTCTACAACAATCCTAAGATTCTACATTTACCGTTCTATGGATGTTTTTTTCAAATTCTCTGAAAGAGCGTCAAGGTCCGCCTGTTCTATGATGTGTAGCTGTTATCAGGGTTTTGTGTTTTAGAACATTCACTCCACCACTGACAGACAGTAGCAACAGTAGCAGCAGTTTGTACCATTTGCACTGGTAATTGGTTTATTATTGTCACATGTACCGAGGAACAGTGATAATTTTTTGTTTTGCCTGCCATCCAGACAGATGATTCCATGCATAAGTACATCAAGGTAGTAAAAAGAAAGCAGGATACAGAATATCGTGTTGTGGTTAAAAATAAAGTGTAGTGCAGGTAGACAAATAAAGTGGAAGGGCCATGATGAAATAGATTGGGAGATCAAGGGTTCAAGTGTTCATCTTTTTAACATACGAGAGGTCTGTTTAAGAGTCTGATAACAGTAGGATAGAAGCTGTCCTTGAGTCTGGTTGTACAGGCACTCTAGCTTCTGTATCTTCTGCCTGATGGGAGAGGGGAGAAGAGAGAATGACCAGGGTGGGAGGGGTCCTTGATTATGTTGGCTACTTTCCTGAGGCAGCAGGAAGTGTAGACAGAGTCATTAGAGGGGAGGCTGACAGCAACTCACCAAGGCTCTTTACGCAGGACCTTCTAAACCCATGACCTCAACCAGCGAGAAGGACAAGGGCAGGAGAAGCATGGGAACACCACCAGCTGGAAGTTGCCCTCCAAGCCACACACCGTCCTGACTTGGAAATATAGAACCACTATTGGCCCAAAATCCTGGAACTCCCTCTAACACCATTTTGGACATACCCACACCACAAGGACTGCAGTGGTTTAAGAAGACAGCTCACTACCACCTTCTCAAAGGCAATTAGGGATGGGCAATTAAACGTTGGCTCAGCCTGTGAAGCCCACATCCCTTGATTGAATATTAAAATAAAAACATACTTTGATTTTTAAGGCCAGTAAGATGACTAAGTGGACTTTGGTGGGACCTGAAGCCTTCAAATTCTTCTGGTTTTTCAAGAATTCACTGCTGGAGTCAAAGTTTTAAAATGGAGCCGACTTCATCAAGATATCTTTAGCTCATTTTTTTGAAGATAGTGAAGTATAAATCCTCTGGGATTGTACTGCCCTCCTCTACTAACTCCTCAGAAAGTGACGGAACAGCAGCTGTGGAATGCCATGAACATTTCCAGGAGATTGAAATAGGAAATAAAATCAGGGGCATGGAAATTATTCTGGGACACACAAGCACTGAATGTCATAAACAATTGATTTTTCCCCCTTTAATCTGAAGAGTAAGTGGATTAACACATTTCATAAAACTAGAAATTCAGACAAACTGTTTCTTGTTTGCTTCTAATTTCCTCACTGAACAACTTTAGGATGCTCAATCAGCAGTGATCATCAGTGATCATAACTTTCTGACTTTATTCAAACAAACCAAACAGATTCTTAAGTTTTAATTAACCTTTGTTAAATAAAACAACTTCAAATACTGTTTTATTTGGCAAATGAAGGAGACAGAGAGAGTGTGGGAGACAATGCGTCACCTCATTCTTCTTGTCAAATTTTTGTGTGGTGTTTGTCTTTACATTCACGTTGCAGAAGTGGTGAGCAATCTCAGGAATTTACCAACCCATCTAACTCAAGATGAAAGGCATTGGGATGGAAATTAATTACAGCCCATTCCAAAGTACATAACTAACATGCCTTCCCAGGATAACTGAGGATAATCCAAACTGGCTTCCAACTTTCATTGCAATAACTTGCCCATTTCAAAAGATTACATTTTTGTGCTCCTTCCTTTTTGGTTTTTGGGGAGAGTTCAGTTGGTGGACAATGGGAGACAATGGTGGCAATGGGAGACAATGGGAAGCAGTAGGAGCTCAACAGAGACAGAAGGTTCTGCCGGTTTTTTTAGATTAAATTAAATCAAATTTTATTTACAGCGTGGTAACAGGCCCTTCCGGCCCAATGAGTCCACGCTGTCCATTTTAAACCCCAAATTAACCTACCCATACGTCTTTAGAATGTGGGAGGAAACCGGAGCACCCGGCGGAAACCCATGCAGACACGGGAGAACGTACAAACTCCTTACAGACAGCGACGGGAATCGAACCCCGATCACTGGCGCTGTAATAGCGTCGCGCTAACCGCTACGCTGCTGTGTCTTGTGTTGAGGGATTGGAGGTTGGACAAAACAGTAAAGCTGCTCCAAAAATAAAAATCCCAAAGCAAAATACTGCAAACGATGGAAATCGGAAATAAAACAGAAAATGCTGGATATGTTCTGCAGGCCGGGCAGCAGCTGTGGTGAGAGAAATAAAGGAATCTTTCATCAAAATGGCTCTGATGGAAGATTATTAACTTAACACATTATGGAGAAGGACGCTGAAGAAGAAGGAATCTGAAAAATTACTCCTTTGAAAAGGAACAAATTGCAGAGTTTGAGGAGATTTGGTGTGTCACCAAAGACTCCTGCAAATTTCTACAGATGTACAGTGGAGAGAATTCTGACTGGTTGCATCATGTTTTAGGAACAGCTTCTTCCCCTCCACCATCAGATTTCTGAACAGCCCATGAACCCATGAACACTACCTTGTTATTCCTCTTTTGTGCTATTTATTTATTTTTGTAAGTTATAGTAGTTTTTTATGTCTTTATGTCTTGCATTGTACTGCTGCCATCTGATATGTGATTGGGGACCGATGATCCCCATTTAACCTGAGAAGGCAAGATAAGATACCTTAATTAGTCACACATACATCGAAACACACAGTGAAATGCATCTTTTTTATGTAGAGTGTGCTGGAGGCAGCCCGCAAGTGTTGCCATGCTTCCGGCGCCAACATATCATGCCCACAACTTCCTAACCCGTATGTCTTTGGAATGTGGGAGGAAACTGGAGCACTCAGAGGAAACCCACGCAGACATGGGGAGAATGTACAAACTCCTTACAGACAGTGGCCAGGATGTTAGTTATGCACTTGAGAATAGGCTTTACATAATTTCCATCCCAATACATTTCATCCTGAGGAAGTCGGTAAATTTCTGTAACTGTTCACCACCTCTGCAACATGAATGTAAAGACAAATACCACACAAACACTTGACAAGAGAAATGAGGTGATGCATTTGTCTCCCACACACTCCCTGTCTCTTTTATTTGCCAAGATAAACAGTACTTAAAACTACAATTTTATTAAAAAAAATATTTAACTAAAATAGAAAGGACTTTTGGTTTTGTTTCAAAAATGTTGAAATGTCACGGATGATCACCATTGTCTGAGAATCAGTGAGGAAATTAATGGGCAGGTGACATACTGTTTGAAACTCCTCTCTCCCTCAGTTCAGTGAAGGTGTTAAAGGAGGGGTGTAGGATCAAGCTGCATATTTGTTGCTTATGTTCCCCAAAGCAAATTCCAGGCCCCTGATTCCTTTGGAATCATAATGCATTTGAAAAGCTTCATCCCACTAACCAACCCTTGGAACTTAGGCACACCTCTTCCTATCCCTTCCTGACGCGTGTCCAGGGAAGCATTGGACACCTGATTGAGCCAACAGCAAGCAAGGGAAGTTGGTGATGGATTAGGGTGGGGAGCAGGTCACGGTGTGTGTGTGTGTGTGTGGGCGAGTGTGTTGAGAGGAATTGACCCTCTTCTGTGATACAATGTGGATCTGTTGTTCGAGTGACTTGACAGTACGTCAAATGAGCAGGCATGGTAGTGCAGTGGTTAGCGTAATGCTATTACGGCGCCAGCAACCCGGGTTCAATTCCAGCCACTGTCTGTAAGGAGTTTGTACATTCTTCCTGTGTCACGCCATTTTATATTTGCTGCCCGTCTTTTCTCATGCTTTCACTTTAACTCTTTTATTTCCTTTTTAACTCCCAGGAACCTTCTCCAGTCAATCTGTGTGAGGGCTTTCGATAGACACATGTAGTGATTCAACACTAAAGGCAACTGGGACAGGCAATAAATGCAGGTTTTTTCAGGAGCTGGCACGGTAGTGTAGCGGTTAGTGTAATGCTATTATAGCACCAGTGACCTGGGTTCAATTCCGGCTGCTGTCTGTAAGGAGTTTTGTATGTTCTCCCCATGTCTGTGTGGGTTTCCTCCAGGTGCTCCGGTTTCCTCCCACTTTCCAAAAAAAAGAGGTACAGGTTAGGAAGTTGTGAGCATGCTATGTTGGTGCCAGAAGTGTGGCGACACTTGCGGGCTGCCCCCAGAACACTCTACGCAAAAAAGATGCATTTTTTTGCGTAGAGTGTTCTGGGGGCAGGCTTGAGGGGCCGAATGGCCTACTCTGCTCCTATATTCTTGTGTTCTTATGCAGTCTGTGGTTGGCAGTGGAGCAGGTAAGTGCTGTAGTCCACACCGTCAAGGCAGCAGGATGAACTGTGGCTGAGCATGGGAGAGACCAGAGGTTTGAAGCACAGCAGGATGGGTCAGCCCCATGGTCTGAGTTACCAGTGGGAGCTAGCGGATGGATGGGTGGGGTTCCAACGTCCGAAGTAACAATTATGACCTGTGCTGGTGTGTATCTCAGTAAATCTTCCCACGGTTTGGGAAGATTTACAGATATACACACAACTGTACAGGTCACAACAGTGAATTACTGCCTCACATCACACTCCATCCCATACCTTTTTGGACCCTTCAAAAAATTCTGAGGAAGTCAAATTTATGGTTATTGGCAAAACATAATCAGTGAGAAAATGAGGATTTTTTTTAATGCAGTAAGCCATAACTCACTGGTGGAGACAATTTCAGTTCCAATTTTCAAAATGAATTAAAATTCTTGAAGAGAATAATTGTTCAGGTATTTGGGAAGAGAACAGAAGGGAAGCTGGGATTAATGAATGGCTCTTTCAATTAGCTTGTGCAGGTATGATGGGTTGAATAGCCTCCTTCCGGGCTTCAGTTGCATAATTCTATGATTGCCTGTCCTTTAAGACAGAACGTGATGTGGTAAATCAGCAGATTACTCTTCCATTTTCATTCACTCGAGTTCATCAAACCCAATAGTTTGATGCAATCTACATTTGGTCTATTCTGCTTTTTTCTCCTTTGTACTTCAATGTAATTCCATTGGGCAACTCTGTGATGCAACATATGGATGATGCATAAGCAGCAACTCACATGTGGCTATTTTCATTGAACTTGTTTTTCTGCATTTTATTTGTTCAAGGGATGACCCAGTTTTTAGCATCCATCCATAATTGCCCTTCACCTGATGGAATGTTGGACCATTTCCATAGGTCTACGAGCCAGAGCTGGATAAGAATTTGGGTTTCACCCTGTTCTGGTGGACTAATGTGGTGCAAATAACAAGGATCTCCTGCAAAGATTCTTGAAATGGGGTAAATTTTGGTGATTTGTGCACAAAACCAAGCAGAAGATGTGCGATTCCCAACAGGAGCTGTATATGCTGATACCATGTATGCTGATAAGATATAAGATAAGATATTTATTAGTCATATGTACATCGAAACACATAGCGAAATACATATTTTTGTGTTACTGAGAATGTGCTGGGGGCAGCCTGTAAGTGTCGCCACGCTTCTGGCGCCCACATAGCATGCCCACAGCTCCTAACCCATATGTCTTTGGAACGTGGGAGGAAACCGGAGCACCCGGAGGAATCCCACGCAGACACGGGGAGAATGTACAAACTCCTTACAGGCAGCAGTGGGAATTGAACCCAGGTCATTGGTGCTGTAATAGTGTCATGCTAACCGCTACACTACTGTGCTGTCACTGGGAAGGGGGTTGGAGGGTAAAGAACTCTCCACAAGGGAGGCAGACGGCACCTGTGGGAAAGGCTGCCATGTGGGTGAGGGGAGGAGTTGGTGGGAGGGGTGGGAGGGGAGGAAGGGGTTGGGGAAGAGGGGACACAAGCTCTCCTGTGTGTCTGACCCCGATCGAGTCTCATGCTGGGACTGGTCCTGCAGGTCGCGGGCTGGTCAGGGGGCCAGTGGCAAAAGCACAGCTGGGATTTGCACCATATGGGAAGGGTGTGGACTGTGGAGAGGGAATAGCAGATGCAGTGCACTATCCTGACCAATGAAAACCAAGGATGGCAGATTCTGTGCCTGAATATCCAAGTCACAGTGAAGACCATCGTTGTTGATTTTCGTTTATTTTGTGAATGATCGGAGGTTACAGGTCACACCGTAAGCTCCAATTGACACCAATTATGGGACACATGTGGATCCGTACCTGACACTGGGAAAATGTCAGCCCCACTAAGATGAATTGCACTTGGAAGTGCTTGGGCCAAATGATTGCTGGCCCAATCAAACCTAGATATAACAGCCTTTACATGCAGCTTATGCATGAAGCACATACGTAAGTGGATCCAATTTCCAAGCTCAGTTTCCTTATCTGAGGGATGTCAGTGAAACAGAAGGAATGTTTAATGACCAGACAGCAGTTTGATGTTCTCTATTACCGATACTGTTTATTTAATTAGTTGAATTTCAGTTCCCCAGGTCCATAATTTCCCGTCTCTAGCTGAATAACCCAATGCCTGGACTATTACTCGAGTAATGTAAGTCCATGCTATAGCACCCATTTCTTCACCTACAACTGATGAGGATAAGGGAGGTGATTTGCCCCTATTTAGTTCATCCATTCAGAAAGAGCTTGTTGCCTCCCAGATTAAAACATTGTTCCACAAAACCAACAGCAACTTGGTTTTAAAAGCAAAAAAAATACAAGATCCCAGAGGAACTCACTAGGTCAGGCAGCATTTGTGGAGAGAAATGGACAGTCAACTTGGCTTTATACAGTGCCCTTAACAAAGTGAAACATGCTAAGGAGTTTCAAGAGCGTTAGTTATCAAATAAAGTTTGAGAATGAACTGTTGTTGTGACTGCTGAACTGCGCCACACAGCAGCTGTAACTGGGAGATATAAAAGTCTTTAATCAACACAGCGGATCTTCTGGAGAGAATCTAGTTCACCTCTTCTGACACTATGTTTTCTACTTTTTGAACACAAAGATAACAATGAATGATTAACTACAGTTTCGATGGCTATAATTACCTACTTAAACTTTCATATTTTGAATGTAGACAGGTAGCTTTGTGGAATTACATATTTATAATGGGTACCACATCCCAACTAGCAGAACCTCTTTGAATATTCCAATACTGGTGACTGGTCTGAAAGCTTCTGAGCACAAACTCTAGACACGCAAAATATACCTCTTTTGTTACAGTGTGGAGGGATGGCTCCCTGAACATACAACTAACCAGAACATTAAGTGACAAAACAGACCTGTCCTGACAGGCACATTAAGTGGCAGGGATATGCCTTTAACAATGTGTTAATACAGGGGATGGCCACTTAATGCCTTCCCTAATCTCGTCCTGAAGTTTTCAATGACGACCAATAAACATGGACATTCATCTATAGTCTTCCCCTGAGTAGTTTCAACGGGACAATCAGAATGTCCCACGCCCAATAATTGGATTCAATAGCCTTAATGTATCAGTTGAAGTTAAATTGTGAACAGGTTTTATTTCCTGAAGACTGGTTCTCATTTTAATTAATCCATAATTATACTATCTATAATTTCATAACTCCAGAATAATCCCTGACATGAAACACGCAAGAAGTTGCCAGGACTGGAAACATTTTATCACAATGGCAGTGTTTAAGGAGTATCTTAAAGAAGGCAGGAGATGCAGAAAGATTTAGGCAGCAAATTCCAGGGCTTAAGTCTCAACAGCTGAAGGCATGGCTGCCAGTGGTGGTCTTGACTTCAACTGTCCAGACTCTTAGCTCTGGAATTCCATTGCTAAACTCTTAATTCACTTCACTTGTCTGCAAATCCATTCCATGATTTTTGTCATGTGGAGTGCTAAACAGAACTCTGCAAAGTTCACCCTTCTCCAAATGTAACGTGTAAACCAACCTTTATCGATCGCCACTCCTCTGTCCATCTGCCACTGTTTAATATAGAGCAGAGTTCTCCTTTTCCATTAAGATCTTTTATCTCCTCTCTGTAAAGCAACAAGGTTTTCTTTAATCACTATCTTTCCAGTTGAGGATTGAAATACGATGCTTAATGGTTGATTTAGCCCAGGCTTTTCCCAGGCCAACAAAAACCAGCTCCATTTTGGACAGTTGGCCAATTTTGATGGAGTTTTCTTTGTAGGAATGGACCATTGTTAATAGGATGCAAGCATCATCTTTATTTGCTTCTAACTCTGGAGGAATGTTGGATATTCCTTTAACTTCTCAGTACAAGAGTAAGAAATATTTCATTGTATAAAATCATCACAAATACAGGTCTTCACCAGGTTACGAATGCCTAACTTATGTGTAGCCTGTATATACGAATGAGTGTTTGGGAGAGCAGTGGGATGGATTTGCTGGCTGCTGCAGGCATCTTCTGCCATGTGGGAAATCTGTTCGTGGCTCTATCTAAACGGTTGAGTTAAACACACTGGTTTATCTACACATTGCCCCTGGTTGGCCTAATGTTTTTATTTAAATACATTGTTGGCGGCTGCATTTTTGACTTGTGAACTGTTTGGATTACAAATAGTTCTTAGGAATGGAACCCTGTCATAACCTGGGGAGAACCTGCAACTAGTTCTGTTTGTAAGGCAAGGTGGCCTTCCTTTCAGCTGGACAATGAATAGAACTGCTCCTGGGAGGAATCTTCTATCAAAGAGCATGCCTCAAATTTCTTTGGAATGGTTCTTTCAAAAGTTTACAATACTATAAGTGAAATTATTAGCTATTCTATTCTACATAATTAGTAAAACAAAGTACTCCTCCTTTTCCCTGAAACTATTTTCTGCATCTCTCCCAGTCGCTCAATTCCTTTTGACTCTGATGCCTATCTTTACCCTTGACATTCATATGTTCACTCCCTTTTGAACTTTCCACTTGATCCCTCATTGTCGACTCCGAATCTCTGTCTGTCTCCACCTTTTTCTATAATCTTTCTCTTGCCTTCTTTCTCTCACCCTGCAGTTCCCTTCTCTTAATCCCTGGCATCTGCCTTTTCTCTCCTCTCATTCAGGATAAGTAAAATCTGGAGGCCTGACTCTGAACAAAAACTGAGTTGTAGACAAGTGAGGTTGAAAATCATGCATGTTGCTCTACTATTGATGCAATTTGCCATAGTCTAACACTGCAGTGAAGGTGCTGGGGAAATGAAATTCCCACCAGAAAGTCAAGAGTTGAATTTTCTGTCAGGTGTGAAGAGATCTGAAATATGTGCAAAAACTATCCTACCCCGTTAACCCAATTCCAATCTATTTATTTTAGGCTTGTGCAAAGAAATTTCTCGGCCAGGGAATTTTCAGTTATTATAAAGCTTGCCAACAAACCCATAACTGCTCACCTACAACTTACCCAGCATAAGGCCCTCATTGAAGGTTCCATCTGTGGCAAGGCAGCATTCTTCTACTGTGATGATACAACAATGAACTCCTGCAGTATTCAGTCCCATTATTGGCACCTCTTTAATTTTATTGAAGACAAAGTATACATTATTCAACATAATGGAGGGTTGGAAGTGACTAAGTGGGTCTTATTTCATCTTTGAGTTCAAATTACATCCACAAAGTGCCCAAGGTACACTTCTGTGGTTTATGACTTCATCCAAATCCTTTGATTACACTGCAGTTTGATTAGTCATTCTCAAAGATCCACAGAAATTCAGCGGGGAGCACTTTCATTAATTTGGAGAGAAGTTTGAGAGTGTGGTCTCTCTTCCTCTGTCATGGAATTGCCTTGGGCTGTGAAAGAGCAGAGCAAGATTTAGGAACTGGAGCATGTTAACACTACATCATGATGTTCCATTTGTAAACTTGCAGCAGGTTTTAGGCAGTGGTCAATGGATGTGAGATTAACACCTTCTTCCTCCTTACCACCAGAAGTGGGAGTGTAGAAGGACAAAGTTTTGAGGGAAAGGACAGGTCATAAAGCTGCTGCCTCACAACCCCAGTGACTAAAGTTCAATCCTGACCTCTGGTGCTGTCTGTGTGGAGTTATAGCTATTATCTTTCACTCTGCATCTATCTATATCCATCGAAGTTTCTAGTTTGAGTACGTTCTTTGTATGGATTAACACATCTTTCTCTGTGGTTGATCTCGAACCCTGCATGGCCAGGACAGAAGTCTTCCTATGAATCCCTCTCCAATAGGCCTTTGCTTGCCCATCATGGATAGTACAACAAGGCAGAAGCCCAGACCTCCACAGCCCTGCCAGCACAGAAAACACATTTTCCAAACACCTGCTCTTCAGTCCTCCAATGCAGACTGTTGTACAATAGATCATCAAGAAAATGGAAAGTCTAAATCTGTCCAAATACAAATGGGCCTACAGAGACGAGGAAGATAGACATGGTTGCTTCCAACTGCTGCAACAAGTGATCTCAATAATAATCCAATCAGCTGAAAATGAACTGCCGAGACTGTTTTGATTAACTTGTACTATGCTTTTGGATCTGTACCAAACAGTGAATGAATAATCCTTTCAAATTGGAAATGGTCTCAATTGGACATAATGTAGCAGATACATTAGGGACATTTAAGAAACTCTTAGATAGGCACATGAATGATGGAAAAATAGGGGGCTATGTGGGAGGGAAGGGTTAGATAGATCTTAGAGCAGGATAAAATTTTGGCACAACATTGTGGGCCGAAGGGTCTATACTGTGCTGTAGTGTTCTATGTTCTATGGACTACTTCTGGTCCTGGATTCTGAATTTTTTTTTCAACACTCCTGTGAAGTTCTCCTCTTTTGGTTTGCTTCTGCATTTACAATTTCACTGGCAACACAGATGAAAGGACATCTGTTACCCCTGACAATGAGTCCTGTTTTTTTTAAACTCTATTTTCTATTTCCTGAGAGGCTAGCCTCCAATTGTCCAATGCAACTTAACTGGTAGCATCTCCCTCTCTAATGATGTTGGGCTCAAGGCACCATGTAGGGACTTGACCCTCCAGTGCTGCCCTGAGGGAGTGCAGCACGCTTGGGTCTGTTCTCTTCCAGGTAAACTGAGGTTCTGACTGCTCTCTTGGGTGGATGCAGAAGAGTCGAAGGCATTATCTCAGAGAGGAGGAGGGGAGTTATCCCCTGCAGTCCCATCCCTCCCCTCCATCACCATCGCCGAGGTTCTCAGGTCCCAGTTGGCCCTGATTACTGGACCTGGACCCTGAAACACCACCTCCCCAAGGGTCTACAAAATATGAAGGTAGGGGGTATATGCGGTTTGTTGCCTTGGGCCATGTTAATGTTAAAGCAATAGCCAAGTATGCAGCTCAAGACGGTCCCTTTCTTGAGCTTCAGTTTACCCAATGTTGGTGGTTTTGCATGCAGTGGGGTTAATGGCCAAAGCATTCTTTGGTCAGTCTACAGCCCTACCACAACCTTACATCAAACACAGAACAGTACAGCCCAGGAACAGGCCCTTTGGCTCACTGTGTCTGTGCTGCCTGTTTCCCTCTGCACAGTTGCTGTCGGACTTGCTGAATGTTTTCAGTATTTCCCGTTTCTATTTCTGATTTTACTGGTTTTGCAGATTTTAGAGTCTGCGACCTGTTGCTGGGTGTTTCCACATGGGTGCAGTTTGTGGCTGGAGATGTGGTTAAAAATTAGAAAATTCTGAGTACAGGTTGAAACTTAATGATTTCAACAAGGCTGTCAGCCTCTTATTTAACAGAGGTCTTCGCCTATCCCATAGATTTTCTTTTATTCTGCCTTCTCTCTACTAGTTCTCTGCTCATCCAGTCTCTTCCCGACTATGTCCGTGACTTAGTGATGGTCACCACCACATTAACAGTTTCCATTTTCTGGCCCTAATTGTCCTATTTACTCCATGTATGTCCATTCCTTCTGCACCTCTGCACCACACTTCTTCCTTGAACAGAGGCCTCACTAGTCTCTCCCCCCAACATCCACTCCTTCGCCTGCTGATTTCTTTTTCCCTGCATTGAAAAGCTTTTCCTTTAACTCCCCTTAACCAAATAAAAAGTCTAGTGACGGGACCTCACATGGGTTCCACGTGTCTGTGTAGGAAAGGCGAAACATTCCTTGTTTCAATCCTACCCGGGTACCCACCCTCACCTCTGTTTCCAGTACACTGATGACTCTGTCTGTGCTGCTTCCTCCCATCATCATCTCTGTTTCCAACTTCCATCCTGCTCACACTTTTGTGTGCTCCATCCTTTCCCTTTCTCAACTACTCTATCTCCATTTCAGAGGTTAAGTTGGGGACTAATATTCATGACAAGCCCATGGATTCCCGAAGCTAATTTGACCACACCTTCGCCCACCCTGTTTTCTGTAAGGACTCCATTCCATTCTCCCAGCTTTACCATACCATACCATACTATGCCATCACTTCTGACATGACTTCCTTTCTCTCTCACTTGGTTTCCCTTGCACCATAGTTGAAGGGCTCTCAACCTTTATTCATACCCTGTCCCTACCCTTCTCCTCCCACACGGCCTGCTCCTGTCTCTCTGTCTTGGGCCTTCTACACTGTTCCAACAGAGCTCAGCTGTAGGCTCAAGGAACATCACCTCATCTTCCAGCTTGGCTCATTGGAACTCAACATCGAATTCGAATACGATGATGCTGGAGGAACTCAGCAGGCCAGGCAGCATCCGTGGAGAAAAGCAGGCGGTCAACGTTTCGGGTCAGGACCTTTCAACAGTCCTGAAGAAGGGTCCTGACCCGAAACGTTGACCGCCTGCTTTTCTCCATGGATGCTGCCTGGCCTGCTGAGTTCCTCCAGCATCGTTCTGTTTTTCATCTAGATTCCAGCATCTGCAGTCCTTTGTTTCTCACAACATTGAATTCGACAACCTCAGATAATCAACCACTCCAGTCGTGAACCTTGCTTTCCCAGCATTCAGATTGTTTCTCTCTCCTCTCTGGGTATTTTCAGATTCCATTCTCATCCCTTGTTGTACTTCCCTCAGACACGCTACTGGTATTCGATCATCTTCACCGCCTTCTTGCAGCCTGCACTACCATCACTTGGGTCATTCAGTCTCTCCTGTTTTGTTCTTTCTCTCTCCACCACCCCCACCCCTGTTACCTCAGCAACTCAGAACTTTTCATAAAATCACAGAGAACAAAAACAGGCCCTTCAGCCCAACTGGTCCAGACCAACCAAGATGCCCATCCAAGCTAGTCCCATTTGCCTGTGTTTGGCCCATATCCTTCTGCACCTTTCCTCTCCATGTACCTGTCCAAGTGTCTTTTAAATGTTGTTATTGTACCTGCCTCAATCACTTCCTCTGGCAGCTCAAAGGTTTCCCTTCAAGTCCTATTAAATTTCTCCCCTCTCCCCTTAAACCTATGCCCTCTAGTTCTTGATTCCCCAACCCTGGGAAAAAGACCATATGCATTCACCCTATGTATGCCCCTCATGGTTTTATACACCTCTACAAAATCACCCCTCTGTCTTCTACGCTCCAGGGAAAATGTCCCAGCTTGCTCAACCTCTCCCTATAACTCAGTCCCTTTGAGTCCTGGCAACATCTATGTAAATCTTTTCTGCACTTTTTCCAGTTTAATAACATCTTTCCTACAGCAGGGCGACCAAAACTGAGTGCAATATTGCAAGTGCAGCCACACCAATGTCTCATAAATCTTATTGTACAGTCTTGTACAATCAATTTCCCACCTTTCCCAGTTTTGTTTGATGTCAATCTGAAAAGTTAACTGTTTCCCTCTGCACAGTCGCTGTCTGACCTACTGATTATATTCAACATTTCCCATTTTTATTTCTGATTTTACTGCAGATTTCACAGTTTGCCCTTATCCCTCCTAGACTTAAGTAGTGGACGAGTAAGGCAGCAGCTGCTTCAGGGAGACAACAAGTATTGTTAAAGCATTGCTTATGGGCCAGAAGGAATGGGTCCCCTGACTCCTCCAACACTTCCCAATTACTCCTTCTTCCCATATAAAGATCCCTGGAGTGTGGGATCAGACAACCCCATCTTCAAGGCTCTCCACCTCCTGTACCCAGTGCTGTCCCCACCCTTTCATGGGGCTCTGATTGGAATCTACCTTGACCTGCAGCTTTCACTGCCACCCCCCCCCCCCACCCTGTCCCATGTTGCATGGCAACCAGGCTGACCACCAGGGCCTGGGGTGGATCCCTGAAGATACGTGGAGGAGTTCAAAACCCACAGCACGCTTTCTGCCTGGAAGTCTCCATCTCCCACTCCTGACCACTGTAAAAATGCAAGGGCCATTGATTCTGTTTACTTTCTCGCCCCTCTTTAGTTACTGACTAAACAAACAGAACCTCTCATTGAAAGGCAACATGTGCAGATGGAATGCAAAGCATTTAACAGCCCGTCGGTCAGCGATGTGAGAGCTGTTGACTCTGCAGTGATTTAGTACCTAAGAGGTGAAGAGTTGGAGGGAATGGGTGAGTTCTTTATTGACCCTTTTGATGGTGGCAAGTCACTCCAGGCCCTGTCCCTCACTTAACATGCAGTCTCTGCAGACTGTTAACTGTGTGAGAAAAGCTTCTTGCTTCCCCATAATGGAAGAATCGCATGTGGCTCAGACTGAGTAAACCTCTCCATTAGCAATAGGAAACTATTCTATTTCTCTTAGTTTCTCTTAATTATACTTAAAATAATTTCTCTTAATTAGCATTAAAAGAGTTTGAGCCGCACAGAATCATCTCCATTAAGTCATTATAAAAGCAGGGACTCACTCAACAAACAAATAGAAATATTGCTCATTAATAATTGGGAAGTTTCTCAACAGCCCTCACACCGCTCCCCCCCCCCCCACCGCGAGTGACAAAGAGTGGCGCATCAACACAAGTGAACCTGCTACACCGCTGTGGAGGTGGTGACATTTGAGACCGACTCAGCTGTGCACATTTTGTTTGTTCGTTTGGCTCTTGTGGTATGTGGAGGAGGCAGCTGACATTGTGCCGATTCCAAATTTGTGCAGACAGCAGGCAGAAGGTGTGGCGGAGACGTGGGACTTTATTTTCAGATTCCTCTCCTCTCGCCTTGGAGGGGTAACTGGATCCCAGGGCTGGAATGACCTTATCTCCATGTTGGCATTCAGCACTGAAGAATGTCCACCCTTATCTCCTGGGATTCAGGATTGATGGGTTAACAATTGTCAGGCGTCAATGACCCCAGTGACATTCTGTTGTTTTGAACCTTCCTGCTCGAAATCATTGGTGCTGATCAAACATCCTGCATCTCAGTGTTTCTAATAGCTTCCAAACAAACAGCCTTCACATTCTTCCGCCTAGTCCTCACAACTCAATGTAAACTGATTGTTTATTGCTTGCCAAATGGTTTAATGAGTAACCTTTAAGCAGCTTTGCATACTATTCCACAATAACAACCATTCCTCGCTTCTGTTGGCACTGATATTTTATGGAAAGAGTGGAGATTATTTTCAGAGGGTCTGTGTAAGGTCAGTGGCTAATAGACTCCAGGTACTGGTCAGGTTCCATCTCTGCAGCACTCTGTCTCTCTTCAGCTGTTAAATATTTAACAAGTTTGTCTTTCACTGGCAGAGGCATCTGCTTTACTTCCTGGAGGGGGACAACTGCCTATCTCTGCTGTCGAGGCCTCTTAAACAAAAGAAGTGGCTCATGGTAAAGTAGGCTCATTTGAATTTTGAGTGGGACAATAATGGTAGTGACGGTACTCCTCGTCACCAACCAGTGGCTGGATGGGTCAGCATCTGAGGGCGCTGTACAAGGATTTGATTGGGCACTCCGCTGCCTTACATGGTAAAGCACTCTCTGTGGTTAAACCCAGGAAAGGGAAGTAATATCTCTCTGGCAGGTACCTGAAGCCAAACCAAATGACCAAACGGCACGGTAGTGTAGCGGTTAGCATAACGTTATTATAGCACCAGCGACCCGGGTTCAATTCCCGCCGCTGTCGGTAAGGAGTTCGCACGTTCTCCCCGTGTCTGCGTGGGTTTCCTCCAGGTGCTCTGGTTTCCTCCCACATTTCAAAGATGTACGGGCATGCTATGTTGGCGCCGGGAGCGTGGCGACACTTGCGGGCTGCCCCCCAGCACATTCTCAGTAACGCAGAAAGATGCATTTCACTGTGTGTTTCGATGTACACGTGACTACTAAATAAATGTCTCATCTTATAGCTTCTGTACCAAAGTGAACTGCCAAGCATTTTCTGTTTTTGTTCACACCCTCATGCATGCTTACCCATTCTTAAGGCACAGCAGCCCCATACTGGTCTGGGCCACATTAGTATGGCAAGTGTATAAAAATGTTATCTGCTGTAAAATATTTGAGTGATGTGGCTGACATGGTTGAATAGCTATCAACATGTGTTGTCACCAATTCCAGTTCAAAAGATGAAAGCTGCCTTTAAGTAACGCCAGGCATCTGCAATATTAGTCCCTTGTGGATACATAAGCAATAGACACAGGGCTGCCTGTGCACAGTGGTCCGGCATCAAGTTCGCCTCCTGGTTACCGTGCACTGAATACATGCAGATTAATCCCCAGCACCATTTTCTGCAGTAATTCCATCCGTTCTCCCTAATCTGGCCACGGAGCCAGACAATCAAAAAACAATAGACAAAGATCTAAAATAAGATAAGATACCTTTATTAATCACATGTACATCAAAACACACAGTGAAATGCATCTTTTGCAATGGAGTATTTTGGGGGCAGCCCGCAAGTGTCGCCACGCTTCTGGCGCCAACATAGCATTTCCACAGCTTCCTAACCTGTACGTCTTTGGAATGTGGGAGGAAACCGGATCACCTGGAGGAAACCCACACAGACACAGGGAGAATGTACAAACTCCTTACAGACAGTGGCCGAAACTGAACCCGGGTCGCTGGCGCTGTAAAGCGTTACGAGGACCGCTACACTACCGTGCTCACAGAGAGATATCTGAAAGATGTGGGAAGAATAAGGTGGAAAGGGCAAGAAATTTGTCCTTGGTCACTTGTGCTAAACTTGCAGTACCGTGGGGTATTGTCTGTGTGTTGCACTCCGAAAGTCAGCACTGTGAGTGTGAATGGAACTGAATTTCAGAAACGGAGAATTACACTCGCCTGCTACTATATTGTGTACTTAGCCCATGGATCAAGGGCAAATTCCTAAACTACATAAAGAACAACGATAAGGTACAGACTCACGAAAGTGAATTATGTTATTTGCAAGATGGCTGAATAGATTACTGAGTTTCATATTACCAAAAAATAACCAGAATGTGGTATGTGTTATCAACATATTAACAAACATCACTAAGACCATAAAAGGTATATCACACAATAGCTCCAAGTTCTTTGACTTGGTCTAGCTTTGAACAATGAGGAGATTAGAACAATGTGGTTAGGATTCTACTCCCAAATGTCTCTGTGTATATCAGTAATCTTACAGTGACTCGAGATAGTGGATTGTGTAATACAAATAGAAACCACTAGTCAACTGTTACACTGTTTCCAAAAGTTTGAGCTTGTTTAAAGTGGATTAAAGTTTATTACAGAAACTTTGGGGAAAGGTAGACCTTTGGCCCATTAAATCTATACTGGTTTATATAAGAGCAATTCAACCTGTCCCACTCCCCGTCGTTCATGAACCTCCTGCCAATGGAAATGGTGTCTCTCTACCTACTCTGTTTAGACCCTTCATGATTTTAGGTACCTTTGTTTGATCCCTCAAAACATCTTCCATTCCAAGGAGAACAACCACGCCATTTTACATTTGCTGCCCGTCTTTTCTCATGCTTTCACTTTAACTCTTTTATTTCCTTTTTAATTCCCAGGAACCTTCTCCAGTCGATCTGTGTGAGGGCTTTCAATAGACACATGTAGTGATTCAACAGCAAAGGCAACTGGGACAGGCAATTAATGCAGGTTTTGTCAGGAGCTGGCACGGTAGTGTAGCGGTTAGCGTAACGCTATTACGGCACCAGTGACCTGGGTTCAATTCCGGCCGCTTTCTGTAAGGAGTTTGTACGTTCCCCCGTGTCTGCGTGGGTTTCCTCCGGGTGCTCCGGTTTCCTCCCACATTCCAATAAAAATGTTGTACGGGTTAGGAAGTTGTGGGCATGCTATGTTGGCGCTGGAAGTGTGGCGACACTTGAGGGCTGCCCCCAGAACACTCTACGCGAAAGATCCATTTCACTGTGTGTTTTGATGTACATGTGACTAATAAAGATATCTTATCTTATCTAATGCCCACCTTCTCTGGATGAATACAGAATAAATCATTAATTTGATTGAATTGTAAGGGAAGCCTTCAGATTTCAGTGTGGCTTATGGAGACTCCTTGAACTGCCCCTCCACTGTCCCACAGTTTTTGTGTGTTTAGGTAATTTTGAATTTTTCTACAAGATGAAGCCAGAAGACAGATTGAGACTACAAAACTACTTCTTCGGATCAATGTGAAAGAAGTGCTTGCATCCTATGTTTTCCAAGCAGTTTGTTGGAGTCGACTGTTTTAAGTAGTTTTTTTAACATGTATAGTGTTAAATACACCTCAGGTGGCTGCACAAGGAATGGCCGCTTCTTAGCTTATTGGTTCGTCCATCAGGTGAATATGTGTTTTCTCATTGATTGTTGACTTTCTGATTGGTCTATTGTTATCTAAGGAGTGCATCTTATCTCAGGTAAAAAAAGGTGTCGTGTTTTGTTAATCACTCTCTTGCTTATCTCTCTCTTTCTTGCCTCTATCTCTCTCTTCCTCTCTTTCCCCCACCCACCCCCCCCCCCCCCCCCCCCCCCCCCCCCCCCACCACCCCCGGCCCTAGCTCATTTTTAGTTCCTTTTGTCTCGGCTCATCTCCTAGTAGTAAAGCTAGTGCATGTGCTCTGTGACTGTTTCTATTGTTAAAAATTTTCCAATAAAACTTTGTGAAGCACAAAGTTGTTTTCAACTCTTTCTTGGACTCCTGAAAGAATCTGTGATTTGAAAATAACCGGATCCAACAAGTTCAAAGGATTTGTCACGTCTTCACTTCTTAAGACCTTGCTGTATACATTTGTTTCTTGCTTTGTGGCATGTACATCTTAAAATAGAGTGCAATTTTCTATTAATGGTGCACTATGCCCTTGAGCAAACTTTCCATGACCATGCCTTATTAGTACTATTCATTGCTCTTAAATCCTAAAGCTAATCTATATTCATTCTGTAGCACTATAATTGTCACAATAGCTTCCCTGTTTCAGTTAGATTGACAAGTAATCACTTCCCTAGCTGAGCACGGCAAATATGCCTACTGCTTGTGCTTGATTTCTGCAGGTTCCTGACACTAAATCCTCGAGGGAAACTTAACCTACTTTGCCACACCGACTGAGCTCAGTGAGCAGTCTTGGACAGAAGAGGAGAGTGGTCTATATGGGAAGCAATTCATTACCTTCATAGATTGGGCCACTGGGATCCAGTGAAAGCACAACACATTCCATTTTGAACAATTTTATTTTTTTGACAACACGATTACAAAGATTTTTCCTACTTCCTATCCCCAAGTAAATTTTACACCCTTCTGTCTTGTATTATTTATTATAGATACTTTACCTACCATAGCATGGTCAGAAACCTTGGAAACAATAACTTCTCTTTCAGCTTTTAACTTATTTTATTTCATTTTTTACAACAGTGTAACCAGGGACTAAGTGGGATCTGTCTTCACAACCTTTGGGTCAAGACTTAGCTTACGCTCCTCAGATCTAAATCCCAGGTCTGCTCCTGACGCCTTTTGGACTTTTGATTGGAATTCAAGATTAGGGACAAACTGAGGTGTAGATCAGATGCCATTGCGTAGAACATAGAACAATACAGCACAGGAACAGGCCCTTCAGCCCATGATGTCTGTGCCGACCTGATCACGATGGCAATTAATTTTATCTGCCTGTACATAGTTCATATCCCTCCATTCCCTGCTGGTTCATGTGCCTGTCTAAATGCCTCTTAAACCTTGCTATCATGTCTGCCTCCATCATTACCCCTAGCAGCACATTCCAGGCACCTACCCACTCTCTGCAAAACAAATTTTCCCCCTCTCACCTTAAAGTTATGCCCTGTACTATTTGATTTTTCCACCCTTGGAAAAAAGATGCTGTCTATGCTTCTCATGATATTATATACTTCTATTAGGTCTCCCCTTCAACTTCTGACTCTCTAGAGAAAACAATCCAAGTTTATCCAACCTCTCCTTACGTCTAATAGTCTCTAATCCAGGCAACATCCTGGTAGGGGATTTATGTTTTGTGAGGGTTGGAGATCAGGACTCCATTGGGAAGTTGAGGTGGAAGGTGTGTGTGTGGTGTGTGTGGTGTGTGTGTGTGTGGTGTGTGTGTGTGTGTGTGTGTGTGCTGTGTGTGTGTGTGTGTGTGTGTGTGTGTGTGTGTGTGCGCGCGCGAAGATCGTAAATGATCAGATGACTGGAGGATTGTAATCCAGAAACAATTTACAGTCAGGAGTGACGAAGGTCCTGTAAGATGGAAGGTGAGTGACAGAACCCAGTTCAGTAAGCCACCAGGGAAACCAAATTTGTTGGAAGCAACTTGGTCTGCTCTCTCCAACAATTCCTCAAAAGAAGTGCTGCAAAGTGGATGAGATCACTTAATATATCTCAAGTGCCGAAGTCATCTCAGACACACAAGAATGATTCATGCCAGGAAGTGTCTGGTTGACAGAGTGATGCAAGAATGGTTGTTCTCATGTTTCACTCAAGGAAGAATGCTTTTCCAATCCCATTGCATGAAATATACAGTGTGGCATGATGTCTTGGCCATTCTGCTCAACAGTGCAACTTCTATTTGTATAGCTCTGTTAATGTAGGAGAGAATGTCCAAGCATTTCACCGGGGTTATTTTCAAACAAAGTTTGACTCTTGGCCCATAAAAGACACTAAGGCAGATGTTCAAAGAGAAAGACTTTGACCATTTAAGGAGAAAAGAGAGTTGGAGATGGAAATGATAGGGAAGGAAGTCAGAGCTGAGGGCCTTAGCAACTACCAGCTCACCAGCCAACAGTGGAGTGGGAAAACCAGAGAGGATCAAGAGGCCAGAATTGGCAGAATCTAAAGATATCTGGAGAAAGGTTACAGGGATAGTGGTGGGCGAAGCAGTGGAGCATTTTCAAAACAAGGATGAGAATTTAAAATTTGAACCATTGTTTAACAAGGAATAAATACTGGGCAGCTGGTGTTGGCTAAAGGGAACAGTTTGTGTTTGGGCAGAGTTTTAGATAGTCTCAAACTTACAGCCTAGAACAAAAATGACTGGCCAGAAGTTTATGAAAAATCATTTTGCCAAACCATCATTGCAGTGAATTCCATTTATGGATGTTAATTGAGTGTTCAGAAAGTCTTGTTTTAAAATTCAGATCTGCATCCGTTGCTGGGCTGAAAATCTCCTTCACTAATTTTCATGCCAAATCTCTGCCAACAGATAATTGCCTGGTTATAGTTTCTATAAGTGATTATTCATGCTGGGTGAGAACGTGTCAATTTGCACTGAAATCAGTTTTCCCCTGCCCCTAGAACCCTGTTCAAAACCTGTATGTCCACCAAGATATCCCATTGGGACAGGAGTGTCAAGGTCTTTTGCTGGAAAGTGGTTCAAAGTCCAGAAGAGTCACAGCCTACACATTCCATTCACAGTCAGTAACAAGGCCTGTTATGGCTGGTTCACCGACAGCCAATCGATACTCTGCAGGATTACAAGGATGATAATTGAAGATGAGCTATTTTAACCCTGAACAGACTTTTAATGAGAGCATGTTTTGAATATCAAGTTCAGCTAGGAATTACACAAAAAGTTCTGCAGGTGCTGGAAAGAGTGCTGGAGCAACTCAGCAGGTCAGGCAGCATCTATGGTTGGAAATAAACAGTCGACATTTTGGGCTGAGATGCTTCATCAGGACTGGAGAGGAAGAGGGCAGAAGCCAGAATAAGAGGGTGGGGTGAGGGGGAGGAGCACACGCAGGCAGGGGATAGGTGATTTCAGTTGATAGGCAAGTCTGGGTGAGAGGGGGGAAGGTAGTGATTGGGGGAGGGGGAGAAGATGTAATAAGCTGAGAGGTGATAGGTAGAAGAGGCAAAGGAGAGAAGAAGGAGGAATCTGGTAAGAGAGGGCAGAGGACCATGAAGTAAAGGATGGAGGAGGGGACGGGAGGAGAGGAGATGGGCAGGTCATCAAGGTGTGGGAAGGGAGCCACAGGAATAAAGGAAGATGTGGGGATTGGGGTGGGAAGAAAAAGAAGGGATGGGGTTACTGGAAGTTAGAGAAATCGATGTTGAGGGCATCAGGTTGGAGACTCCCAAGGTGGAATACAAGGTGTTGTTCCTCCAACCTGCATCTGGCCTCAACGAGGCAGTAGAGGAGGCTGTGGATAGACATGTCAGTATGGGATTAGGATGTGGAACTGAAGTGAGTGGTCACCGGGAGGTCCTGGCTGTTGTGACGGACGGAGCGAAGGTGCTCGACGAAGCGGTCACCCAATCTGCGTCGGGTCTCACTGATGTAGAGAAAGCCGCATCGGGACCACTGGACGCAATAAGTGACACCCTTGGACTCACAGGTGAAGTGCTGCCTCACCTGGAAGGATGGTCTGGGGCCCTGAATGGTGGTGACGGAGGAGGTGTAGGGACAGGTGTAGCACTTGGTGTGGTTGCATGCATAAGTGCCAGTGTGGTTATCAGTGGGGAGGGATGAGTGGACAAGGGAGACACGAAGAGAGTGGTCCCTGTGGATAGCAGAGAGAGGGGGTGAGGGGAAGATGTGCCTGGTGGTAGGATCCTGTCGGAGGTGGCGGAAGTTGCGGAGAATGATGTGTTGGATGTGGAGGCTTGTGGGGTGGTAGGTGAGGACAAGGGGAACCCTGTCCCTGTTATGTCGGCGGGGGAGGGGGTTAGGGCAGACATGCAGGAAGTGGAGGAGATACGGGTAAGGAACTGGGAGAAGGGGATGGCATCCTGACAAGTGACAGGGTGGGAAGAGGTGCAGTCAAGGTGCAGTCCAACACATCATTCTCCGCAACCTCCGCCACTTCCAACGGGATCCTACCATCAGGCACATCTTTCCCTTTACCCCCTCTCTCCGCTTTCCACAGGGACCGCGCTCTCCGCGACTCCCTTGTCCACTCATCCCTCCCCACTGATAGGCTCCTGGCACTTATGCCTGCAGCCGACACCAAGTGCTACACCTGTCCCTACACCTCCTCCATCACTTACCTTTCAGGGCCCCAGAAAATCCTTCCAGGCTAGGCAGTGCTTCACCTGTGAATCTGTGGGTGTCATTTATTGCCATCTGGTTTCTCCCGATGCGGCTTCCTCTACATTGGTGAGACCCGACGCAGATTGGGTGACCGCTTCATCGAGCATCTTCGCTCCTTCCGCCGCAACAGCCAGGATCTCCCAGTGGCCACCCACTTCAATTCCACATCCCACTCCCACACTGACATGTCTGTCCATGGCCTCCTCTACTGCCACGTTGAGGCCAGATGCAGGTTGGAGGAACAACCTCTCATATTCCGCCTTAGGAGTCTTCAACCTGATGGCCTCAACATCAATTTCTCTAACTTCCCGTAACACCCCCCCCTTCTTTTTCTTTTCCCCACCCACTCCTTTGTCTCCCTTATTCCTGTGGCTCCCTTCCCCTGCCTTGATCACCTGTCCATCTCCTCTCGTCCCCTCCTCCATCCTTTATTCCATGGTCCACTGCCCTCATCTACCAGATTCCTTCTTCTTCAGTCCTTGGCCTCTTCTACCTATCACCTCTCAGCTTATTACATCTTCTTTCCCCCCCCCCCCCCCAAACCTTCCCCCTCTCATCTGGACTCACCTATCACCTGAACTCACCTGTCCCCCTGCCTGCCTGTGCTCCTCCCCCTCCCCCCCCACCTTCTTATTCTGGCTTCTACCCCCCTTCCTTTCTAGTCCTGATGAAGGGTCTCGGCCCGGAACGTCGTCTGTTTATTTCCCTCCACAGACGCTGCCTGACCTGCTGATTTCCTCCAGCACTTTTTGTGTATTGCTGCAGCTAGGAATAAGCTAGCTTGGTCTTCATATTTTGCTCCACACATTCTGCATTCTTGAGAAAAGTTTAAGGTTTAATTTGACTTAAATGGGTGTACAGAATGCTGCTTGCCTGCAATTTTCCTGGTTTGACACCAGCAGAGATCCAGGTGCAGACTAGAGAGGAGACGGAATTAATCTGTGCTGTGGTGGAAAATGGGAGATACCAAATCACCAGCTCATCTTACGTCTCTTCACATTCTCATTTCCATCACACAGTCACAATTACCTTACATGGAGGCTGTGGTAATTTACATGCAAAGTGAAACTTAATGGACCAGGAGCTATTAGAGAACCATTATCTCAAGAACGGTAAGAAAAATTTGAAACAATTCAAGGCACACCTCAAACAATAAAGTGCCTCTCTCAAGGATGAGAGGAAGATAAGATATCTTTACTCGTCACATATACATCGAAACTCATAGTGAAATGCAAGAACAACAGATAAAAATAGTGGGAAGAAGGGAAGGTAAATGGTAGCTCAGTGCCCAACCCCTGCTTTTCAGTAAAAATCAAACTGCTGGAGGAACTCAGTGGGTCAGGCAGCATCTGTGGAGATTACAGCATCTGCAGTGGCACAGCAGTGTAGCAGTTAGCATAACGCTTTACAGCGCCAGCGACCCGGGTTCAATTCTGGCCACTGTCTATAAGGAGTCTGTACGTTCTCCCCGTGTCTACGTGGGTTTCCTCTGGGTGCTCCGGTTTCCTCCCACATTCCAAAGACGTACGGGTTAGGAAGTTAGGAAGTTGTGGGCATGCTATGTTGACACCGGAAGCGTGGTGACACTTGCAGGCTGCCCCCAGAACACTCTACGCAAAAGGTGCATTTCACTGTGTATTTCGATGTACATGTGACTAACAAAGAAATCTTATCTTTTACAGTCACTGACTGTAGGAGGAAAAGGCAGAAGATCAGGCCGGCATGGACGAGATGGGCCAAAGGGCCTGTTTCTGTTCTGCAGTGCTCTAGGACTCTATGATTCTAACTCTGGCTCATGAGGAGTTGGCTTACGTTGTTCTCAAGGCCAGTAGTGTAGAGAGGTTGCAGTGAGGTGGAGCCAGTTTTCTTCACTGGTTATGTTTTTATTACAAAATAGACTTTATTCATCATAAGAAAAAAATTATATACAAGAATAAACAGTGCAACATTCGTGTACAGTTCAATTAGTACTGTTAACTTTTTTTAAAAACCTATAGCACTGATGCCACTCCCTGGACTGATACCCCAGTCCAATATTTACAATATTTAAGGGGCTTCCTTGCCTGACCCCGCCCATCCATGTCTGGTAGTGGAAGAACACTAGACTGTGGACCTTCCCCATAGAGCCTTTGCATTGGCTGCACCCAGTTTCAGCGCATCCCTCAACACATAGTCCTGTAGCCTGGAATGTGCCCGTCGGCAGCATTCCCCACCGAACATCTCGCAGTGCTGGAAGACCAACAAGTTTCAGGCAGACCAAAGGGCGTCACTAGTTAAGGCATACCTATGCTAATAGATAGGAAAGGAGTAGAGGGATATGGGCCTCATGCAGACAAGTGGAATTAGCATAAATAGGCATCATGGTCAGCATGGACAAGTTGGGCTGAAGGACCTGTTTCTGTGCTGTAAAACTCTAATGAATCCCCATTAACAGTGGCCTTGCAACAGATACCACAGTTCTACGTCTGGTCCTGTGGTAATTTGGACCCTTTGAAGACAGTTTTCGTGGATGCTGCCAACTTTGGGTGTCACCATCAGCTGTGATGGTGACATTTGGGAAGGTATGGACAATCTGTATTGGTGACCACCCAGTGCCTTTTTCCACAGGGGCACCAAACATCCAGGGAACCAGATCTGGTGTGTTTCAAACAATGCCGCTGATCAGACATTCTTGCTGCCTTCTTGTCCTTTTGTGATATGGTGGATGGGTTAGTGCGTGTAAAAGGGATTTGGATGGAGGACAGTGTGTCTGAAAGGGTGGGAAGTTGAATAGGCTAGAGTCTAATGGGCTGGGTTTTGGATGGGTGATAGGGGTGTACTTTAATGGGTTGGGTCTTAAGAACATAAGAAATAGGAGCAGGAGCAGGCCATCTGGCCTGTTGAGTCTGCTCTGCCATTCAGTAAGATCATGGCTGATCTGGCTGTGGACTCAGCTCCACCTATCTGCCTTTTCCCCATAACCCTTAATTCTCCTACTATGCAAAAATCTAACTGTGTCTTAAATATATTTAATGAGGTAGCCTCTACTGCTTCCCTGGGCAGAGAATTCCACAGATTCACTACTCCCTGGGAAACGCAGTTCCTCCTCATCTCTGTCCTAAATCTACTCCCCCTAATCTTGACACCATGTCCCCTAGCTCTAGTCTCACCTACCAGTGGAAAGAACCTTCCTGCCTCTATCTTATCTATCCCCTTCATAATTTTATATGTTTCTATAAGATCCCCTCTCATTCTGCTGAATTCCAGTGAGTACAGTCCCAGACGACTTAATCTTCCTCATAGGCTGACCCCCTTATCTCCGGAATCAACCTGGTGAACCTTCTCTGCACTGCCTCCAAAGCCAGTATATCTTTCCTCAAGTAAGAAGACCAGAACTGCACGCAATACTCCAGGTGTGGCCTCACCAGGACCCTGTACAGTTGCAGCATAACCTCCCTGCTCTTAAATTCAATCCCTCTAGCAATGAAGGCCAACATTCCATTTGCCTTCTTGATAACCTGTTGCACCTGCAAACCAACCTTTTGCAATTCATGCACAAGCACTCCCAGGTCCCTCTGCACGACAGCATGCTGTATGTTGGATGGCTGACAAGTACATGTCTTAAAAGGTCAGGTGTTGGATAGACTGGTGAGTATGTGTGTGAAAGGGTTGGGTGATGGGCAGACAGGTGTGTGACTCCTGATACGGGAGGTCAGATGCAAGGGTGGCTGGGGAGGAAATTGTGAGACAGTAGAATGGGGTGGAAGGGAGGCCTCCAGTAGCCCATGGTTTCATGGTCCCTTTGTCCATAGCTTGCCTGAGGAAGTATGGTATTGGTTTATTATTGTCACTTGTACCGAGGTACAGTGGAAAACTTGTCTTGCATACTGATCGTACAGGTCAACTCATTACACACTGCAGTTACATTGAGTTAGTACAGAGTGCAGTGAGGTAGTACAGGTAAAAACAGTAATAGTACAGTGTAAAGTGTACAGAGAAAGTGCAGTGCAATCAGATAGGGAGTGTTAATGTAGGGAGTGTTCAGCATGGAACAGGCATAAGGCCCTTTGCTGATACTGAGGTGGTTAGTAGGGGTAGTGTGGTGCGGGGCAACATCAACCCCCAGGATGGCGAGGGAGCTGCTCATCCCAATATGCTGGGCAACATGCACTTGATGTTGATGAAAGAGGAATGCAAGTGGCGCTGATGCTTTGGAAGAGAAAGCATTAGACTGATGGTGCAATGAACGCAGAGAAAGTCGTGTACCCATTTTCTGTGTATGTATCACGAATGAAGTACATTTTCTCAAATAAAAAAAGTGCAGCATGAGTCAAAGGATGTTACTTGCCATCAGACTGCCTGTTTTACACCTCACACAAGGAATGAAAACCTGTTAGATTTCATGGGTATCATGTCCCTACGCTGGGCCCAGTCTGCATCTAGCTAACTCATACTAATCCTTGCACATTCCTGACCAAATACGACATGAAATCAGTAGGAGATATGGCAACCAAAGGCTGCTGAATGAAATCAGACATACCCTTGGTCACTGAGGAAATAATTCAAAGGTATTTCTAATTTTATTTGTTGTGAGCTGCAGCCTAATGTTACCAAACATGCAGGAATTTAACTCTGCTCCCAGTAGGGACCAAGAGACAGATAAAGAAATGAAGTGGTTGGCGTGCTGTGTGTTCAGCCCAGTCTCCTGTGTTCCGGCACTCTTATGGATCAGCATAAAATACCGGCAGGCTGAAACCTATTTGTTATTTTCAGCTTCTCACTACTGTTCGGATCATCAGAAGTTTTCCCGAGGACTTCCTGCAGACTCCAAGCACTTAAGATCAAAAATAAAGGAAAATCTAATGAGATCCCCAGTGTGGCTCTGCAGCAAAGGAGTCTCATTTAGCATTTGCTTTTTACCCAAACCAACATTCATTGGTTCATAAAAAAATCCTACTGTAGTGCAAGAAGACTGGGACCAGAACCTTCATTCTACCTGGCTTACAGCATAGACATACCCTTGGTCTGGCCATCCCTCCCTCTTCTCTGCAAGTCCAAATATGCTTGTTTGCTCAATTTTTCTAGAACTGAAATGTTAACTCTGAATCTCTCTCCCCAGATGCTGCCCAACCTGTTGATTCTCTCCAGCAGTTTCTGGATTTAATAACAAAAAGGGACTTGTTTCCATTGGTAAATGAGTCAATACCAAACAATTACCAAAAGAATCAGTGGGCATATGATGACAAATTGTTATGACCTGGAATGCCTTGTATGAAAAACTAGTGGAAGCAGCTTTAAATATAATACTCAAATCCCTCCTGAAAGTTATGAATATTTGTAGAGCTGTGGGAAAGAGTAGAGGATTATAATTGATTGGTTTGTTATTTCAAAGAGACAGTCTTGTGATAACCATTCATTGACGCTCTGTGATGTACAACATGATAAATGTTAATCAGGTCTGGGAATGCATGGTCTACCTTCCTCCAAGCACAGTGTAATGTATTCTAGGGAAAGTCATGTCAGAATAATTACCATAGATCTTCCTCATAAAGACATGAATTAACATGGGTGATTGGCCATAAATACATTGAAGAACAATGATACATCTGATGGATTCTTTGGATGGGGACTCTAGAGATACCCAGGCAAAATGGACCCACGCAGACAGTTCAGTTTAGATTGTTAACCTGCCAGGACTGCCTGGTGAGGGAAGAGGATGCCACATCAGAGTTTTCTTGATTCTCAAGTTTGAAGAAGTTGCTTTCAACTTTTTTAAAAATTTTTTTTACAACGTGGTAACAGGCCCTTCCGGCCCAACGAGTCCGCGCCACCCATTTTAAACCCAAATTAACCTACCCGTACGTCTTTGCAATGTGGGAGGAAACCGGAGCACACAGAGGAAACCCATGCAGACACGGGAGAATGTACAAACTCCTTACAGACAGCGATGGGAATCAAACCCCGATTGCTAGTGCTGTAATAGCGTCGCGCTAACCGCTACGCTACCGTGCCGCACTTCTGACAGGAGATATTAATACAGCCTAAGGAAAGACTTTGACAGGTTAAATGTAATAAAATCCATCAGTATGATCTACTATATTGTTACATAATTCCATATATTACTGATTGGAAAGTTCCTGAGTTTCCAATGGTTCCTATTAAAAATTATATTTTAGGTCAGTTGAGAATAGATTAACTCAATTCTTTTCAGCTATCCTTCATTTTCAACAGCCGCTACACATTATAGGCTACAAAGTTCTTTGGGATGACTTGAAGCCATAAATAAATGCTTCCAGAATGATCTCCTGCCATTTTGGTGAGATTCCAGTTCTTGATGACCATCTTCAATGTCTACAACACCACTTATTTTAGTGTCATCTGCAAACTTACTAACCGTGCCTTGTACGTTCTCATCCAAGTTGTTGATATAGATGACAAATAGCAATGGGCCCAGCACCAACCCTTGAGGCACACCAATAGTCACGGCCCTTCAGTATGAGAAAACAACCTTCCACCCTCACTCTCTGCATCCTACCATCAAGCCAAGTATATATTCAGTTAGCTAGCTCTCCCTGGATCCTATAACTTTTCATAGCAGCCTACCATTCGGAACCTTATCAAAGGCCTCACTGAAGTCTACATAGACTATGTCCACTGTCTTGCCTCATCGACTTTCTTGGTTACTTCTTCAAAAAACTCAGTCAAATTTGTGATATATGATCTCCCACACAAAGCTGTGTTATCCCTAATCTATCCCTGTCTTTCCAAGTGCATGTATATCTTATCCCTCAGAATCCCCTCCAGTAACTTACCTACCACAGAAGTTAGGCTGACTGGTCTATAGTTCCCAGGTTTTACTCTGCAGCCCTTCTTAAATAAAGGGACAACATTAGCCACCCTTGAGCCCTCTGGCATCTTACCCATGGCTAACGATGATGCGTATATCTCAGCCAGGGCTCCAGCAATTTCTCCTCTGGCTTCCCAGAGCGTTCTTGGATATACCTGGTTAGGCCCCGGAGATTTATCTACCTTCATATGTTTGAAGACATATAGCACCTCTTCTGCTGTAATGTGGACTATCCCCAAGACATCCCTATCAACTGAAGTTCTGGAGTCTTCATGTTGTTTCCACAGTAAAAACAGAGGAGAAATATTCACTGAGGACCTCATCTGTCTCCTGCAGCTCCACAGATGGGTACACCTTTGTCTCTGAGGGGCCCCATTCTCTCTCTAGCTACTCGTTTTCCTTTAATACAAAATTTCTTTGGATTGTCCTTAACCTTCTCTGCCAAAGCTACCTCATGCCCCCTTAAGTATACATTCTTAATTATACCTTGTGTGCCTTCTTAAATATACATAGAACAATACAAGACAGACGGCAATTTTTGATAAGAATTATCCAATGTCGCTTCACTGCTCATAATCTGCTGTTTAATTTCCTTCAAGAAGTCATCCGGGAGTTTTCATTGAATCTTCTCCCACCCATTCTTTCAGGCAGTGCATCCTGGAACATGGATAAAAGTTCTTTCTTTTTGTGATACTGGCTTTTTCATCATTTGTCTTCAGTCTGTCTCTTCTGGTTAATGGCTCTTCAGTCAGTGGAAACAGTTTCTGTTTATTTCCTCTGTCAAAACCCCTCATGACTTAAACACCTCTATCAAATGCCCATTCATCTGCACTGCTCTAGAGAGAGCAGCCCCACCTTCTCCATGCAAATGAAACCTTTCACACTTGAAACCTTTCACGCTTATTCTACTCTGCTCCCCCTCGAATCAGAATCAGGTTTATTATCACTGACATATGTCTTGAAATTTGTTGTTTTGTGGCAGCAGTACAGTGCAAGACATAAAAATTACTGCAAGTTACATAAATAAATAGTGCAAAAGAGGAATAACGAGGTAGTGTTCATGGGTTCATGGACCATTCGGAAATCTGTTGGTGGAGGGGAGGAAGCTGTTCCCAAGGCATTGAGTGTGGGTCTTCAGGCTCCTGCACCTCCTCCCCGATGGTAGTAGTGCAAAGAAGGCATGTTCAGGATGGTGTGGGTCCTTAATGACGTGGGGTTCACAGAAGGAACTGACATCCAAAATAAAGTACCTAGCCACATTACAACCAGTTTTAGCAGTGTTTTGCACAACTTGCTTGCTTTTATGCCCTGTGCATCTATTTGTAATGATAAAGATCCTATTTGGCTGATCAGATTTCGTCACTTGCCCTGCCACTTTCAAAGACTTGTGTACATAAACCACAGTCCCAGCCTCCCAAGCCAGACCCTGAATTATTCAGCATCACTGCTCCTTCAACAGCATCTTTTAAACAAATGAGATTCAGCCTGGAGACATAAGAGACTGCAGATTCTGGCATCTAGAGCAACACTCAAAGGCATACGGGTTAGGAATTTGTGGGCATGCTGTGTTGGCGCTGGAAGCGTGGCGACACTTGCAGGCTGCCCCCAGAACACTCTACACAAAAAGATGCATTTCACTGTGTTTCGATGTACATGTGACCAATAAAGATATTTCCTCTTATCTTATCTCATCTCATCTCACACAAAAAGCCGGAGGAGCTCAGCAGGTCAGACAGCATCTGTGGAGAGAAACAGGCAGTCGAAGTTTCGAGTCGAGACCCTTCATCTGGACTGGGAAAGTCTAGGTGAAGGGTCTCGACCCAAAATGTCGACTGTCTGTTTCCCTGCATAGATGCTCCCTGACCCGCTGAGTTCCTCTGGCATTTTGTGATTTTTTTTTCCAAAAGTAAACTTTATTCATAATAAAATATATATACACAAAAAGAAAAATAGATTGCAAAGACCTTTAGCATAATAGAGTAATAGATATCTTTATTAGTCACATGTACATAGAAACACACAGTGAAATGCATCTGTGCATAGGGTGTTCTGGGGGCAGCCCGCAAGTGTCGCCATGCTTCCGGCGCCAACATAGCATGCCCACAACCTCCTGACCTGTACGTCCATGGAATGTGGGAGGAAACCAGAGCACCCAGAGGAAACCCATGCAGACATGGGGAGAACGTACAAATTCCTTACAGACAGCGATGGGAATTGAACCCAGGTCCCTGGCGTTGTAAAGCATTACGCTAACTGCTACACTACCGTGCCTTTTACATTCAGTGTTATTTGGTCAATACATTCAATAGTGTTAAGACATTTTTTAAAAAACATAGCACTATCGTACTCATGTGGCCCCCCAGGGTGATACACCCTTTCAATGTTTGAGGGGCTTCCCCACCTGGCTCAGCCCCTCCATGTCCAGTAGTGGAAGGATCCTGGACTGTGGCCCTTCCCCACAGAGCCTTTGTGCAGTCTGAATGCACGAAGGCAGGTGGGATTGGACTGAGGGAATGAAAACATGGGCCAGATCAAAGTGGCAGTGGGCAGTGAGGCTGACAATCCCAAGAGATGAGAAGAATGGACGCAAGAGGAGCAGTTCTCCTGCTGCACACAAACTGATATCCTAACCCTTACCCCTTCAAATAACATCCAGCCATTCTCCATCAAACACAGAAAATATGACAGTCACCACTCCTCACTGAGGACACATACGGTATCACATACTCTGTATGAACTCGATCATTAATATAAATATAATGGTGCTGACACTAAAATCTTACTGAATGTTAAGATACAATGAAGGAAATTGGATTTATTTGGGCAATGTTATGGCAGCACAGTCGAACAATGAAATGCTGTAAAAGTTTTGGAAATCCATTAAACTCTTATCCGTTAGGATAAGAGGATTTGTAACAATAAATTCTCCATCCATGCATTACTGAAGGTTGAGTGAATTGTTCCTTCAAATGCGACAATAACAATAAGCACAAAAGAAAGGCAATCATTGACCCTCTCCGAATCATTTCTCCAGGGAACACAACAGTAGAGAAATCTAAAATGCTGATGCATTTCATCCATTTCAGTGACTGCCTTAACTACACAGCTTCTGGGGAAGGACCCTGTGGAGCGGAGAAGCAAGTTGGCATTTGGTGCCGATTCTTTCTGCTTGAACTGGTCCTTTGTTAAATGACAGTGAAATGTTGGCATTGCAGAGCCGTTTGTAGGATTTATCTGAAACTCAGTTTGATTAGCTCTGATTCCTTGTTAAGTTACAGTAACTACTTTAAAAGTCAAACGCAAGTTGCACCAAAACACTAATACTTCAGTCGCTGGAAACCCCCTTTGGGGAAAAAAAAGAGGAAGTTAAAACCCAAGTAGAAACCGAATACAGACTAGTTATTCTTTATCCCCACTGAGGATTGAGTGCACAAATTATACCTTTTCTAGGGCACATAATCTCAAAGGAAATCAACCAGTCACATTTGCATGTTCATGTTGCTAGCCCAATGTAGATCTCTCACACGAGTAGGAGTTGAAGCAGACCAATAAATTGAGAAATCAACATTCTCGACAACCTACTTAAAATATTGGTAAACCTCTGTGTTGGAATACATTAATTAATGGCAGCCATGCATTTTGCATTAAGTATGGACTTTTAAAATGCAGATATTGTGCATTGACTACTGACCAATTGCATTAGTTGATGGACAGGTAATTGAGCACACCAGCCAGTGCCACGACTGGGCAACTTGGGGAAAAATGCAACAGCAGAAACGTGGAACCACTGGTCGACTTTGAATGTGCACGTTTAATGATTGTGATTGCCAATTTAGTTGCAATTTATCACAGAAGCTACAAGTTGATGTATTTGCCTGATGATTTTTTTAAAAACTGAAAATACCTGCTATAACAACTTATTACAGAAGGAGGTTATTCAGCCCATCAGTTCCATGCCAGCTCCCAGCAAAACAATCCCTGGTAGCCCTGCAATTTATTCTCTCTCACAGTCCATCAACAACCACCGTGGTTATTTTTGTCATATATCCACAGTAGGGAGTAATTTAAAGTGACCAATGAACGCAGCAGCCCGCCTTTGGGATGTAGGAGAAAACCAAAGCATCTGACAAAAGCCCACACAGTCACAGAAAGGATGCACAAACTCCACATAGACACCATAATTTTGATAAAGAATATTAATAATCACCTCAAATCGAACTGAACTAAAACTAATAACCAAAGAATTCAAATCCTTATGGACTATGGATTAGATGATCATGGAACTGAACACTCAACGTAGACTGACTTTCAGTTCAATTCTGAGAATGAGATAGAAAAGAGACACAGAGAGAAACTGAGAGAAAGGGGTACAAAAGACTAATAAGACTGTTAAGTTTTAACTGAGATATTAAAACAAAATCCTGACAACCTGTGTGAGCTGAAGTATTAAGTGTACAGATATAAATAACCCTGCATGAACACATATTTTTCTATAGGCAGCCTCGTTCAGTAACAGTGAAAGTAATAATGAAGTTTCTTTTAGTTCCTTTAATATTGTGAAACATCCCACACTCCCAAGAGCTGCACCAACCCACAGTAGGAGATATTTTTACAGAAGATCAAAATAATTGGTCACAGAGGAATGTTTAAAGGAGTACCTTGAAGGAGATTAGAGAGATCGAGAGGAATAGAGTTTTATAGAAGGAATTGTAGACAGCTGCAGGAATCCAGAAACCATAGAAAATGTACACCTTAAAGTTTTATGCCGACTTTTATATCAAAATGTTACAAAACACCTGAATGCATTTATAGATCGGTTAGATATTTGAGGATTACAAAGATCACAGATCATTACAAAGAGAATTACAAAAATCAATAAAATGGTCTGTAAATAAATAATCAGATTCCCCAGGTGAATAAGTAAAGAATTTTCTCAGAGCAAACAAATATTGATATCCACTGAGAATTTTTTGAGGGGCATTGCACAACAGTAGCCACCGGGGCGATATGTAAGATTATCCACTGGAAATTTCCTAAGGAGAAACAAGTAAGGATATTCACTGGGAATTTAAGGAGTAATAAATAAAGATATTCACTGGAAATTTCTTCAGAATCAATAAGTAAGAATATCCACTGAAAATGTCTTCAGGGACAATAGGAAAGGATATTAACTGGGAATTTCCCCAGGGATAATAAGATTTCCTTGCATTTCATGAAATATTGGAGAATTTTAATACATGGCTAAAAGTCTCTGTGGTGCTGTTACAAATGTTTCAGTGTGGCACTAGGCAGGACAGGTTTGCCTGCCTGGCAGTAAGACACTGCAAGGATGCTGTCCCTCATTAACAATAAGAGGAAAAAATGCTGGAAATACTCAGCAGTTAAGGTAGCAGCTGTGGGGACAGAAACAGAGTTCATGTTTCAGAACTGTTCTGTTAAAGGGTCATCAGGCTCAGATTTCTGATGAGAAGTCATTCACCTGAAACTAACTGTTTTATTTTCCACAGATACAACATGACCTGTTGAATATTTTCAGCATTTTCCATTTTATTTTAGATTCCTACCTTCTGTAGGATTTTTGCTTTTCCATTGCTGTTCCTTGTTGTAAGCTTCACTTTCAATGGCTTCTCCCATGCATGGGCAAAGTTTTTCTGGGAAGAACTGCCTGGCTCTGTAGAAGAAGTCATCTTCAGAAATGGAAAACAATGTGAATCATGGATGTAAGCAGGAATGGTCTGGGCCGGGTTAGGCAGAATCGAGTCAAGATATGGAGAAATAAGTTCAGGAGGGCAAGAGCAGGTGACAACACTAGGTCTACTGGGCATTATCTATGTCTTTCTGTTTGTCGGACACATGGAACAGTCCTTGTTCCAGACTTATTTGGGACCATTTCCCCAACTCTTTCTCTGATACATTGATGACTAAATTGGTGCCACATCTTGTGCCTGTATTGAACTTGAATGTCATCACTTTTGCTGCCAATTTCCACCCTGCACTCACATTTACATGGTCTATCTCCAATACTGTCCTTCCCTTTCTGGATCGCACTGTCTCCATCCCAGGAGATGGACTAGCTGCCAACGTATTTGACAAACCCACAGATTACCACAGCTGCCTTGACTATAGATCCTCTCATCCTGCCTCCTGTAAGGACACCATTCCCTGTTTCCCAGTTTCTTTATCTCCATCACATTTGTTCCGTTGATGAGGCTTTCTGCTCTGGAGCCTCTGAAATGTCCTCCTCAAAGTCAAAGTCGAGCTTATTGTCATATGCACAAATATATGTATGCACAGGTGCAATGAAAGACTTACTTGCAGCAGCATCACAGGCACATTGGATTAGAGACACAACATTCACAAGAAAAACATAAATTATACAAAATGGGTCTTCCCCTCTGAAATAGTGGATGGAACTCTCAACCACATTTCTTCTACTTCCTGCAAGTTTGCTCCAACCTCCTCTTCCCTGGGACTGAACAAAGATAGAAATCCCCTGGTCCTCATCTTCCACCTCACCAGTCTTCATATTCAATACATCATCCTTAACAATGTCTACCAGCTCCAACATCATCCCACCATCAGTCACATCTTCCCCTCTCCTTCCCCTTCCGCATTTCACAGAGATCACTTCATGACTCCCTGGGCCACTTTTCCATCCCCACCCACCACTGCCCGTCCCATAGCACCTCCCCATGCAACGGCAGGAGATGCAACACCAGTCAGAATCAGAATCAGGTTTATTATCACTGACTTATACGTTGTGAAACTTGTTGTTTTGTGGCAGTAGTACGGTGCAAAGACATAAAATTACTATAAATTACAAAATAAATAAATAGTGCAAAAAAAAGGAACAACGAGGTAGTATTCATGGGTTCATGGACATTTCAGAAATCTGATGGCAGAGGAGAAGAAACTGTTCCTAAATTGCTGAGTCTGGGTCATCAGTCTCCCGTACCTCCTCCCCGATGGTAGTAACGAGAAGAGGGCATGTCCCAGATGGTGAGGGTCCTTAGTGATTCATGTTGCCTCCATGAGGCACCGCTTCTTGAAGATGTCCTCAATGGCAGGGAGAGTTGTACCCGTGATGGAGCTGGCTGAGTCTACAAGACTCTGCAGCCTCTTGCAATCTTGTGCATCTCTTCCCATCTCACTATCCAGGGAGCCTAACAGTCCCCTCCAGGTGAAACAGCAATTCACCCGAACCTCTTCCACTCCAGTATACTGCATTCAGTGTTCACTATGTGGTCTTCTCTACATTGGTGAAACCAAACACAGATTGGGTGATCACTTTGTGGATCCCCTGCGCTCAGTCCACAGGGGTGATCCTGAGCTTCCTGTTCCGTGCCACTTCAATTCCCAATCCCACTCCCATTCCCACCTGTCTGTCTGTGGCCTCCTTCACTGCCATAGTAAGGCCCATTATAAACTAGAACAACATTTTATTGTCTGCCTGGGCACTTTGCAACCCTCTGCAATGAACACTGAATTCTCCAACTTCAGGTAATCTGCTCTCTCATTGTTTCGCATTAATGTGCTGATATCCCTTTCTTGCTCCATTTCCTTAAAATGCCTCCCTTAAACAGGATGTTTAAAATGCCTTAAAACAGTCAGTAATCATGATCCTCATCACCTGATCTGTCCTAACCTATCTCCATGTAGTCTTCACTGCTGCATCCACCCTGTCTTCCCCAGATTTGCTTTGGAAACTGTAGCTCCTCCACTCCCCCTGACCTCTTCCCAACCCCTTGCCTCCACATGTCCTGTGAAAGGGTCACTGACCTGAAAGTTTGGCTGGTTTCTCTTTCATGTTTGTCTGGCTGAATTCTTCCAACATTTCTGTTTTTGCTCCATCTTAAGAAATGTTGCTTCACACAATGTAGGTTCCTTTTTAAATACATACTAAACTAAATTACCAGCTATTCTTAGTGGGTGCACGGGAGAAGACACTGAAGCTTCATTTAGGTGCAATAAGGAAGGATATCTACTGTGCATTTCCTCTGAAGCAAAAACTAAAAATATTTGCTGGGAATTTCCTCTGGGGTTTTTCTAAGTAGCCATTCAGTGGAAACACAGGATGAACTGCACAACAGGTCTTACAGTGAAATTACAGCAATGGATTCGGAAAACTTTCCAACACCATTATCCCACTCCTCCCAGGGAAGTCCTTGGCCAATGCCATTCCTTATTCAAAAACATTAAGCATTAATTAACATCCAATTCCACTCTCAGGATATTTAGAATTCCTCTTTGCTTTCTGCTTCACTGGAATTTAAGAAGGGCAAATGGACTTCTGTGTTTACTGGATTGTGTGGCCTCACTGAGGCTGAACCGTAGGCAACAAGAAACTTAAACAAAATAAACAGCTTTCTCTGCCTGAGGAGATGGATTTTGTCCCACTTACACGGGCTCTTCTAATGCAGCATGACCAAGAAGACTGAGATAGGGCTGATATTTAGTTGCTGAAAATCTTGTGACTTACGTCTTGGATTTGTTTTTTTTTAAACTGACAATAGGAAAATTACTTGAGAGCTGTAATATTCTTAATAACTTAATTTGTAAATATGTAATGTAAATAAAGAATTATGTAGGAGGCATAGTGTTATAATCTGTATTTACTGTATGCTTATGGCATTTTCTTGCTGGCTTGGTATGGAGCCATCAAACCATTGCTGTAATATATGTAAGTAACTATGACAACATTGTATGATGTATCTGGGCAAATGTGTGTTATTGGCCTCACATTCAGAGACTGAAGAAAGCATTGAATAGATGTGGCACAGCCTCTAGATCACTCAGCGTTTCCTGCATTAAATCTGCAGACACTGGCCGTTAGTTTACTACAGGCCAAAAAAGGAACCAACAGGGACATAAACAGAAGCAGTTCTGAACTGCTCATTTGCCCCATGTTCGTTGTATCTTGTGGCAAAAAATTCCCCCAAAAATTTTGTTGATGATACACTGCGATAGTAGCCGATAAATAAAACAGATAAATAAAAACAGACAATACTGAAATAATTAGTATTTATCGAGAGAAAAAGAGGGTTAATAATAAGATAGAGAAGTGGCAGTGTTTATGCAAATACTGGGTCAGGGAAAATGTGGAAGGCAGTAGAGACTAAATGACCAAGTAGATTCCAGTGGGACAAGTCTAAAAAAAAACAAAAGATAAATCTGTGGAAAGTTTAAATAAGAACAGCAAGACCACAATTAGAGAGTTATGATCTGTTCAACTAAACACAGTCATGAAGTAGCCCAACAGAAAAATGTTATTGCTTTTTCTTAGTCCTTGATTGGTCAATAAACAGGAGAAATTAAGGCTTAACCCAAACATTATTTACCAGGGGAACTGAAATCAAATTAAACTGGAAAGGCCCAGAATGCAAAGAAGTGAAAGAAATGTCTCTCAGGGAACTGAGAGCTGACAAGTCCTCCTGCAAATTGATAGATTGTTTACAGTAACTGCAATTGAGATCATGCTCATATATCAGGCTAGTTGCACCTTGTGCTATGTCCACAGACGAGAGTACATTTTAGTTAATGTGAATGCTGAAAGATGCACCAGACCACAGAATTACCAAGTCAGCAACTTCTGTGCCATGTAACCCAACTTTCCCCATCAGTATGCACTGTATTTCGATTGCTGATTGTGAATGATCGACAACCAGGAGTATCCATAGCTGATGAAGAGGATGTGGGGAGACCACGAATGAATAGATTTTTATTTTAATTCCAACAATGAAAGGACTTTCTTGCATTTAATAAATGCAGTGCACATTGAAATACATAACAACCGGTAGTAGTGTGATACCATGTACAATCTAGCATCTGCCAGTTGCAGATAACCAAATCAATTTAATAAGGAGCTCTAAAGTTTGACTTTAATGAACATTTTGTATGGTTGATTTTAGCTCTCATTGGTCACACATTACTGCCAAATAGTAAGAATTACATAGTTCTCAGAGTTTCAGTTCCTTCCATTAAATGTGTTACTGGGTCCCATAACCAATCAATCAAATAGTTCGAAATTTGCTACAACAAACTCAGAGAATAATGCACAATCTTATTTGAATTTGATTTCTTTGAGGGGTGAAAGTGCTGGAATTCAGCTTCAGTGGAGACTGGACCTTATCAGATCAGGTCCCCAGGAATATTAAAAGCACAAGAGACTCCAGATGCTGGAATCTGGAGCAACAAACAATCGTCTTGAGATGTGGACAATTCCTTTCCCTCCACAGACGCTACTTGACCTGGTGAGTTCCTCCAACCGATTGTTTGTTGTACCACTGATATTGTGTTTGCTTGGAACAGGGATGTGTAGTCTGATGTGTCTCTGTGGCGCAATCGGTCAGCGCGTTCAGCTGTTAACAGAAAGGTTGGTGGTTCGAGCCCACCCAGGGACACTGACCATCCAGCAGCTTTTAAGGGCAGGCACGGTAGTGTAAGGGCGGGCACGGTAGGGTAGCGGTTAGTGTAATGCTTTACAGCGCCAGCGACCTGGGTTCAATTCCGGCCACTGTCTGTGAAGAGTTTGTACGTTCTCCCCGTGTCTGCGTGGGTTTCCTGAGGGTGCTCCAGTTTCCTCCCACATTCCAAAGACATATGGGTTAGGAAGTTGTGGGCATGCTATGTTGGCGCTGGAAGTGTGGCAACACTTGCGGGCTGCCCCCAGAACACTATGCAAAAAGATGTATTTCACTGTGTGTTTCGATGTACATGTGACTAATAAAGATATCTTATCTTATCCTATCTTATCTAAGATCTGCTATTGTTTTCATGGCCATGTTAGACTTTAGCCCCTCCAGGTATCTAAAACCACTAAAAAATTTGAACAAGGAATCTCCAATGAGTAAAGAGATGCAGTTTTCTGACTGGGAATTAATGCTGATATTTGCCTAGAAGAGAAGAGCAGCACGAGATTTACTTAGTTTTGGCACATTCACTCTGAATGGATGGGAAATGCAGGAGAATGAATGTTTGCAAGATTCCTAACATCATAGTTTACCTCAACTACCAATAAAAAAAGACAAAGCCTACGTATTATCAGAGCATGAGATGTGGGAGAAGGAATGTGATGTGAGTTCCTTATGGCATGTTTACTGCAGTCAGATCAACAGCTCACATTATTTGATTCACATATAACTCAGTGCACAATCTCAGTAGGTAGTCCAGCTTTTGACATTTGCTCCATGTCCTTTCATGTAAATGGTATTGGTTTATTATTTTCACTTGTACTGAGGTACAGTGAAAAGCTTGTCTTACAAACAGATCGTACAGGTCAATTCATTACACAGTGCAGTTACATTGAGTTAGTACAAAGTGCATTGATGTAGTACATGTAAAAACACTAACAGTACAGAGTAAAATGTCACAGCTACAGAGAAAGTGCAGTGCAATAAGGTGCAAGGTCACAACATGGTAGATCGTGAGGTCATAGTCCATCTCATTGTATAAGGGAACTGTTCAGTAGTCTTATCACAGTGGGGTAGAAGCTGTCCTTAAGTCTGGTGGTACGTGCCTCCAGGCACCTGTATCTCCTACCCGATGGATGAGGAGAGAAGAGAGAATGTCCCGGGTGGGTGGGGTCTTTGATTATGCTGGCTGCTACACCAAGACAATGAGAGGTAAAGACAGAGTCCAAGGAGGGGAGGCTGGTGTCCGTGATGTGCTGGGCTATGTTCACAACTATCTGCAGTTTCTTGCGGTCCTGGGCAGAGCAGTTGCCGTACCAAGCCATGAGAGTAATGGGGACAAACCAAATTTCTTAAGCCTCCTGAGGAAGTAGAGGCACTGGTGAGCTTTCTTGGCTGTGGCATCTATGTGATTTGACCAGGACAGGCTGTTGGTGATGTTCACTCCCAGGAACTTGCACTCTCCTGATGTCGGTATGACTGGTCAAGTTCTGCACTGCCCTGGTGTCAAGACCACTGGTCGAGCACTGCACTGCCCTGGAATCCATATCACTGGTTCAGTGCTCCACTGCCCCAGTGTCAGTATCACTGGTTCAATGCTGCACTGCGGATACAGTTTGTACTGAGTCTGGATTAGCCCAGAGGAGACTTGATTTAACATACATTCATAGAATTACTCATAGATCTTCATCGACGGAGGACATTTATCCCATTTTACCTGTTTTGGTTCTTTGTATTTCCTTTCAACATCTTGATTAAAACTTAACTGTCTTCTCATCTGGTCACATGCACATTCAAAGAGTAAGTCTCAAGCCTCCACAAGTCTGACCTAAAATTGTGCGGAGCCTTTTACTTACAGATCAGAATCTCAGAGTTAAATTATGATTGATCTGAACATGAATGTAAAGGTTTGCACTGTTTTATTGTTGTATATATTTTGTTTTTTTATGATGAATGACGTTTATTTTGGAATTTAAAAAGTGCTTGCCTTTTATTGTCAATACTTTGTGTTTATGTTGCACAATAAATCTTAGCGAGACATCCTGTTTATCTCTTCTTCAATAATACTCAGCACAAACTCTTATGATATCTTTAAAGACAGGATGCTTTGTGAAGTTAAGCTTTAAATTAAAAAGGGCTGCTGTTCATATAACTGCATGTGGAGCGACTTCCCTTTTCCAATAATACAGCTTTTAATGGTTTCCAGCTACTTTTAAACATAAGCTTCACTAACTGGGCTGTGGGTTGAATTTCCCAGATTTATACCATATGTTTGGTAGTAGACCACAGATGGGGTAAGGAAGGGTTCTGGATAAATGTCATTGTAAGCTAATGTTGCCACAGTTGGTGTGATGGATTCCTAAAAATTTGATCTTGCAACAATTATTGGGGTAGGGACAAGTATGCTTTAAGTAAATATGAAATTCTGCAGTGTCACATGCAGGAGTTGACAGGGTGAAGCCTGTTGACAGGGTGAAGCCTGTTCACAGCAAACTACATTGGATGGACTCCCAAGAAGCATGTGACCAGAAGTACAAAGTGACCAGCAAGCTTTTGGAAAGAGCACAGGACCTTCCTCTCTCTATAACCTCCTCCAGCCAGATAACTCTCCAAGATATTCGATTCTGGCTTTTTGTGCACCATAAAATTAATCCCTCCACCAGTTACTTGCCAACCAGCCGACTGGATCCTTTGTCCCAGACCTAAATGTTAACCTCCTTTATCTCCACAGACACTGCCTGACCTGCAGAATGTTCTGGTTTTATTTCTGATTTCTAGCATCTGTAGCTTTTTTTTTGAATTTCTGCCACTATGAGTATCTATCTCTCTGGCCAAACATTTTGTCACCTTCTCCATCTTCCCTGAGATTATTCCATTCCTTAAATAGAATAATGTCAAATCTTCTTTCCTTTAGTAAAATAGCTTGGAATGTTTTACACTGCCATATAAATCCACATTGCTACTTCTGGTTGTTCTACTTCTCTCCTGTTCATGAATATGCCTCATTCTTTCCAAACTCACAATGACCTTGTTTAAGTAACAGTTCCTTATTTAGATGACTAAAGCAAATGTTGCCTGGAGGTTTTCTTGATTGGGCATTTATAGGTGGCAGTAAATTGTCTGAATAGCTTGCAAGTTGTCCCTTATTATGATGAATGTGATAAATGAACAGGTAGTCATATGAAACCAATATAATTTAAGCAATAGAAAAATTCCCAATTAGATGAGTATTCCATTTCTGTCATATTTATGACTCGAAGGGGCCACCATTCATGAAAAGCTTCAGACTCACTAATGGACGCCTTGAGACCTCACTCCTCAAGGTCTTAGGTAGCAGTGAAATACAATAATATTGGAACTTGGATACAAAATTCCACTCTGGAAGACACAATTACCTTATAAAATTCATCAGAATTTTGAATCCAGATTCTAAATCAGATTTGGATTTGTGTGGTGGGGGTGGCTGGGTATGGGCACGAAGGAACTCTTAGTAAAATCTTTAATTTCATTTGGTGTCAAAGACTGCTGTATGCAAAATGAAATACTTCAACATAGTCGGATCAAGTTATTTCACAAAAGGAAGCTAAATTGTACTAACAGACATTAAGCTTGTGTTTTGCTGTTGAACTGCAGCTTAGAATGTTCTTCTTTTGCCAATGAGAGAAAAACAATTTGGCAACAATAGCGTGCACATGTAGAAAGATGAACCAGGGCAGTGGTTCTAAGCCAAATTACCTTTTACTTTTTATTTAACAAACAGGAAGTTTAAGATTATAAATGTACAAACTGAGAAGATATTGCTTTCGAACCACAAATTATATCAAGTAAACATGGACCATGATGAAATCTACAATTAACTTTGTCATATGATGCTTACCAAAATTATACTTAAATAGCAGGATGCTGAGTCTGTTCAGTGCCACAGATAATATTCCAAAACTGTCTGCATTGTCAGCAACTTATGTAAACTCCTGATGATAGAGGTGATGAATTCAAATTACCCCAAGTGTCTTACAGATTTAAAATGCAACCAATTGTTTGAGATCAGCACTGGCAGGTCCTCAGCAAAAGTACCCCTAACATATAGATTGCATTGGTCAGGTGAGAGAGAGAGCAAGAGAGAGAGAGAGAGCAAGAGCAAGAGAGAGAGAGAGAGAGAGAGAGAGCAAGCGCAAGAGAGAGAGAGAGAGAGCAAGAGCAAGAGAGTGAGAGCTAGAGCGAGAGATTCTCCCTGGGGTAGGTCTTTACCCTCGATGTCTGCACTGTTAGCAGCATTGTCTCTCTGGAACCTAAGTTTACAGAGAGTAAGTCAGGAAAACCAGCAATGGAATAGTTAACAAAGCATTGAATAGAGTTTCATTAGCATACAAGCTCAGGGATAGAGTTGACAATGTGACAGGAAAATAAGTAGCAGCCTGTGCTCCAATCAATCCCACCCTCTCATTATAACATAATCCTCCCACACATGGTACTTTCCTCACTTAACTCTACTAAGAAGATGCATTTAAAATGTAGATGAATCTGCGTTGTCTGCTGTAGTGCTTGTAAACAATGTTGCACCAATATAACATATAACATATGTGGCTAAGACTGACCTTAATTTAAATCCCACCTATCTCAACAACAAAAGCAAGTTGTAATTGATGTAAATCTTGAGATTATTTCAGAAATGTATTCTTGCGAGAAAGCGAATGTTATAAATGGTAGCTGTTTTAGAATTCGAGTTCCAGGCTGCAGAAAGCATCCTAAGTACATTTAATTTTCCTTCATTCATTCTGGACACTTTGAAGGGTAGGTACTGAAGTGTGAATGACATGACATTAGCTAGTCTGACAACCTAGTGTACACCCACCCTTGACCTTCTAAACTAGTCTGCAGCCTTCGATCACACTATCTTCCTCCACTGTTGATCAGCCACCTAGTTCCATTCTCATTTATTCTGGTTGTGACCAGGGAATCACCTGCAAAGGCTTCCCTTCCTATTCCCACACCGTCACCTCTAGTCTTTCAGAGAAATATCCTTTGCCCCTTTTACTTCTCATTTATATCTTTCAAAAATGCAGCACCAGGTTCTTCATGAGGACATCCCTTCACCTCATTGTCTCATCGTTCAACCATTCCATTGTCTCTCAGTGATTCGACTGCATGTTTGTCATCCTGCTTGGATGAGCAAATATTTCCTCCGACAAAAAGCACAGGGGCGTGGCTAGTAGAGCTGCTGCTTCATAGTGCCAGAGAACTGGGTTCAATCCCAACCTCTGGTGCTGTCTGTGTGGAGTTTGCCTGTTCTCCTTGTGACCGTGTGGGTTTCCTATGGATGCTCCAGCTTCCTCCCACATCCCCGAGATGTGTGGGTTGGTAGCTTAATTGGCCACTGTAAACTGCCCCTAGCGTGAGTGGCAGAATCTGGGGGAAGTTGATGAGAACGTGGGGAGAATAAACTGGGATTAGCATAGGATTAATGTAAATGGATGGTTGATGGTCAGTGTAGACTTGGTGGGTTGAAGGGCCTGTTTCCATGCTGCACCCCTCTATTACTCTCTGACTCTAAGACATTGGAACAAGTGAAGACATTGGGTTGAATTTTAATATTCCAAAGCCCTGGGAGCATGGGGTAGTTTGTCAGGGAGGGGTAGAGGGATGGTAAGCTTTAGGCAGCTGGTGTTAAACCCAAGGTTTCATGGTGCTTTTTGTCACGTCTTTGTAAGTCAGCCACAGCCTGCAGCTTCCCTAACCAGCTAGGTCAAACGAACATGACGATGGCGGGCGTGACTCAGTGCTGCATGCACTGTGCTGCTCTGGGGCCCAGAAGGAGACCACAAGAGGCTCAGCAAGAGCAGCAGGCTCTTCCTTCAAGTCTGCAGCAGTGAAGTGGGGGAGAGGATGAGCAGAGAGCAGCTAGTGGGATTCCAAACCCATTACACATGGTGCAGATTGGTGCCTGCAGTTCCTTGGCCTGGCGCTCAAGGAGGCTTGAGTTGTCACATCAGCCAGATGCAATGAGACTCACACATCAGGAACCCAGTCAAAGAGGGAACCTCAATATAATTCTAATTTTTGACAAAATTTGCTCTCGCTTTCTAAACAACCTCCTACCGTCGCTTCTGTGAACAGAGTGTCTCAGAAAGCAAAACTCAAAATCTGTCATTGTCCACTCTACCTTATGTGATTAGAAAATAATTGCAAGAGGAAAGTAGCAAATTGCTAGTCTAATAAATCCTTCTATGATTGATTCAAAAATAATCTGGGAAGTCCCACTATAAATAATCATTTTCAATGGCCCTATTGTTAGAAATCACAATGAACTGATCACTCAAATCCCATATTGCTGTCAACATGGCTTTCAACTTACAGTGTAAGATCAACCAATGCAAAAGACTCCTGAGTGGAAAGAATGTACATCAGTTTTTTTTTTGCCAGAAAGCCATTTTTCAAAGTTTCAAACATCATTCAGAGGGGAGATGTATTGTACATTTAAATCAATGCTGACGTCTGACATTAAAAGTTCTCAGAAAATTCTGAGGAATGGGAGTTTCCACCATAGCTAGGACCATTTAAAATGAACCCTGTATTTAAATGTTGAGTCATAAAATATGACATATAAAAATAGAGGAGAAAATAGCATGCTATTTTTGAACTCTGTAATAACAGGGGTGCACAAAATAGTGCAGCTATAAGGGGACTTCTATATATGTGTAGTGGTATGCGGTGCAAAATATAAACAGCTATGACACTATGAATTTAAAAGGAAAAACAAAAAAAACTTCACCCAAACAAAGGAGTCCCATTATGAAGAATCTGTTGAAAAGAGTCATTTTCAAGTCACCTCAAAGATTGAACTTGGGTTAAATGATCCTGCCATGTTCAGCATGAAGTTCTGATTGATTTAAACATGATGGGTTATTTTGAAATGTTGTTGCCATCAGGAAAGGAACAGTTTGGCAACTGTGTGTAAAATTCTGACTCCAGTTTGAAGAAAGTCTCACTCAAACCATACTATCTTTCTACAATGCCTCTTCACTATCATTCAGGTGAATGTGACCACAGTCGCCAGGTTCCATTCTTATCGCCTTATCATCCATTCAAAGAGGGAGCCGCCTCTTCCGAACGTCTCATCAGGAGCTCATTCAATGAGGGAGTCTTGACTATCCCTTTCAAGGAGGGCAGTTCCTAGTCCGAATCCCATTCAAAGGAGAAGGCTCGTGTCAGCAAAACAAAAGAGCTGGTCATTGACTTCAGGTTTGGGGGTGGTGGGGGGGGGGGGGGGTTGTGTGTGTGGACATGCTCCAGTTTACATCAACAGTGCTGAAGTCGGGAGAGTTGAAAGCTTCATGTTGAATGAACAGCACCAATAGGCTGTCCTGGTCCAACCATATGGACACCAAGGCCAAGAAAGCTCACCAATGCCTCTACTTCCTCAGGGGGCTAAAGAACTTTGGCATATCTCCTTTGATCCTCACCAATTTTTATCAATGCACCATAGAAAGCATCCTATCCGGATGCACCACGGCTTGATATGGCAACTGCTGTGCCCAAGACTTCAAGAAACTGCAGGGTTATGGACACAGTTCAGTATACTTCTCACTGTCTCAGTAAAGCAACCAACATATCAAGGACCCCACCCACCCTGGACATTCTCTCTTCTCCCCCCTCCCATCGAGTGGAAGATACAAAACTCTGAAAGCACATACTGCCGGACTCATGAGCAGCTTCTATCCCGCTGTTATAAAACTTTTGAACAATCTCCTAGTACAAAAAGATGGACTATTGACCTCAGAATCTACCTCATTATGACCTTGCCCCTTATTGTCTGCCTGCACTGCACTTTCTCTGTAACTGTAACACTTTATTCCGCACTCTGTTACTGTTTTCCCTTGTACTACCTCAATGCACAGATGTGATGAAATAATCTGTACAGATGGCATGCAAAACAAAGTTTTTCACTGTACTTCAGTACATGTGACAATAATAAACCAATTTACCTTATTCAAGGAGGCTGTCATTGTAAGCCCATTGAAGGAGGGATTCTCTTCATCAAGATCAGATCCAGAAGGTGCCTTATCATCAGGGTCTCAGTCAAGGATGAAATTCATCTTGTTAATCATTTCATTTTTCTAAAAATTTCTATTAGCTCTTAAAATTTTATTTTTATTTAAAGTACATGCAACTGACATAACCAAATTAACTTACCTACGTCTATATTTTTGATGTAACAGATAAAACTGATAGAAACTCAGCTCAATGTATTACTGTCAGTTCTGTTGCAGCACCACCTCCAACAGCATGGACAGAACTATATGTGTTCTAAATGTGGCACTCTCTGAAACATCTGAACTAACATTTAATGCCAAAGAGGAACAGATTTTTCTACCCCCTTCCCCACCCCAACCTCCATCACCCCAACCTCCCACCACCACCCGCCCCCCCATGGGAGGCTTACACAATGTTTTGGACAAACAAAAATTATGACCAAGTCTTGAAAAGATCTTAAAACATGAGAGTTAACAGTCAATGGAATCCCTATCCATGATGTTGTGCATAGTCATCACTATTTCAGTCCTTGCTGCTGAGGAATACCAAGTCCATCCTGTCACCTCCAATCTCTTTGATCCTGATTTCCATGACAGCAAGCATTAAGGGGGGCTTTGAGATATTAAGTATGGAGAATCTGTTTCCACCGGCTGGTTATAATTTTACAAAATAACCAACAGGGTGCTCATTAAAATGCACTAAGTGTATTCTGCCATGAGTGAATCAGTTGGGAAATGAGTCACATGGGTGTGGTGTTCAGAGACATGAACCAGATTCAGTCAGTGAATTCTGCTGAATTAGCTCTTCCAGGACACAAGAAGGACTGTTACAGGTTGGCCTTGGGAGGGGAAGAGATTCTAAATCCTCAACCCTACCTGGATTTCTGGTGGGCAATGTGTGTTTTGGATGCCGTTTGAGGTTAATGGAGGTTTAGCTGTGAAATGTCCTACAACGCATCACTGATGGATTTACAAACCACTCCAGAGATTTGAGAACATCTAAGCTGGCATTATGGTGTTATTCTGAGGGAAGGCTGCACTACCAGTGATGAAGAATTAATTTCCCTCACAAATGGACGTAAATCTTCAGAGATGAGCAGAGAATTTCTTTCCCTAGTCAAAGCTCTCTCAGTTCTTCAACATTTGGACAATGTTTAACTCGAGTATTTCACTAAAGCAGGACTTCTGGCAATGGTCACATTGCTGCTTGAGGGAGCTAGCTCTGTGCAAAGTGGCTTCTTACTTTTTCTATATTACAGTCATGACTGCACATGTAAAATACTTATTCAATGATTGCGTGATTCCAATTTCCTTCTTCCATAGGAGAATGATAACTATAAAGCTGCAAACCAAGATGTGTCACTACCTGAAAATGAGTAGGGAAATCATTGGAGAGAAAGAAATCTCAGGGTAGAAATGTTCCAATTGAGCTTGCACATAGTTAACTGTACACACACTTGCAAATGCACAGCAATTTGTATACTGCCAGAGAGCAGGCTAGATTCTTAGCCATCCCCTTCCCTGCCCTTAACTTCACTTATTAAAGGTCCAGAGAACAGTTGGTCGTGGAAACACTGTGGAGTATATATTCTCTGTGGATCCCCATACATCCAACAAAGCCCACTTGCAGGCATGAGACACAAGGAATATCATTAACAATGGACCTATTGTTAGGAATTCAGTGAACTGATTCATCAAATCCTATATTGCATCAACATGGCTTACAACTGTAGCATATGAACTAGGATGGTGAAGGTGTGCTCTCTTTAATTAAGGGCTCCTCACAGATTGCCTCCCTGGAACTTTCGACGAACATTGTTTTCAGCCAGAGCGGTTAAACAGTTTCATTTCATTAAAGAACTAATAGTCTTAAAGCAGCATTATTCACAACCAATACTATATGGGCAGGCACGGTAGTGTAGAGGTTGGTGATAGACAGGCACGGTAGTGTAGCGGTTAGCGTAATGCTTTACAGCGCCTGCGACCCAAATTCACTTCTGGCCACTGTCTGTAAGGAGTTTGTACATTCTCCCTGTGTCTGCGTGGGTTTCATCTGGGTGCTCCAGTTTCCTCCCACATTCCAAAGATGTATGAGTTAGAAAATTGTGGGCATGTTATGTTGGCGCCGGAAGCGTGGCGACACTTGTGGGCTGCCCCCAGAACACTCTACGCAAAAGATGCATTTCACTGTATGCGATGTACATGTGACTAACAAAAATATCTCATTATCTCATCTCATCTCATATGTACTACCAACCCAACATCTGCAGCCAGTGAATATAAAGCATCCATTGTCTTCCAGGAAGATAGTCTCATAGTAACTTTCCAACTGAACAATATGTTCCTTCTCATGACTTGGGAAGTGTGTCTGACTGAGAACCACTGTCTTGGCATATGTCTTGACCCCCTATAATCCCAACGTCCTCAATGCTAGTGACATCCCCAAACTCTGGGTAAGATCATTATCAAATGGCCATGCTATAAATTTGACAAGTTTGCTACCAACCGCTAAATAATTTGTTTAGAACACCCATTACTTCAGAGCACTATTTTATAAGATAAGATATCTTTATTAGTCACATGTACATCGAAATGCACAATGAAATACATCTCCGCGTAGAGGGTTTTGGGGGTAGCCCGCAAGTTTCACCACTCTTCCGGTGCCAACATAGCAGGCCCACAACTTCCTAACCCGTACGTATTTAGAATGCGGGAGGAAACCCGAGCACCCAGAGGAAACCCATGCAGACACAGGGAGAATGTACAAACTCCTTACAGACAGCAGCCGGAATTGAACCCGGGTCGCTGGCGCTGTAATAACGTTACGCTAACCGCTACACTACTGTGCCTGCCCAATTTTGATTGAACCTTTGCTGTCCATGCTCATGTTCAAGTCAAAGTCATGCTCATTATTGTAACTCCAAAATATACTTAAAAATTTACATTTCAGCTTCCAGTGCAATCATGTTGCCTAGAAACAAACACAAGAAGGTGCGAGAGTTGGAAGAATTGTTCAGCTTGCTGGGATGTCTGTAATCTGGAGCTGGAGAGCTTATTTGCATTTCTGCTGTCAAGGTAACCAAAGGAGAAAATCTTTATGGAAGGCATAGATTCAACTGAGTCTGGAGAATTCCAGTGTATCTTTGGGAACTGTACCCCAGTGATATTCAGCATCAGGTGAAATGCATCCCAGTGAGTGTCGGTGACAGCTGAACACTATCTCAGTGCAATTTAGGGCCGGTTGAAAAGAACACCTGTGATATTCAATGTCAGATGAACTGTACCCCAGTGAGAGTCAGTGCCTGGTGACCATTTAGTGTCAGGTAAACTATACTCCTGTGAGTCAGTGTCAAGCAAAGAGTGCCCCAGTGATATTCAGCCTCAGACAAGCCATACCCCACTGAGTTCCTCAATGACTACTGCCGGTAGCACTTACATCAACATGAATGAAGTGCTTCGAGAGGTTGGTTCTGGCGCAAATCAACTCCTGCCTCAGGGATGACCTGGATCCACTCCAATTTGCCTACTGCAACCACAAAGTCAAAGTCAAGCTTATTGTCATATGCACAAGCACAATGAAAAACTTACTTGCAGCAGCATCACAGGCACATAGCATCATATGAGCAGCATTCACAAGAAAAACATGAATTAAACATAAATTACACCAATTTTTTTAACAAGAAAGAACACAACTAGAATAAAAAAAAGTCCATTTTAGTGCAAAGTGATCAAAGTGGTCATAGTTTTGCTCAACTGTAGTGGTGATTAGGATTTTGCTGGTTGGTTCAAGAACCAAATGGTTTAAGGAAAGTAGCTGTTCTTGAACCAGGTGGTGTGGGACTTCAGGCTTCTGTACCTCCTGCCCAATGGTGGCTGCAAAAAATGGCAATGCCCGGATGGTGGGGATACTTGATGATAGATGCTGTCTTCTTGAGCCAGCGCCTCATGTAGATACTACTGATGGTGGGGAGGGATGTGCCAGTGATGTATTGGGCAGAGTCCACTACTCTCTGCAGCTTCTTACATTCCTGTGCATTCGAATTGCCGTACCAGACCATGATGCAACCAGTCAGGATACTTTCAACAGTACATCTATAGAAGTTAGAATGTTTGGTGACAAGCTGAACCTCCTTAACATCCTAAGAAAGTAAAGATGCTGGAGTGCTTTCCTTATGATTGCATCTATGTGCTGGGCCCAGGACAGGTCATCCAACATGTTAACGCTCAGGAATTTAAAGCTGCTGACTCTCTCCCCCACCGATCCCCCAATCCAGACTGGTGCGTGTTCGCCCTCCTTCCCCTTCCTGAAGTCAACAATCAGCTCTTTAGTTTTGCCGATGTTGAGCCAGAGGTTGTTGTTGTGGCACCACTCAAGCAGGTGTCCTACCTCACTCTGGTAAGCTGACTCATTGCCACCTGCGATTCGTCCAACAACAGTAGTGTCATCGGCACTATGATGGCATTGGAGCTGTGCTTAACCACACAGTCATGTGTGCATTGAAAGTAGAATGGGGGGGGGGGAGGCTAAGCACGTAGCCTTGAGGTGTACCTGTGTTGATGATCAGCAAGGAGGAGATGTTACCAATCCTCACTGACTGAGGTCTGCCAATGAGGAAGTCAAATATTCAGTTGCAGAGGGAGGGGTAGAGGCCCAGGTCTTGAAGTTTGTTGAACACATTCATATGGGTTTGGGTGGGATGATTGAGTTGAACGCCGCACTGTAGTCAATGAACAGCAGCCTGACATATGAGCTCCTGTTGTCCAGATGGCCCAGAGTAGAGTGAAGACCCAGAGAAATCTATCTCTCGTTCAACATCAGCAAAACTAAAGAGCTGATTGTTGACATCAGGAAGGGGAAGGAGGGCGAACATGCGCCAGTCTACATTGGGAGATCGGCGGTGGAGAGTCTAAATTCCTGGGCGTTAACATATTGGATGACCTGTCCTGGGCCCAGCACATAGATGCAATCATAAGGAAAGCACGTCAGCATCTTTACTTTCTTTGGAGATTAAGAAGTAGGGTTGTCACCAAACATTCGAACGTCTACAGATGCACTGTTGGAAGTTACCTGACTGGTTGCGTCATGGTCTGGTAGAGCAATTTGAATGCACAGGAGTGTAAGAAGCTGCAGAGAGTAGTGGACTACCTGCTGTTGAGCCTAAGGCCTTTAGAGGTTTGCAGCTTCTAAAAACTAATCCATATTCAGCTCCAAAGTATTCTTCTATGTTCATATGTTGAAGCTGGGAACTGCTTTCTTTCCCTTCCTGCCTTCTGGAGTCAGTGATTTCCCCACCATGGATGGACACACAGTCTGTTTCCAGAGCTCTGCTGCCACAGTCCTGGCCTAGCAGTGGGGATGAAGTTTCAGCTGCCCACAGATACCAATGATCCACTTTGTCTGCTTGCGATTTGCACGCTGAAGTTAGTTGGATGGGGTACACAGTGTGCTTGGGGGTGCATGGTTGGACGGGGTGCACAATGTGCTTTGGGATGTACAGCATTGTTTTGAGGTGTACAGTAGGATAGGGTATACAGTATGTTTTGAGGTGTACAGCTGAATTGGGTACACAGTGTGGTTTGGGGTATACAGTTGGATAGGGTACACAGCGTGTTTTAGAGTGCACAATAGGATAGGGTACACAGTGTGGTTTGGGGGTTTACAGTAGGATAGGGTACACAGTGTAGTTTGGGGTGTACAGTAGGATAGGGTACACAGCGTGTTTTGGGGTGTACAGTAGGATAGGGTACACAGCGTGTTTTGGGGTGTATTGTTGGATAGGGTATGCAGCATGGCTTTAGGGTGTATAGTTGGATAGGGTACACAGAGTGGTCTTGGGTGGACACTAGGACAGGATGCACAGCATAGTTTGGAGTGTACAGCAGGATAGGGTAAACAGATTGGTTTGGGGTGTACAGCTGGATGGGGCACAGCAAGTATTTTTTAGGTATAGAATTGAATGAGGTGAATAGTCTCAATGACCTGGAGCAGTAAGTAGGCATCACTTGGAAGGATTTTTCTTGAATTGTCCATTTTAAGCAACTGTTTGAGCCGATGAATTGCCATCTTCCTCTCACAGGTGATTTTTTTTGTTAAATCGGTCAGAGCAGTTTCTGTGTGCACATTTCTGACGTAAAAGGTGAATGAGATACTTCTCATTGGGGAATTGGGTCAACAAAGGGGGCTATAATGCAAATGTAAATGTAATGATGGTTCCCCATCATATTGAACTGGCACATCTTTCATTGGGATGATTGGAAAAATTACATTTTGCTGGCCCAGACTCCAGATTTCCCCATGTCTTTATTTTTACTTCAGATTAAACTCCTATTAAAATTCAGCAGCTGGCGTTTAAGTCCTTTGGATCCTTGAAGGCAGATTCTCCGAAAGATCACCATTAACTGCTGCGTTCCTGGATATATTGCTCCACTGTGAGGAAATCAGATGGTTCACAGCACATGACAGGTTGAGCAGAGAGGAGAAGGGGACTTAGCCAAAGGCAGGTTGAGGTAAAGGTTAGTCAGGCCCCACTTTGAGTGCTGTTGCATTTTCCCTTCTCCATGTGATGTGTCTGCATGCCGATCCCCCTGTGGATTTTGATTCAGTCTAAATATTATGTCCGTATTTTTATAATTGAAACTGCAATGGGAAGAGATCTGCAGCTTCTTTGTCTGCCTGCCAGCAGTCTGTCTGAAATCCCATCTTGCATGGGGCTGTCTCACTCAATTATATTTCGAACTTTGCAATTATGAAATCAGCCAAATGGCAAGGGAATTCATAGTGTAAAAAAAAGCACATACATACACAATAGGGTTTAGCCCCTGCTTGTATCTGTGTACAGGGACTCTAACCTGTGATGCTTAAGGGGAGGAGCAGGGAGGCTGGGAGTGGGAAAAGGGGCATTGGTGGGGTGGGGAGGAACAGTGATCAGGTTTATGTTCGAGTTGTCACTATGTTCACAGGATGCAGCGGATAAAAGGGAATGATTAATATTATTTGACTAGGCAGGCCTGAATTTGAGCCTCAGCGTGAGAGCGTGCGAGCATGCATGAGCACGTGTTGTGTGTGCATGTGCGTGTGCACGTGGTCTGTGTTTGCGTGCGTGTGGTCTGTGTGCGCGTGAGCATGCGTGCACAATGCACTGGGTAAAATGAACACTCTGACCTTTGTGGCAATAAGTCTCAGACACACCCACTGGTGTACAGCCCCCAGACATACCTGTGTTAAGGCCCTTGCCCAGATGGAGGGAGGGAGGGCCTCGAATTCTCAGCGGAAGAAAGCAAAGAATTTGGTGCCTTGTGCTGAGGGCTCTGAGAGCCTCAATCCAAGTTTCTGTCAACCTATGCAGCGTGTGGTGTCAAAAGGAACCACCCTTTCCCACCGGCTCGTGTGCGGGAGTGTGAATGCGAGTGCAAAAGAGTGAGATACAGGCCGGATGTAACAGACCATTCACCTTTTCTTTAATTATGTACTCATAGTGCATGCTGCTCCTACTGGACTAGACTAAGGCCACAAAATCCATGTGTGGAGTGGATGTTGACACAAGGCACCCCTTTCGCCACAGATGTACAGTTCAAGGTAGTTAGCGGTTTAAGCACCACATCAGTGAGTTGGTCCACACTGACTGGGAGAAAAGCTCCAAGTTCAATTCCCAGCTTGTGCTGAAACGCAAGAAGATCAGCGTGATTTCCACTCCCGACTTCTTCTAGTGCTGGCTTGGCTGCATGTGTGTGTGTGGGTGGAATCACTGTCATGTCCTCCCTGTCACTCTGCCATTCCTGCCCATTTCTGCCCATTCCCCAACACCTTGACATACAGATAACCTCTCAGTACTGACCATCATTGGTCATCAGCTGGGTCCTAGAGACAGGAAGGTGTCTGAAGATCCCAGTATGTAGTCCATACATGTAAGAGAGAAGGGGATGAAAGCTGGAGAGAGAAAACTCAAAGTATTCCGGTAATATGGCTGCCCTCTGTTTCCACACAAAATCTATAGTTAAATTGCTATTGGTTTATTATTGTCACTTGTACCGAGGTACAGTGAAAAACTTGTCTTGCATACCGTTCGTACAGGTCAATTCATTACACAGTGCATTGAGGTAGCACAGGGTAAAAACAATAACAGAATACAGAGTGAAATGTCACAGCTATTGTTAAATGGTATGGTAATAAACTACAGGTGCATGGGCAAGTCCCAATTGTCAGAGAACATGAATTACAGTTTTGCTTCTCAACCCTCTCTGGGGTTAGTACGTTCCTGAACTCTTCCTCGCTGACTCCCAGCCCTCACTTGCCTTGCTACAATCATTGAGTTACAGTGGGACCCTTGCTTGATGCTCACAGATTACCAGCAACACTCAGCACCTGCCCGAACCTGGAAACACGTCCTGAACATTATGACGTTCCTACAGACTTTGGATGGAACTTGGAAAACCTTTGTGTGGCTCTGTCCAGGAGGGAACAGGAAGCAAACTCCCTGGACACTTGTTCTCACCACGGAGGGGGAAAAGCTGGGAGACTTGGCCTCAAGGACTGAAGTGTACAAGCTTCTGAAATCAACAACCTACCTCAATGTCAAATCCATTGGTCTATCCCTTTAAAGTCATTTATATTAAGTAGCTTAAGACTGCTGTTAAGATAAATTCTTGTTGCAAATCATTTAGTTATATTAAGCAAGATCACTTTTAACTCCAAACAATGAGCTTACCCAATGTACCACTATTTTTAGGTAATTGGATTTTTTGCCAGCCCTTTCACTTTATTAGTTTTATTTGAAGCATCAAGGTAACGGGGCAAAGAGCAGGGACATTGGAGTAGGTCATGTAGGGGTAAAGGTGATAGTCTCATGATGTGGTAAATGGCATGCCCTTGTCAAATGGTTCTGGAATACAGATTGATGCCAGGGCAAGCCCCGCTCTTTAGTGATTCACAGAAAACATACCAATTACAGTGTGTCTGCAACAGTTTCATCACATTCACTGCAGTGTGTGTGGCTCAGAAGAAAGCAGGTTTTTAAAAATAACTCCCCTGCAGTAAAAAGCCGATGTTGACAGGAAGATCAGAACTTTAACTCTGGTTTTCTCAATAACTCGAATCTTCTGGAACTACATGAAAACATATCCAGTCATTGTCACTATGACATGAAAGCTGTAACTGCTGAATAAATTAACTGTGAACCTTCCTCAACTGATTATGTCAGATTTCTAGCAGTTTGCGGCCATTCACACTCCTGGTAACTGGCGTGAAGTTCATTCTACATCAGTGGGAAAGGTACAGCTACTTTAATGGTTTGAATCTTACAGGTTTGTTCAATGGGACAATCCATGGATGTCGAGTGGAAGGGATGGAAGAAAGACTTGAACTGGAATTGTATGGATGTCAGAAATATCAAAAGGCATTTTCCAAGCATTTACACACTAATGAGGGCAGGTAGTGCTGCTGCCTCCCAGCTCCAGAGACCCGGGTTCAATCCTGTCCTCGGGTGTTGTCTGTGTGGAGTTTGCACGTTCTCGCTGGGACCACGTGGGTTTCCTCCGGGTGCTCCAGTTTCTTCTCACATCCCAAAGACATGCGGGTTTGTTGCTTAATTGGCTGCTGTAAGTTGCCCCTACTGTGTAGATGAGTGGTAGAATTTGAGAGGAGTTGATGAGAAGGTAGGAAGAATAAAATGGGATTAGTGTAGGATTAGAATAATTAGGTGTTCAATAGTTAGCACAGAGTCAGTGGTTGAAGGGACTCAGTGCTTTTGACTCTATGACTGTTGTCCTGAAAGCAAACACATGTTTAATGTGACATATCCTACAAACTGCAAAGGCTGAATGACCAGTGAACCTGCTTAATTTCTTTTTAATCTCCTTCATTATTAGAGTACTGTTGGTCAGGTAGAGAAACTTTGTTGGAGGGCAGAAGGCCAAGGGTGGAGATCAGTAGAAGAAGGGGTGACATTTTGATATATTGACTGATGGCAATTTCGGGAATTGTGAAGCAGAAACATCCTTCCACAGATCAAAGAGTCTGTCCTGTCCTCCCAGCAGGGAAGATGTGTTTGAAGGGAATGGCAGGCACGGTAGTGTAGCGGTTAGCGGTTCAAATCCAGCCACTGTCTGTAAGGAGTTTTGTTCGTTCTCCCCATATCTGCGTGGGTTTCCTCCAGGTGCTCCGGTTTCCTCCCACATTCCAAAGACGTACAGGTTAGGAAGTTGAGGGCATGCTATGTTGGCACCGAAAGCGTGGCGACACTTGCGGGCTGCCCCCAGAACACTCTACGCAAAGATGCATTTCACTGTATGTTTCAATGTACGTGTGCCTAATAAAGATATCTTATCAATGTGAGCCTCTGCCCAGCTGGTCCCATGTTACGAGCACGTGGTTATAGTAGTAGCTGGTAAATCATCAAGGCTGACTCTGCAAGAGTAGTCAGATGAAGGATCTCAACCCAAGATGTCGACTGTCCACTTCCCTCCGCAGATGCTGCCTGACCCATTGATTTCCTCCAGCATCTTGTTTGTTGCTCCACGAGAGTATACCTGGACTATCGGATTAAGTAACTTGTTGGGTTCAATGGCCGCATTGTAACCCAGGTTTTCACTTGACTGACAAAAGCAATTGGTGGTTGTGCCTGTGTGTGTGTGTGTGTGTGTGTGTGTGTATGTGTCCTACATATTACAATTGGCAATGGCATTCAGCACAAGCAGAATAATTTATTTTCCTCTTCACTTTCTGAGGGATTATCTTGCACCACCGCACACGACGTCACATGCGTCAACAGCCATTTCATCAGTGTTTTATCAGCACCCCTTCCCCACCTGCCATCCCCCGCCCTCCCCCCTCAACCACCACCACAAGTGCCACTTTCATCCATCCTTCACACTGGACTGTGATCAGGAGCACCAGCCCTAATGGAATGCCTTTGCCTCTAAGAGCACTGAAGTCAATTCATAAAATGACTGAACCATTGTCCAGGCTGAGGCCAACAGATTGAACGCCCAAATGTGAGGGGTTTTGCTTTGATTGACTCAGCATCGCATCAGTTGTAGTAACCCAAATAACAGCCAGAGCAGGTACAAACTGATCTGGGTCGATTTTCCAAGTGTCCCCAGTTATATTCCTTTTCTGGAAGAATCTACAAGTCAGAGCATGGTAATGAGGAAGCAGGTTATGAATCTTTGGAATTGCTGCAGTTGCATGGTTATTTGATTTTTTGAAGGTAGAGATGGACAACGGGAAAACCCAGTATTATTGGGGTCAGGTATGAAAGTAATGTTGAGGCCAATGATCAGAATCAGATTTATTATCACTGATTTATATGACATGAAATTTGTTGTTTTGTGTGCAGTACAGTACAAAGATTAAGATAAGATTAAGATAAGATCTTTATTAGTCACATGTACATCGAAACACACAGTGAAATGCACCTTTTGTGTAGTGTTCTGGGGGTAGCCTGCAAGCGTCGCCACGCTTCCGGCACCAACATAACATGCCCATAACTTCCTAATCCGTATGTCTTTGGAATGTGGGAGGAAACCGGAGCACCCAGAGGAAACCCACACAGTCACGGGGAGAATGTACAAACTCCTTACAGACAGCGGCGGGAATTGAACCCGAGTCGCTGGCGCTGTAATGTGTTACGCTAACCACTATGCTACTGTGCCTGCCCACATAAAATTACTATAAATTTACAAAAAAAATAAGAAGTGCAATAAAAAAAAGGAATAACAAGGTAGTCTTCATGGGTTCGTGGACCATTCAGAAATCTGATGGTGGAGGGGAAAAGCTGTTCCTGAACAATTGAGTGTGGGTCTTCAGGCTCCTGCTCCTGTTTCTTATATTATGATAATTTAACACTCAGGAATACCAGACAAGTGCATTCAACATTTGCAAGTGGACTTCAGTGGGTAGAGTTTCACCTCCACATACTCAAAACACCTGCCATCACAAATGCCCTAAAAGATAATAAATATCACATATCCTAATTGTCAAATTTACATTTTCCAAGATCTCTGAGCAAATTCAAGCTGACAACTGACACCAATTCATCTTGGAATCATTTGAATAATGCTCATTAAGTAAAATTTCCACTTAAATAATTAAGATCTTGGATGCAAGTGCAGCAAGACAAACTTTGCATTTCAAATTTCTCACGACTTGTTTGCTATATAATATACGCCTTTGCAGTTGGGGCTGGTTGAATATTTTAATGTGTAACTGAGATGGAACATAAAATAAATGAGAACAAACTTAGAGCATGGAAGAAATTTCAGAATAAAAATATCCTGATTTCATACAGCACAGAAACAGTCATGTACATGCCGACCATCTACATTAATCCCATTTGCCCACATTAGGACCGTATCCTCCTACACCTTGCCTATTCAATTGTTTGTCTAAATGCCTCTTAAACATGATTACTGTATCTGATTCCACCACCTCCTTTGGTTGATATCTGGAATGAAATGCCAATCTCTTTGTGAAAGACTTACCCCTCAGATCCCCTTCAAAGCTCCTTCTTTTCATCTTAAACCCATACCCTCTTGCTTTTGATACCCCCTACCATGGGAGAAAGATTCTATCCATCCTATCTATGCCTCACATAACTTTATATACTTCTATGAAGGCACCTCTCAGCTTCCCGTGTTCCAAGGAAAACAAGCCCAGTTTCTCCAATCTCTCCCTATAATTAAAATCCTCCAATCCAAGCAATTTGGCAGCCTAGAGTTGCCATTTGAATTATGTAGGGTCCCAGGTACAGAGGTTTCTTTGGAGCCAGCAGTTGATTGCCTCTTTTGCTGGAAGTGATGCTCAGCTAATTAAAACTATGGGCAACCATGCATTAGAGGCCAATAACAGTATGGCTACAGGCAATGTATTTTTCATCATTTGCATCTCTTCAATGCCACCTGCAAAGGACACCTCTGAGTTCTTTGGATACTGGAGCTCATCAAGTCAAGTTCAAGTCAAGTCAAGTTATACTTTATTGTCATTCACCCATATGCTATAAAAACATATGGAGGAACAAAATGTCATTTCCCTAGACTCACACAACAGAGGATCTACATAGAACAGAGGACATACAATAAATGCAGTCAAAAAAATTTTGAAAGTACAAATAGTGCAAAAAACGGTATATACAGAATACAAAATTAGTGCAGGGTTAGTGCAAAACCAAGTTGGACAAAGAAAACATGGAACTCAGTGTGTTGCACTAAATGTATAAACATGTTCAGCAGCAGCCAAAGTTCTTGCACGCTGTTGTGCAAACCAGGGCTTTTGATGCAGCATTTGTCTGAAACTGCCTCCAGGGTATTTAGGAGCCTGACAGCCTGGGGGACAGTCTAGTAAGTTCTGGCCTGGATGCTCCAGTACCGCTTGCCAGATGATAGTGGGACAAATAGGTTGTGGGAGGGATGAGAAGAGTCATTTATGATTCTGCAGACCTTGCATATGCATCATGTGTTGTAGATATCCAGGATGGAGGGAAGAGGTACTCCAATGATCTTTCCAGCTGTACTCGCAATTCTCTGCAAAGTCTTACGGTCAGAGATGTTACGGTTACCGTACCAGGCAGAGATGCAGCTAGTCAGGACATTCTTAATGGTACCCCTGTAGAACGTGGTGGGGGTGGGGGAGGGCAGGTTTGCTCTCTTCAGCCGCTGTAAAAAGTGGAGACGCTGCTGTGCCTTCTTGGCGAGGGAGGAGGTGTTGGTTGACCAGGACAGGTCGTCTCCTATATGTATTCCCAAGAACTTATAACTGCTGACTCTCTGTACAATGATGCCATTGATGCACAGGGGTGAGTGGTCAGCCTGGGCCTTTCTAAAATCAACAATCATCTCCCTTGTTTTGTCCACGTTCAAGGAGAGATTGTTGACTGAGCACCAATCCGCCAGCCTCTCCACCTCCTCTCTGTAAGCTGTTTCATCGTTCCTGCTGATACGCACCTATCTACAATTCCATCCCCATTTGGTAGGTAATACCCTGTACGGCAACTTGGGCATGCTTTACTCTACCCCTGAGATCCATCTCACTGGAGTCAATGCCATGAATCTCAGAGGCACTGTTCACCAGGTGCTTTCTGTAGCCGGTTAGTGTTTCTATAAGAAAAGTCAACTGCTGTTCCACTGATGGATGCCTTTAAGTTTGTGATGGTAGAATTTGATCATTTCAGAAAAGCTGATTCTGATCACAGTCTAGCCCTGCTATACAATATTGGGCTTTCAATGCATGTTAAGAGCTCTTCTTTCTAAACATGGTGTTGCTGTGTTTGAAAGAGCCTCTTGAAGGCCTTACAGTCTGGACTTCATCTCTTGTTTCTTAGCATCGGTGGGTGCCACACTTCCCTCTCAATTTAGTCATGGCTGGGTTTTGATCCAATCTAATTAACTTAGCTTTGTTACCTGTACATTTGGCTCATTTGCTTTGTCCAAACATCTAACAGATATCTTTCTGCAGTTCTGTTGAAAGACCAAATATCACCTTGTCAGTTACTGGAGCATATCCTTTAAGTGGCCTGTTTCTGTGAGATGATAGTCTGTTCCCTTCATGGACAGCGGTATTTTATGCAGTTGTTCTTATAATTTCAAAACCGATACCTGATTGTAAGTTCCAGTTTGAAGGCTGGTTCCTGCTTGTATTAATGAACTCACTGGTTACTAAACTATACATCTTCTGACTATGTGTAATAGTGTAGCATCCCAGTGAAAAAATATACTTCACTGTGACTGCTGTTGCAGTGCCTTGCATTCGCCCAGCTATTTATCCAATTTTTCATATCAGGCAGTCTGCGTTATTGCCATGACAATGCATTTATTCTGTGCTTCAGTAAATAGCAACAAACACTAACGTGTACTGTCAGTGGGTGGTACCTTACATCCTGTGGCTTCACACATTCACGAGTTGGCTTCTCTGCTATTCCAAGTTGCACTGCTTTTCCTGTAGAGCATCTGGAGATATTTTCCTGCATTAAAGGTGCTGTGTAAATACAAGTAGTTGTGTTAAGTATTTTCAGAAGTCTATCAGGTACGCTGAGTGGGGCTGGCTACAGATACCAAATGATCCATTAAAACTAAAACATTTACCAGGTACTGTGTGTGACATGAGGCTCTCCTTTACAAGTGCAACAACACTCTGGAAATGCCTTCCTCACACTGGAGTTACTTACACAGGGTCTCCAACGTCATACTCTTCACCACCATGAACAAAATAGGGCCAATGAACCAGAGGTACTAACAATGCATATGATTATTAGGTTTAAAGGTCACCATTGTGGACAGTTAAAAGACCAGCGAATTGCAACTAACATATCTACTTGCGTATTTTAAAAATATATGACATGACATGAAGCCTGTGCTACCCATTTAGTACCTGAATAGTTGGAACACAACAGACAATGCAATGAGCAAATACATAAAGCTTCCTGTTTCCTGCATGCCACACACTTGCTGAATAAAGATAAAATAAGATGAGATATTTATTTATTAGTCACATGTACATCAAAACACACAGTGAAATACTTTTTTTTGTGTTACTAAGAATGTGCTGGGGACAGCCCGCAAGAGTCGTCTCTCTTCCGGTGCCAACATAGCATGCCCACAACTCCTAATCTGTACGTCTTTGAAATGTGGGAGGAAACCAGAGCACCCGGAGGAAACCCACGCAGACACAGGGAGAAGGTACAAACTCCTTACAGGCAGCAGCGGGAATTGAAACCACGTCGCTAGTGCTGTAACAACATTACGCTAACCGCTATGCTACTGTGCTGCTAAATGAGGGGAAAAGAGTACTGGCATTTCTCCCATATTTTTCATGATATCCTGAGAGGACTTTACTGAAGTAATGTTGAAGGATAGCTGGTGTGAAGGAAGTTCGGCAGCAGATCTGTACACAGCAGTCTTGCACAAACCAACAACCGACTTGATCATCTGTTTTCAGCTATTGGTTGATGGATAAGCTCCTGCTTTGTTTTGAATATTACTCCAAAATGCCATCAGAGGTAGAACTGCACCTTCAAATATCATCTCAAAGCTGGCACCTCCTACAGTGCAGCATGTCCTTGGTTCCGCATCCAGGTCTCTGGAATGGGACTTGAATCATAGCCCCTTGACTCAAAGACAAGGATGTTGCCAACGCAGACAGACTAAGGACAAATGTCAGAATGTTTGGCTTGCATGAGACTCTCCTCTTTTCTTTGGCAATAATCTCCATGGCATCCAAGGAACCTCAACCATGTCCTTGTTTCTTCTAGACTTGCCTGCTCCTGTATATTCCTGGCTGGCCTCTGTGTTCCACTTTCTGTTCCAAACATTGGCATCACTTCTCAGTTTCTCTTCACTCCTGTGCATCATGACCTACAGTTAATCTTCAGAATCAGAATCAGGTTTATTATCACTGACATGTCGTGAAATGTGTTGTTTTGTGGCAACAGTACAGTGCAAGACATAAAGACATAAAAATTACTATAAGTTACAAAAATAAATAAATAGTGCAAAAGAGGAATAATCTTAAATCTTAACATTTCACATTTCAGCACAGTCTTGCCCCCCTCTATCCCCATCATTCTCTGTAGTTCTGCAACATTCCAAAAAACCGGAGTTTCTCCAGTTCTGGACAAATGATCATTCCAGTTTCGATTATTCCACTATTGGTTTCCATGTCTTCAGCTGCCAAGGCCCCAGGCTGTAGAAAGCAATAAAAAATCTGAAATAACAACCACTTGAATAGTTCTGGAAAAAAAAAGCTGAAGATGCTGAAAATCTGAAATAAAATCAGAAAATGCTAGAAACCCTCAGGAGGTCAGGCAGCATTGGTGGAAAGAGAAAGTTAAATAGTTCTGATCAACTTGAAAGATTAACATTTGTTTATCTCTTCACAGACACTTCACAGACATTGATTGTCCCTGGCATTTTCAGCTTTCGTCCTGAAGCTCTGGAATTCCATTCTTAAACCCCTCTATCTTTTTTTCCCATCTTTAAGACACTGTTGCCATTTATTTCTTTGGTCAGGCTTTTGTATATGTACATGAATATCTCCTTGTATCATGGTGTGTATTTTTTGATAGCATTCTTGTAAAACACTTTGGGATATTTTGCTATTTTAAAGACGATGTATATTCCTTGATGTCAACTGAAACCAGAATAATCATTTTCAGATGCAAAGGCAATATTTCAGCAGTGTGGATGGGACCTGGGTCCATCATACAATAGTGGCCGAAACGGCGAGGATTGTGGTAGTTTGAACTTGCAGTTGTAAGTGTTTTCCATGCTGGGACTTGGCAAAATGAGAGTGACAAGTCAGAATCCGGAAAGACAAGCCAGGTCAGCACAAACAGTCCAAATTCCAACTGATCAGAAAACCTAAGCTAATATGCATTTAAGATCCATTGAAAAATAATTCATCCCTTCATTTCTGTAGAATCTAAAGTATGGGGGTTTGTTGCCATAACAACGCATTGTAATAAAAATTTGTGTCTCATCGAATTTTCACATGATGAGTGGGTGATACAGCAATGCCTGTGAGGAAGGAGTGGGTCAATGCAGAAGAATATCAGTGACAAAAAGATGTCCTGCCGAGGCTGATACTCTTCCTTCTAAATCCGTTCCTGGGATGTGAACACCACAGCCGGTAGCAGCAATTATTGCCCATCCATTGGGAAGGTGGCAATTCTTAATGGCCCTTCAGAAAGTGGGGCTGAACTGTTACGGCCCACCATCTAGAGCTGCTTTAGAACTGCTTCAGTCCATCTGGAAAGTCAGGAGTCAACCACTGTGGATCTGGCAACACAAATAGGACTAGAGACTTCCCTCCCTAAAGCGAATTACTGAGTCAAGGGTTGTGTTATAATAGACCTGTCCTTTCCATTCCCTATATGCTGTAATTTGAAATCATGTTTGAAATCCTTTCTCCAGATCCACAGTCCAAGGACCCTGGAATATTGACGCTGTAACATTACCACAGGCTACCTTGTTTAGATCTCAATCCAGATACCCACAGATTTCAGTTTTGGTTCATACTTTCAATTAAACTCAGAACATGCGTCAATATCCTGATATTATTTCCTTATTTTCTAAGTGTTTATCCCAGTGCAATAAATATCATGCACAAACCATTTATTACATGAGATTTAACAGAAGTATAATTCACTTAATAGAAAGTTCATATACTGAGAACCACATGAATAGTACAGTTCTTTACCTAATCCACTGTTGCCACAAACTGACTAAGTCTGGGAGGTAACAGAAATTGTTCCACCTTGTTTACAGCTGTCAGCTCTTTTATCCTGTCGTGCATTCTCATCCAGACTGTTAATCACTCCACTTAGTAAGGTTAGGGAATAGCAAACCTTGCATATTTTCTCTCTCTTAGACCAATCAGAATGAATTGTCTTCCGTGATAAAACACAATAAATGATGAAGATTTTCTATTTAACTGGTGTTCCCTTGTCACCTAATGCATTTCTTTTACAGATGTGCCTTGCAAATTTGTTTATGCAGCTAACAATTCCCTATTCTATCTTCTTCCCACATTTTACTGCCAAGTTTCAAGCACTAATTAAAACTATAAAAACCTCCTAACCTATTAGATAAACCATAAAGTATTCACAGAATGCTTCTTCCTGTGAAGGGAATGCCAGTCTATCACTGCACTTTGATGTAAGTCACCTCATCATCATAAAGATGTCACACATCACCTCTATTGCTAGAAGTTGGGAGAATTAATTGACTGGGAGTAGCCACACTGTCTCACAACACTCATGGTCTTGCTGTTTCCAAAGCCTTTGTATGTTTATCAAAGGATTGCTTGTGTCAGAATAAGCAATTAAGCTGTTGATATTGGGGTCATCTTCAACTCAAGAACTTGTATGATACTTTAGTTTAAATCCAATCGCTTCCATGCTGGGAGGTAGAGATATGGCACAAAACACAATAGAGAGAAACTTTTTTTCTTTTCTCAGCTCTTATGGAGTGCCTGCTTCCCTACGGTGAGGAGGTACAGGAGCCTGAAGACCCACACTCAACAATTCAGAAACAGCTTCTTCCCCTCTGCCATCAGACGTCTGAACAGTCCATGAGCACATTAACACTGTTTGTTATTCTTATTTGATTGCAATATTGATTTATTTTTGTCATTTCTTTCTCTTTCAATCTTTTTATTAGTTTTCAAATTAATACAGATTAATATATAACATCAATGTTTGTACATGTAATACAAAGAGATTGGAAGAACAATCATGGCATGGATAATCATAAAAAACAAAGTATATAAAAAAATCTGTAGATCCAACGACCTCTTAGTAAATGAATATAATATAAAAGAAAGGAAAGAGAAAGATTTATTATAAAATATAAAAGAAAAAAAATCCCCAAAACAATAAGACAACTTATGAACAGTATAATCAAACCAAACTAAGCTAAAGAAAAAAATTTTTAAAAAAAACAGAAAAAAAAACTGGACTAAAATTTCTCAGTAGAAACAGAGCAATATTATGTCATCAACTCCATTCCTCTAAGTTGAAAGGTTATTACAAGGGGATCTATATCATGTGAAAATATTGATTCCAAACTTCCTCAACTTTAAGCGAAGGATCAACAGTACCACTCCTAATTTTTTCTAAGTTTAAACATGATATAGTTTGAGAGAACCATTGAAAAGTAGTAGGGGGCATTGGATCCTTCCATTTAAGCAAAATGGATCATTTGGCCATTAAGGTAACAAAAGCAATCATACGGTTAGCGGAGGCAGATAAGTGGCCAGACTCTATCCTTGGTAATCCAAAAATTGCAGTGATAGGATGAGGTTGTAAGTCAATCTTCAATACGTTTGAAATAATGTTAAAAATATCTTTCCAATATTTTTCCAAAAGAGGACAGGACCAAAACATATTTGTCAAAGAAGCCACATTCGATTTACATCTGTCCCATATAGGATTTATATGTTGATAAAAATGAGCTAACTTATCTTTTGACCTATGGGTCCTGTGAACTACCTTAAACTGTATCAAAGAATGTCTGGTACACATTGAAGATGTGTTAACTAAATGAAGAATTTTCTTCAAGTCTCTGTAGATATAAATGTCTGGAGTTCACTTTCCCATTCATTCTTAATTTTGTCCACTGGTTCTAAACAAATTTTCATAATTAGATCATAGATTATTGCTATCAAGCCCTTCTGACAAGGATTAAAACCAAAAACTTTTTCCATAATTTCAGTTTTGTAAGATGTTGGAAAAGAGGCTCTAGTAACTTTTAAAAAATTTCTAATCTGCAAATATTGAAAAAAGTGTGATCTAGGCAAATTGTATTTGTTAGACAATTGTTCAAAGGATGAAAAACAGTTATAAATGAATAAATCACGAAAACATACTATTCCCTTCCTTTTCCATATGGAAAACGCTGAATCAACTCTGGATGGATGAAAGAAATAATTAGATTGAATGGGACTTGATAGATTAAATTTATTCAATCCAAAAAATTTATGAAATTGAAACCATATTCATATTGTATGTTTAACAATTGGGTTAATCATATGTTTACTTAATTTGGTAAATGCAAAAGGGAGTGGAGCTCCTAAAATAGAAACTAATGAAAATTCAAGTACTGATTGGGACTCAAGGTGTACCCAATTGGGGCGTTGAATTGTATGTGAATCTTGTCTCCAAAAAATTAAATGTCTGATATGGATTGCCCAATAATATAATCTAAAGTTAGGCAGGGCCATACCACCATCCTTTTTTAGTTTTTGTAAATATTTCTTACTTAACCTTGGGTTTTTATTCTGCCAAATATATGAAAGAATTTTAGAACAATAGTGTCAAAGAAAGATTTAGGAACAAAAGTTGTAATCGCTTGAAATAAATATAAAAATTTTGGTAAAATATTCATCTTAACCGCATTAATTCGGCCTACCAATGATAGAGACAGTGGGGACCATTCAGTAAATAATTGTTTAACATGGTCAATTAAGGGTAGTAGATTAGCTTTAAATAAGTCCTTATGTCTCTTGGTAATTTTAACACCTAAATACATAAAATAGTTACCAATCTAAAAGGTAATTGGCTATAAATTGGGGTTTGCATATTTAATGAAAAAAGTTCGCTCTTATTAAGATTTAATCTATAGCCAGGAAAAACACTAAACTGATCTAATAGTGATAGAACTGCAGGGATAGATTCCTCTGGATTAGAAATATAAAGTAACAGGTCATCTGCATAAAGAGATATCTTATGAATCTTCTGTCCACGAGTAATACCACATGTATTTAAAGAATCCTGAAGTGCAATAGCCAAAGGTTCTAAAGCAATATCAAATAATAAAGGGCTTAACAGACAGCCTTGTCTAGTACCTCAAAAAAGCCCAAACAAAGGAGATCTTTGATTATTCATAAGTATTGAAGCCATAGGTGCATAATAAATCATTTTAATTGCAGATATAAATTTAGGACTAAAATTAAATTTTTGAAGTGCACTGAATAGATATTCCCATTCGACTCTGTCAAACGCCTTTTCAGCATCTAGTGAAACAACACATTCCGGAATTTGGGATGAGGGGGTATATATAATATTCATTAATCTCCTAATATTAAGATGTAGATAACTATTCTGAATAAATCCTGTCTGGTCTTCAGAGATAATTTGTGGAAGAACATTTTCCCATCTAAAGGCCAATATTTTGGAAAATATTTTGGAATCTACATTTAATAAAGAAATAGGTCTATAAGATGCATAATCAGTGGGATCTTTATCCTTTTTAAGAATTAAAGAAATATTTGCTTCATAAAAAGATTGTGGTAGTTTACCCACTGATAGGGCATCTTTAAAAATTTTGGCTAACCAGGGAACAAGAATATCAGAAAAGGATTTGAAAAATTCAGCTGTATATCTGTCAGGGCCGGGTGCTTTACCTGAATTCATTGAAAATATTACTTTCTTTATTTCTTCCTCCGAAATGGGAGCATCTAATGTAAAGCATTCATTTAAAGATAATTGGGGAGTCTTCAAATCTCTTAAAAATTCGTGTATTAAAGTAGGATCTTCAGGGGATTCTGATTGGTATAAAGAAGAATAAAATTCTTGAAAGGATTTGTTAATTTGAACTTGATCTATCATGTAGGTACCATCTGGTTTACGAATTTTATTAATCTGACATTTAGATATAGTAGCTTTCAATTGGTTGGCCAATAATTTACCAGATCTGTCACCATGTATATAAAATTGCCTTTTGTTTTTAAGTAGTAGATTTTCAATTGAAGATGTTAATAATAAACTATATTCTAGTTGGAGTTCTGTTCTCTTTTTAAGAAGCTCCAGATTAGGAGTAACAGAATATGTTTTATCGATTTCTTTAATCTTGTCAGCCAATATACGTATTTCGTTATTAGTTTGTTTTTTCAATCCAGCAGAATATGAAATAATTTGACCACGGACATATGCTTTAAACGTATCCCATATTATCCAACAGGAGATTTCTTCATTAAAATTAGTTAAAAAGAAAAATGAAATCTATTCTTTAATAAATTGGACGAAATCTAAGTCTTGTAATAGCCAAGGGTTAAATCGCCATTGTCTGACATCAAAGGATAGATCTGGTAATTTAATTGATAATTTCAATGGTGTATGATCAGAAATGGCAATTGCATCGTATTGCAGTCCATAGTAAGTGGAGCTAGTCTAGCATCAATAAAAAAATAATCAATCCTCGAGTAATTATGGTAGACATGAAAAAAGAATGAAAGTTCTTTATCAAATGGGTGTAGAAATCTCCAAACATCTAAAATTCTGGATTCAACTAAAAAGGAATTAATAAAAACAGCAGATTTGTTTGGAAGTGTAGGATTTTACACAGATCTATCGATCGAAGGGTTTAGACAGCAGTTAAAATCTCCACCCATAATCACAGTGTATTCATTTAAATTAGGAAATAATGCAAACAAATGTTTAAAAAAATTCAGGGTTATCTACATTGTATGCATAAACGTTAACCATAACAACTTTTTTATTATGAAGTAGACCAGTAGTTAATAAAAAATCTACCATTTGGGTCTGATAATTGTCTCATGATGGACAAACGAAATTGAGGAGTCTATAAAAATAGAAACTCCTTTCACCTTTGCTTGTGAATTTGAATGGAACTGTTGATCCCTCCAAAATCTAAAAAAACGTTGATTATCTTTCTTCCTGATGTGAGTCCCCTGAGCAAAAATGATCTGAGCATTTAATCTATGAAAAACTCTAAAGATCTTCTTGTGTTTAAGCAAATTGTTTGAGCTGTTAACATTCCATGAAATGAAATTAATAGTCTTATCCATTTTAACAGATTAAAAAACATATGGTATGTAAAGGGTTAATCTTGGTATATACAGATCTTACCAACAGGAAGAAGTAAAAAAGTTCAAAGAGGAAGCGGATATGACGACAATTTAGAAAAATTCGTAGTTTAGCCCAGAAGAAAAAAAACCTAAAAACATCCCCACCCCCCTCCCCCAACAGCCCAAAAACTGGCCAATGGACAGCCAGAAAGCTACCCTCTAATTGAATTAACCCCAATTCTATTGGTGGCGATCATCCAAATTAACAAATATATAAACTACTCATGTTTAGACTAAAATGAACAAGGTAACCCAAACAGAAATATCGAAATAACAACAAAATTATGGAATTAAAACAGAGCCAAAGGGCATTAACAGTCAACAGTTAAAGAATACAGTTTAATAATTATTTCAGAAAGAAAGCAAACGATCAGTCATTGGTTAAATTCTTAATTATAATAAAAACAAAACATTAAAAATATTAAAAGAAGAAAAAAGAGAGGTTTAAATCTAAAAATGAATTAGATAATAAAGCGAGTAAGTCGTCAATCAAAGGAAAAACTCTTAATTATAATAAAAACAAAACATTAAAAATATTAAAAGAAGAAAAAAAGAGAGGTTTAAATCTAAAAATTAATTAGATAATAAAGCGAGTAAGTCATAAATCAAAGGAAAAACACTGTATCTCTTCCGCATTTCTTAGCTTTTAAAATTAAAAGCTAGTTCAAAAGAAATTGCTCGGCTTCTTGAATAGATTTAAACCATTTACGAGATTTATCAGGCAGTGTAATTCACAGCCTTGCTGGGAATAATAATGCAGGATGATAATTACTTTGATAGAGACGAGCCATAATTGGTTTGTAGGTCAGCCTTTCTTTCATACCTTCTGGGGCGTAATCTTCAACTCTTCGAAACTTCCATTGTTTAAATTGAATCATTCCACGTCGACGAGTGGTACGAATCAAGAGTTCCTTGACGCTGACAAAATGAAATCTCAGAATTACTGGCCGAGGTTTTTGATCCAGAGCAGGTCTGAATTTTAATGCTCTGAGCTCTGTCCAGAATGGGGTCAGCAGGGAACATATCGGAACCAAACACATTGACCAAAAGTTTAGAGAAGAATTCCGTAGTGTTACCAGTCTTGGTGTCTTCTTGAAAATTGGTAATTCTTAAATTTTCCTCCTGTTGGGTCCTTCCAGGTCGATGATCCTCTGTTGTTGCTTTTCCAGGTTTTTGCTTGGTCGTAATTAAAGCTTTTTCAAGTGAATGAAGTTTGGCATCTCTCTCTTTACCAGCTTGGTCGAGTTCAGTAATTAGTTGCATTTTTTTGGCATTCTCCTGATAAGAGTATTTTGTTTTTCTTCAAAGTCCTGTAAAATGGACTTCAATTTGGCAAAGCTCCGGTCAAACTTTCTATCCAGATTAGAAATAGCTTCCAAAGTAGGTTGGTCTCCAATACCTTTACCATTAGCTGACACTTTAGATCTGGTATTCATTTTAGCAGTTAAAAATCAAAGTTAAACTTGTGCCAGTATTGTAAAAGACTTATTAAAGAGCAGTAAATCATAGATTGAAAAGTGCTTGGACCAAAGCCAAGTTATGACTTAGTCCATCAAGCACCACCAACAGAGTCTGTTTTTGTCATTTATAGTAATTTATATCTTTGCACTGTACTGCTGCTGCAAAACAACAAATTTCACACCATCCAAGTCAGTGGTAATAAATTTAATTCTGATTAACCACAGATCTTATTGTTGCCTCTCCTTCCTTTATCTGCAAAGAGGTGCTTTTAAAGGAGTTTGGAAGTAAATTCACTCCTTCCAAATCACCTTCTATCAAATCTGACACTCTTGAAGGATATTCCCAAGTTGCAATATGAGTCTAATCTCAACTGGAAAGTTCTTGTAGCAGAATAAGTATCAGACAGCATTTGGATCGAAGTACAGATGATCTCACTGGAATCCAATATGCCATGCAATTTTGATTCATTGCCTTAAGCTGTATCTCAGCAGTGCCAAGGTACAATCATCATTTCACTCAAACCTGGATCACACTCTGACTGCGTTCTATTTCATATCCCTTCAACGTCTGAAAAGAAAAACTCCGGCACCGGCAACACACTAAGATTAGTCAACAGCTGCTTTCGTTAGGTGGGAAGAAAGAATGAATAAATAAATAAAGTTCAGCAATCCTTAAAAACTAAAAAACGTAGTGCTATAATTCTTAAAGTAGGAATTAATCGAAACTTCTAACGGTCTATAGTTCTTTTCTTGCCTTTTTTTATTGTGCATGCTATACTTTGACTCTTATATGCATTCTGGAAATAATGCAACTCATGATCATTTAAATTGCAACATCCACAGAAATATATACATCACTCTGAACATTTCAAGACCAGAGTGAGCTATACTGGAGAAGGATGTTAGATGTAAGCAATTGGTAGGAAGACTGCTCCTGAAACACAGGTGTCCCCATAGGGAGTCATACCTACACAGTGTTCATTGTGCTAAGTTGTCCACAAATATCCTTTTCGACATTATAACAACGAAAACACTGCAAATTATATTACTGCTGATGAAGCACTTTAGAATGGCCCAATGCTGTGAATAACAGCAAGGTCAGCATTTATTGCCCATTACCAATTGTTCTTGAGAAAGTGGTGGAATTACCGCAGACCTCCTGGGTCTAAAAATACTGTTGGGCGGGGAGTTCTGGGACTTAGACCTAGCAACGAGGAAGAGCCAATGACACGTTTCCACACCAGCATGGTACGTGACTTGCAGTGCAATCTGCAGGCGGTGGTGTTACTACACAGCTACTGCTCTTGTCCTTCTTGCCGGTAGAGATGGTGGGTTTGGGAGGTGCTGTCGGAATAGCCTGGGTGAGTAACTGCAGTTCATTTTGACCATTGTTGGTGCATAAGGTGCCATCAATCAGGCTGCTTTATCCTCAATGGAATTCCAACCTATCTTACAAATTTCTTTAGATGTACGGTGGAGAGCATTATGCGTGGTTGCATCACCACCCGGTATGGAGGCTGAAAAGATGGAGCCGATCATGATGACTTGTTGCAAGCTGCTCTCTGCAGATCCACTCATTACTTCTATTATAATTATTCTACTCTTTAAATCTAATTCTATGTCCCTAAGAATGAATAATAATGTTCTTTTAAATCTTTTTACAGGGCTGGCAATCTTCCAACCTACAGGAGCGACTGATCTACCACCCACCTCCTGGTCCCACATAGAAACAACCAGCGAAGCCTAGGACGGGTCTGTTCACGTGGAAGTCTGTGCGGGGTGAAAGGGGCGACCCCACCAAGCCCCCACCACCAAGACCCCGACCTCACAATCTACCTCCTTATGATCTTGCACCTTATTGCTACCCGCACTACACTTTCTCTGTAGCTGTGACAATTTATTCTGCATTCTGTATTTTCTTACCTTGTACTACCTCAATGCATTGTGTAATGAATTGATCTGTATGAATGGTATGCAAGACAAGTTTTTCACTGTACCTTGGTACAGTGACAATAATAAACCAATTCCAATTCCAATGCACAGGATTGCAAGAGGCTGCAGAGGGTTGTAGACTTAGCCAGCACCATCACGGGCACAACCACCCCCCCCCACCCCCACCCACTACACATCTTCAAGTAGGGCGGCATCCATTACTAAGGACCCTCGCCATCCAGGACATGCCTTCTCGTTACTACCATCGGGAGGAAGTATAGGAGCATGAAGACCCACACTCAATGATTCAGAAAACACCTTCTTCCCTCCTGCCATCAGATTTCTGAACTGTCCATGAACTTATGAACACTACCTCATTACTCTTTTTTTTGCGCTATTTATTCATTTTGTAATTTATAGTAATTTACGTCCTTGCACCGTACTGCTGCGGCAAAAACAACAAGTTCATGTCATCCAGTCAGTGACAATAAATCTGATTCTGATTCTTTTGGTTGAGGTGTTGAACTGAGGTTCTCTCAAGTGAACATAAATAGTACCCAGGCTCTATTTTGCGGAAGAACATAAAGAACTATCCCGAGTGTCCTAGCCAACGTTTATCCCACACTCAACATGTGCAAGCAGACTGTCTGGTTACTATCTCTTTCTGTGGGAACTGTCTACATGCAAGTTGGATGCTGCATTTTCCAAAATTACAGTGGATGTGACATTTCGAAAAGGTTTTTTTAGTGACTGTATAAACACTACGGGATAAAGAGAATGATGCAAGTCCTTCTTCTGACTATTTTCCAACGTTTGGTTCTTGTGAGAGCAACCCTTGCCTGGACCTGGAGTTCCAACTGAAACTACATGCTGGCAAAGGTTGGTCTTATGAATGGGAGACTGTAATATTTTGCCCACATTAGAATGTCTAAGATATGGGACTACATAAGAATGAGTGAATCATAAACTATCCACACAATTTGATATGCATGTTGAATGAATATTGCATGAATATTGAATTCTCCCACTTTAGGTAATCCCCACCCCCTTCCCCACAAACACCCCCCCCCCCCCACACCATGCTTCTTCTCTTCTTCCCTTTCCTAGCCTTTTTTTTACCTCTCTTCTTAGCTTTGACCCATCCCCCAGTGGATCTGCTCTCCCCTCCTCCCCCACACCTGCCTATCACTATCTCTTACCTGCATCTACCTATCGCCACCTGGTATTCCGAACCTAAATGTAACTTGTCGCAAAGCTGACAATTCCAGTTCTAGCTGGAAGGGAGAAGCAGACGGACAGCCAGTCAAGGCAGACAAGACAGATGGACAGACCGCTCTGGGCAGACAGATGAGCAGACAGTCAAACAGTCAGATGGTCAGTGAGCTCTGGTCAGACAGACAGCCTGCTACATATGAAAGAAATCCTGTCATTCCTGATCCTCTGCTTTGCCCTTTGCTCCAGGCTTCCTTATCTAAGACAGAATCAGGTCATCACTAACCCCTACCCAAGATCACGCACCCAGCCCATCACCAACCTGTCAGAGCTCATCACCCACGTCTCCCAGCCCACACAGGTCCAACCTGCGACGTTGAACCAGGTGCCAGTTTGATATCCAGAATCATTACTGGTTCAGTACTATCTGCAGTCCCGGTCATCCCAGTTGCTGATGGAATTTGAAACATTTGAGAGCACAGAGCATTAGAACACGAATGGGCAATTTAGCCCCCAAGCCTTTTCCACCATTTCATTGATCAGGACAGATCTGCATTTTAATCCATTTACCTGCACTAGTTCCCTTCACAGAGCTGTGCTTTCAAAATCATGCTAACACCTTGACAATTAAAAGGATGTAAATACAGGAAAAATCTGTGCAACTCCCAACTGACAGAAGAGATAATAAAATGTGAAAGGTAATATTCGTGCAAAAGGTATTCCCATCCTCCAGCTTCAAGGTAATAATGTCAGCTTCCTATGCAAAGCAGGAGGATTGTTCAATATTACATGAAGTCTTTTGTTAAATGGGAACAGTGACATATCATCAATAATGTCAAAATCACGAACCAGTCAAGGCAAAGAGGAAAAAAAATAATCAATCTCTCTGGGCAGTAAATAAATCATGGAAAGCTGCTGTAGCTGAGAAGTAAGTGCTCAAAATCCATGCTGCTAATTTTCTGGCACAGCTCGTGACAAGAGTAGGAATAAATTGCTCAGACCTTTACTCTAAGGCTCAAAGGACAGACAATGTAATTGGAAGTGGCTTGTCATCTTGTGATGTTTGAACTGCTCCCTATTAGCAAGTATTAAGTTTATAATTAAAGACCAAATGAGGTCAGCAGAAGCAATGCCTAGCCAAGAAACAACGGAGGTAATTACCTCAGTTGAGGTAATACTCCAGATAGCTAAAGGGCAGCTTAGGGACAATGTGTGGCATGTGAAAATTATGATCAAACAATTTAAAATAAGACCCAAAAAGTCTCTGGGTAGCCAAAGACACATTTTCCTTAGAGCAATGAGTTTAAATTCATGAGTAGCCCAGGCCTGTATCAGCAAGACCCAGGGAACATTAGACATAGGCTGAAACGTGGCAAGTAATGTCTGTGCCATGCAATGATCATTGCCAGCAAGAGAGGATCAAATCACCTTTCTTTGGCATTCAATGGCATTACCATTAACAAGACCTCACCAATAACATCCCATGGTCACCAATTAGCAGAAGCTCAACTGGATCCTGTTTGGTTTGCTCCTGGGCTATTCATGGGTCCAGGCAGCAGGCAATCAAGGGTTCTGCTCGAGCTGATCGACTGCCCTCTTTCTGGGGTTACGTCCATGTCTGTGTGTCCCTGGAGAAGGAGCATGTGGTATTCCCGGTACATAGGGGGCTTTCTGGGACTGGTGAGCGCCACAGGGGCTCAAGTGCATTCTGGATAGAGATGACTGTAGTAATTTGAAGCTGTTGATTGTAAAATAGTGTGAATAGTGGAATACTGTAGTATTGTAGCAATGAGATGCTATAATCACTGAATAAACCTCCTTGGAAAAGGAAAAATAAAGCTCAACTAGACCAGCCACAGCAATGCAGGAGCTTCATTCATTTAAAAAAAAATAAACATTTATTCATAAAAATATATACAGGAAATACAAGTGAGTGTCTTTCTTTGGGATTCATAGTGTTATCAGGCCTATACGTTTTTAATGTTGGCACATTCCAATGTACAAGGCACCATTGCCACTCACGTGGCCTCCTTGAATGATATAAACAGTGTCTGAGAGGCTTTTCCGCACCACCCAGCCCTCAATGTCAAGTGGCAACAGTCCTTCCCAACAAAGCCTTTGCATTGACTGCACCAAGATTCAGCACATCCATCAGTAATGTGCCTGTTGACAGCATTCACTTACAGACATCTCGTTGTACTGGAAGACCAACCAGTTTCAGGCAGACCAAAGCGTGTCTTTCACCAAGCTGATGATCCTCCAGCGTCACTCGATGTTTATCTTGGTATGCGTCCCTGGAACAACCCGTAGTTCAGAGAATCCTCCGTTATGCAGCTGCTTGGGGCTCCAAGAGCAGGTCAGAGGCTGGGTATTCCAGAGTTAAGGACTCACCTCCAGACCTTTCTGCCATCTACATATCAGGCTTGTGATGGAGTACACTTCACTCGCTCAGAGTGCAGTTCTAAAAAACCTTCAAGCAATTTCACACAATCCAAGACAAAGCAATCCACTTGTTTGACAGCCATCCAATACAGCTGAGTATTCACACAATGGCTGCTGAGCACTCCATCTACAAAATGCACTGCACTTATTCCCTACTCTGATAGCAACTCCCAATCCCACAAACCCTGTCACCAAGAAGACCGTAAGATATAGGAGCAGAATCAGGCCATTCGGCCAATTGAACCTACTCCACCATTCAACAATGGCTGATTTTTTGTTTCCTCAACCATTCTCCTGCCTTCACCCCATAACCTTTAACCCCTTTACCAATCAAGAACCTATGAATTTCTGCATTAAATACACCCATGACTTGTCCTCCACAGCCCTCTGTGGTAATGAATTCCACAGATTCACCAACCCTCTGGCTGAGACATTCCTTCTCATCTCAGTTCTAAAGGAGTGTCCCTTTATTCTGAGGCTGTGCCCTCAGATCCCAGACTCTCCTACTAAAGGAAGCAACCTCTCCAGGTCCACTCTATCAAAACGTCTACTATATCAGAAGGACAATAGCATTAGGCACATTGGAAACCATCACCTAGAGATTCCCCTCCAGGTCACACACTTGGAAATCCATCACTGCTACTTCATCATTACCGGGTCCAAACCCTGTACCACATCTAAGTGCACTGAGAGAGCACCTTCACTATAAGGACTGCAGCGATTCAAAAGATGGCTCACCAACACCTTCTCAAGGACATTCAAGAATAGATAATAAATGCTAGCCTTTTCACCAATACCCAAATCCTGCAAGTGAATTTAAAGAAATGCAGCTCAGTTAATAATCACACTTGTTTCAGAGTTAGTAGGGTTACATGTGACTCTTAGATTACACCAAGGATGACTTTCCAGTACATATTGAGGGAATGCTACACTGTTAGAGTTGTCACCTTTCATTTAAGATGTCAGACCAAGGCTCTACCTACCATCCAAGGTTGGTGTAATTGATCCCAGGGCACTATTTTGAAAATCAGCTGTTCTGCCTGACTCTCCAGAATGTTGTCCATTCCTCACCACAGAAAGATTATGGGACCATCATTATATTGCGCGAGAGTTTGCTGTGCACACTGTAGGTATCATTTCCTACAATAATATCTACACTTCATATGCATCTCATTGCCTCAGGATGTCCTGAATCCAAATCATTCCCCTTTTACTTTTTCTTGGTGCAGATCATGTTTCAGCTAAGGCAATGCCCAACAGGAATATTTCCCTTCATATCTCAGGTCCTTTATCCAGCTGTTTTACATGTCTGGTTACCAGTGCCCTTGCACACTCTCCACACATGATTCTGGATGGTTTGCAGAATATCAGACTTCGAGGGCCCTCTTGTAATCCTTTCAAGTTTATAAAAAAGCCAGACTAATTTGCACCTTCTTGCTAAAAGCAGACTGAGACCCAACATATGGCATCAGCAGACCTTGGGGAATGGGTCCTGCACAGGGCAAGGTCGTGTGCGGCCAACCTCAACTGCTGGGATCTTCTCGACAACCCCGACGGAATGTTGCACATTTTCAATGGCTGCCTACCAAGTCCAGCATCAGATTAAAGGAATTTTGCATGGGCACTGAGCATCTTATTATAGCTCAGTTGTTAGGCACACACTAGCTATCTGCAAACCCAGCTGAGATCAGTGCTCAGCTCCAATTAAACCCAAAGCCTTTCATCATTAGCCCATGAAGGAACCAGAGTAGCTGAAAGAGCAAATTATATTAGCTGAGCCCTATTGTGTTGCCTTTAGTGAGGAAAGCTGGGGAAGATTTTGTTTTGTCTTTCATTTTAACACTTTGCATCCTTACTCTGAAGCGTAACATTGTTCCGAGGGATGTAATTAGCAGTGGATCACAAGGAAACCTATAATTTCTTTGAAGTGCTTTTCTCTTCATTGTGTTTTTCTTCTCTCTTTGGGAAATGATCTCTGCTGCTTCTCAACATTCTCACCAGCCACCATCCCAGCCCCACCTTAGCACCAGTGGCCCATTCAGCCAAAACAGTCATTTTGATCCACATCACAGTTTTCAGGTGGTAACCTTTGCAGTTTCTAATCACACAAGAAATCTTTTTCACCACTAGCAGACAGGAGAATAGTTGCCATGGTGAAATTTGAGCAAGATTCTCAGGTCTCTCACTGCAGTCGTTGACCTTCCTTCGACCCATTCAGTGGTCTCACATTAAATTAAGGTAGTGAGTTACCTCAGGCTACCAGTAACTTTATCCCGTGAGAACGCAGTTTCACAATTGGGCTGCTGGTGCTCCAGTTATCCCGGTCAAGATAAGCTAATGAAGTGGAAGTAATTCACTTGCTGTCTGTGGGTAGAATGAGCAGAGAATTCCTCCAATTAGGGGGAAGTCAAGGTTCTTGGTCTGGATGTCCTCGACCAGGCCTGCAGTTCTCACGACAGCCTCTTGCAGGACCCGTGCAGGCACACTGACTTCTTGTGGCTGCCCGACTGCCACAGACAGGCACAGTGGTGTAGTGATTAGCGTAACGCTTTACAGCGCCAGCAATCCGGGTTCAAATCAGGCCACTGTCTGTAAGGAGCTTTTACGTTCTCTCCGTGTCTGTTTGGGTTTCCTCTGGGTGCTCCGGTTTCCTCCCACATTCCAAAGACGTACGGGTTAGGAAGTTGTGGGCATGCTATGTTGACACTGGAAGCGTGGCAACACTTGCGGGCTGCCCCCAGAACACTCGATGCAAAAGATGCATTTCACTGTGTATTTCGATGTACATGTGACTAATAAAGAAATCTTATCTTATCTTACCTTATAGATCATGCGTTAGCCACAACAGCCATCATAGAGAGGAGACTGGTTGACAAGCATCACAAACTGAGCCAGTGGACAGTCATGAGGGTCCTCGGACAGCTCGTGTATAAATTCTAGAGTCATAGAGAGATAGGAAAGAGGCCTTCAGCCCACCAAATCTGCCCTAACCATGAAGCATGAAGTGTCTTTGATGATCAGGCATTTAGAAACAGTGGGAATATATTTAAATAATTAATTAAAGGAATAAAACTGTTGAAAATATTTTGAAATTTATGCGTGCATTTTAAAGCCCCCTCAAGAGTAGAATGATTCAGATGCTGGAGTTAAAATGTTTAATTAATTGAAAGTATTAAAATTAATTAAAATGAGAGGACCTGTATTTTTACTTGTCATTTTAGTGGCAGTCAGTGACCCCATTCATATGGACGGAGCCATTCGAGGTGAAGCAGCTGTGGCTGGTGCAGAGCCGAGGGGTGGGCTGTGATGTATCCAGCCCCTCAGCTCAGGAAGATGAGGCGCTGCCCCAGGGCTCAGTGCAAGTCCAGGGAACCCCACCCGACCTCCAGCGTGTTCCCTACTTGCACGCTGCTGTGGCAGATGTCCAGAGCTCGACCTGTGTTCTGTACTCGACAGAAGTGCTCATCAGCCATCAGCAGGATCTGGCGCATTGTCTTCCGTCCACCACAAGCGCCTTCCTTTAGCTGCCAGCTTTACCAATCTCCCTGAACCAGATAGGTACCAAAAAACAAGAGGGCAGAAGTTCAATGTGAGAGGAAGGAGTTTTAAAGTGGATCTGAAGGGGTAAGTTTTTTTTAAAGCACAGAGTGGTTGATATCTGGAACATGCTGCTGGTGGAGATGGTGGAGTTAGGTACAATCACCAATGTTTAAGAGACATTTAGACAGACACTTAAGTAGGCAAGGCATAGAAGGATATGGTCCTAATATAGGCAAATGGGATTAGTGTAGATGGGCAAAATGGTCAGTATGGATGTGGTGGGCTGAAGGGCCTGTTTCGATGCTGTACAATTCAATGACTAATGATTCTATGACCAGCTTGCTGCCCTTTTTGACCCCAGGATGAGCTTGATCACATGCCCAGGTACCTCAGTTACCTCAGCATAGTCCAAAAATTAGATTCAGACTTGAGGTGTGAAGTCACAAAATTCATCTTCATGCAAAGAGCTGTAGAGGTTTGATATTCTCTCTGTAAACAGCAATAGCTGTTTGGTCAATTGTTGGTCTTAAATCCGAGGTCCAATGATGTTTGCTGATCAGATCTAAAAGGGATCTAAATCAGTCATTATCTCAGAGACTAGCAAAATGCCAGGCTTTAGAAGCTTCACAAATCACATTGATTTCCATCTTTGTGCTCCAATGTTACACAAGCTCTGGAATTTTCTCCTAAGCACATAAGAAGTAGAAGCAGCAGGGAGGGCAAATGATCCCAAGGCTGTTCATTACACTTGTTAAGACCAAGGCTGATCCTCTACCTTCAGTCTACCTTACCTGCCTGATCCCCAACCCTTGAGTGTTCACAAATAATCCCTCTGAACTTTGGATATATTCAGCGACTGATCCACAGCCTGGACAATTTCAGGGAGTTACAATCATCCACGTAAAGGCAGTTTTCTTCACCTCAGTCGTAAATGGCTGTTCTCTTATTCCAGGACTCTCTAATTTGAGGAAACAACTTCTCAATATTACCCCGTCAATCCCTCCCCCACAACCACTTCTCCAACAAGACGAGTAAAGCTGCTGCCTCATGTTCCCAGAGACCCGGTTCAATACGGACTTCGGGTGCTATGGAGTTTTGCACGTTCTCCCTGTGACTGCACGGGTTTCCCTCAGGTGCTCTGGTTTCCTCCCACATCCAAAGGTGGGCCACATCGATGGATTAAACTGGCCACTGTGAATTGCCCCTAGTGTGTTAGACGATCTGGGGGAGTTGAGGGGAACGTGGAGGGAATAAAATTGGTGTAAGATTAGTGTAAATGGGTCGTTGATGGTTTGCACTGTGCTGGATGACTCTGAGACATTCCTGGACTGTCCCATCACCATAGGGAAGGGGGTGGGGATTACCTAAAGTGGGAGAATTCAATGCTCGTGAGAATCTGTGAAAGGGGTATCATGACATAAGAAATGTCATGAGAATCTTATGAAGAACTCCAACTTCATCCACTCCATTGAGCAGGAATGAATTTTTAGTGCAATTCAAATATTGGGTATTTTCCAAATTGGTTGGGGCCTTGAACTAAGCTGTTTGTAACAGCCATTGGCTCATTCAGATTGGAGTGCAGAAACTTTAATAGAACCCTAGTGCTGCTATGAGGAATAACTGGGCAAACTGCGCATGGTGCAGAGTTCCACGAGTTAACATGAGAAATAAGAGCAGGAAGAGTCACTCAGTCCCTTGAGCCTGCTCCACCATTGAAAACTGATCTTCCAGCTCATTCCCATATCCCCCAATTCCTTCGATATCTGGAAAGCTACTGGTTTCTGTCTTAAGTGCAATCAATGATTGAGCTTCCGCAGCCTTCTGGGATAGAGAATTCCAGATATTCACCACTCCTCCAGTGAAGAAATTTCTCCTCATGTCCGTCCTAACTGGCAACCCCTTATTCTGAGACTTCAACTGTTGGTTCTAGACTCCTTAGCCAGAGGAAACATGCTCCCCACATCTGCTCTGTCATTTCTCATTCTGCTAAACTTCAGGGAATACAAGCCTGGCCCTCCTCAAGTGACAGACCACACCCCCCATTTAGCAACCAGTCTGGTGAATCTTCACTACACTCTCTTCATAGCAATAATGCCCTTTTTTCAGTAAAGGAAGCCAAAACTGTACACGATGCTCCAGGTGTGGTCTCATCCAAGACTTACAGAATTGCAAAGAGACATCTTTAAGTGGTTAGCATAATGCTATTATTACAGCGCCAGCGATGTGGGTTCAATTCCTGCTGCTGCCTGTAAGGAGTTTGTACGTTGTCCCTGTGTCTGCATGGGTTTCCTACAGATGCTCTGGTTTCCTCCCACATTCCAAAGACATACAGGTTAGGAGATGTGGACATGCTATGTTGGCACTAGAAGAGTGGCAACACTTGCGAGCTGCCCCCAGCACATTCTTAGCAACGCAAAAAGTCGTATTTCACTGTGTTTCAATGTACATGTGACTAATAAATTAATATCTTATCTTATTTCGTACTCAAATCCTTCTGCAATAAAGGCCAACATATCATTTGCCTTCCTTATTGCTTTGCTTTCAGTGGCTTGTGTACAAAGACACTCAGATCCCTTTGAACATTAACGTTTCCCAATCTCTCACCATTTCTGGATTCTCTCCCAGAGTCGGTAACTTCCGTTGGGATTTCTTTTGACTGAGAGGCCTTGAGCCATCAGTGACGAGCCCACAGCAGAGATGCTCCAAGCTTACAAACTTAATTTTGATTTTTGTTTTTAAATAGAAGAGGGTGTCATATCTCCATTTATAACCGAGCGTGTCTATGGAAGTTCGTCTGACTGCAACAGCACTCTTCCATCTGTCTTGCCACCATTGACAAGAGGGTGTAATTATAGTTGGTACATTTACATAAGCAGTTTCTATTATGAAAAAGGATGTAGGAGTTTATAATAGAGAGCTGAAAAATAGGGTTAGGAGAGATGCCTTTAAAATGAGAATTAGCCATGACAATTGGCGAGCCCCTGTGCAACTAAGTGCTCCCCTCCAACCCCATTTACTTGACGTTTACACTTGGTATGTTTACACTACACATCCTCCACTCATGCAACATCACAGGAGATGAACGATGATAATGTATAAGACTTGAATTACTCTCCTGAAAGGTATTTGACCCCCAGGAGGTTTCATGGTCCTGACCTTAGGGCATAGGCTCTTGGCTAAAGGTCAGACCCTCTTGGTGATCAAGTTTCTAATAAACTGGAAATCCTCGCAGCTGATCATTCTCTACAATGCATTTCCCTCGGGTATAACTTCTCCGGAGCAACAACCTCATTAATTTGCAGCATTTGAAATGGATAATTCGCAGTCCACTGGTTGAGTAGTTGTTGAAGTCATGTTGAGGGCAGTGCAAATGATTGTCGATATTGATTAAGGCCTTATTTAAGCATCTTAAATCTTGAGTACTGGGAGCATGGACAGTCAGTGGAAGTATTGCAAATTATGGTTTTGCAGCCACCTTTCAGGTTGAGGTGGCTTTATCAAACTTGACACAAAAAAAACCACCTGCAAAATATCAGTCAGAAAAATCTCTTCCCTTTTGTGGGGGCATGCTTGCTAACAAGGATGGAACCACTCAGTTGTCTGTGCATTTCCTGCCTGATATTACCTCCACTCACTTAAAAAAGATCTACCCTCCTCCACCCTCTGAACCAGTTTGTTCTATTCCAGGCATCCTGCACACTGCCTATGTCACGCTGCACTCCCAAGTTCAAGGGCTATTTGAGTAGCCAGATTTGGGAGCAACAGGTTTGAAATGCAGATGGACTCTTTCAGTGGGTGGACAATTCCTGATTTCTAGTGTTCAATCCACTCTCCAGTAGAAATTAAATCAGCAGTTAACAAGCAACTAATTGATGACTATTTAAATACCAGTCAAAAACCAATAAAACAGTAGTTGCTGAAATCAAAAACAAAAATAGAAGTGCTGGAAGAACTCAGCCAGTCAAGCAGTGACTTTGAAGAGAGAAATCAGTTAACATTTTGGGTCAGAGACTGAGGAAGGGTTTTTCCTGGTTTTTTTTTTCCACAGATGCTGCTTGACTGATCTAAGTCCTTTCAACATTTCTGTATTTCTTTAAATACCATAGGAGGGAGGCTATCCTTACAGATAAATTCTCAATCAGCTGTGCAAGGTTGACACTCCTTACGAGTGGTCTCGTCAAGGTCCACTTTGGAAATGCTGGTGCCAAATTGATGTGAGACATTAGCTGGCATCAAAGCCTCTTGCAAGTATCTAATCATGCCAAGTGTTGTGTCACACACTCCGACAGACTTCCCAATACAACGTGGTTATACCCACATGGTTCAACAATGAGCATCCACACATGCATCATTTGCAATAGTGGAATCAATTTGCACCACAGAGCCCAAAAGGTGAGTGGTGTGCAACATAAGTGCGCAGCTGTAGAGGTTTAACATCACAGAGATCAACCCCTGGAGTTAATGGGTTCTGTACCATACTGACTTCCAGAGTTACCATGACCTTTTAACACTCACTCTGGCCCCTGGAGTAACCACCTCCTTCAACAAGCTGAGTCCGAGTTAATGCCTTCTTAAACACTAAGCGCTATTTTCTCCAGGAACAGACCCTTTGACCCAGGATGTTGTGCCGAACTAATTAAATGCCTAACTAAACTAATCCCTTCTGCCTACATAATGGCCCATGTCCCTGAATTTTCTGCACATTCATGTGCCTATCTAAGGGCCTCTTAAACGTCTCTGTCATATTTTCCTCCACCACCACCCCTGGCATTGCATTCCAGGCACCAACCACTCTCTGTGCAAAATAAAACAACTTGCCCCGCACATCTCCTTTGAACTTTCCTTAAAATGCATGTCTTCCAGTATTTGACATTTTGATCCCAGGAAAAAGATACCAGCTGCCTACTCTATCTATGCCTCTAATAACAGAGCAGATAGAGTCATAGAGCTATAACAGCACAGATACAGGCCCTTTGGCCCAACCACGTTGTCCACACAGTTAGTCCCAATTTCCTGCATTCAGCCCACATCCCTCCAAGCCCTGCCCCTCTATGTACCTCTCCATGCTTCTTAAATGATACTGTTGTACCTGCCTCAACCACTTCCTCTGGCAGCTCATTCCACAAACTCACCACACTCTGTGTGAAAAAGTTGCCCCTCAGGTCCCTTTTAAATCTTTTCCCTCTTGTAAACTTCTATCAGGTCTCCCCTCTGAGTTGCTCTCTCTGATTTGCTGTCTCTTTTAACATTCATATTGTCACATAGATTTGTTGTAAGGTTAAGATGCACACAGTGACCCTTAGAATTTCCATCTACTTTTACACTCACACTTGTAAAGTGACCATTGACCATGGGAAATATTATCTCCTTAAATAGATTGAACACCAAGGTTTGGTTCTCCCTTCATCACTTGCACACCAATTCCTGGAGTAACTGACGAACTTTAACAAAAAAACCTGGCTTCTGGAGCCTAGCTGGGGAACTTTTCTCAAGAGACACCCTGACCCTTTCACACCACAGGCCTAACAGGTGTGTGTACAGCCCTGAACATTTCATTCCCAGCAGGACACAGGAAAAGATTCAAGCATTTGCTCAAAATTTCTTTGAGGATATGTAACATCCCAAATAGCTCCAGGGAATCACTGGCCCATGACCACTCAAAGAAGGGAAGGTGCATTCAGGATGGAATTGAAAACATCAAATGGGATTGAGAACCTCAAAGCCATGCATGGGGAAAGCACACAGAAGAGAGATCTAAACCCAGCAGATGCTGCCTCCTTTAATGTAGTGACCCCTTAAGATGCCACCTCCTTTAATACACTGAGCCCCTTAGCTGTTCCTGCAGATACCAGTTTCTATAACACATAGTAACTATAGGGGACAGTCTCCTGTCTCAAGACTGCCAACCTCCATTGAATCCAAGGGAGCAGGTTAGGGAGGGTTTGGTGATAGGGTGAGGTTTGGGGAAGAAAATAAATGGCCAAATGACCCAATAAAACTGGAGGCATGGAGATCCTTTACTCCAGGGCCTCACTGTCCTATCCATAGATAGTCAGCCAGGTTATTGGTATTGGTTTATTATTGTCACTTGTACCAAGGTGCAGTGAAAAATGTATCTTGCATACTGTTCATACAGATCAATTCATTACACAGTACATTGAGGTAGTACAGGGTAAAACAATAACAGAATGCAGAATAAAATGTAACAGCTACAGAGAAAGTGCAGTGTAGGTAGACAATAAGGTGCAAGGTCATAACAAGGTAGATTGTGAGGTCAAGAGTCCATTTTATCGTATAATAGAACCGTTCAATAGTCTTATAACTGCAGGATAGAAGCTGTCCTTGAGCCTGGCAGAATGTGCTTTCAGGCTTTTGTATCTTCTGCCCAATGGGAGAGGGGAGAAGGGAGAATGCCCCGGGTGGGTGGGGTCTTTGATGATTCTGGCTGCTTAACCGAGGTGGCTGGGGAAGAGATAGAGCCTGGAGTACAGCCTGGAGACAGTCATCAGAAGGGACGAGGTCACCAAAATGTACAGGCAGGTAGGTGTTCCCTGATGGGATGGTGAGGGGAATAGTGTGCATAATTAATGACTGGGGAAGGAGGAAGTTGGAGGGTCACCTGAAGCCCAGTGTGGGGAAATTCACCAGCACCAGGTGGCTATGGCGTGTTTTATTGCTGTTTGGGCTAGAGCTGGAACTTCCTGCTATCCCTCCACTGCCGAGATTCCTGGGAATCCCACACAGCAGATCGGGTCATTATTAAATCAGGCTCCTAATGCATTGCAAGAATTGCGTACATGAGGCATCTGTAGGGTTTATGGTCCTTGTGCTTGAGCATTCAATCCCTTTGGCTGTCTCCTGCCCATTGTGGTTGATTGTGGGGGTGGGGGGTGGAAGGAAGTCATTGGGGTGTGCATATTGCTCATGATATCGTTTATCATTCTGGAAATCAATATGAAAAAGAAATTCATTAGACACCAAGCAGTGTGGATGTAAAAGGGTTTTTTTTTGGGAAAGTCAGCTGATAAAAGGATTTATTCATCATAAAGCAGTAAAGAAAGCTGCCAAATGTATTTATGCCTTGATATAATCCTTTCCCTTTTCTCTTTGTGCAAACTAGTCTCTGCTGTTGAGTGGAGTAGTTGTGCAGTGACGCCTTGTCCAGAGACCACATTCAACCCAGGCTCCATGTTAATTGCAAGGCTCTTTATTTAGACACGTCTCTCTATACTTCTGAGCCATCTCCTTTCATTTGCACCATGCAGACTTGAAATGAATTGCACTAATATATAAAAAAAAGGAAAGCTGCCAAACCAGTCTGTTGGCGTGGGTTGTCTGGGGAGGAGGTGAAAGAGCCTTTCCTGATACACTGTGTTTCTGTAGTTGTCTCATTATTAAAAGTTCACACTCAATAATTATTTACTTGTGACTCAGGAACACATCTCTTAACCAGTGACTGACACAGCTCCTGAAAGAGAAATTAATCCTTGCTGCTCTAATCAACCCATAAGATGATAAGATTCAGCGATATGATTTAGTTGGCCACCTCTCTCTCTCCCCCTCTCTATTTCTGAAGTTCAACCTCTGCAGGGTATCCCTAACAGGAAGGTTGGTGGTGCTGGTAATAGTGATCACACCTCCAAGCATTGTCACTCCAACGTGTATCATACTCATGGCTACCCAGTCCACCTGGCTGCACCTTGCTGAGATGTTAGTGACAATATAATGTCCTGTTCATAAAGGAGAAAGATGGTCATGGAAGCAAATGTAATGCCTAAACCTGCCTCGGTAAAATTTGAAGGAACAGAAGGAAGTTATTCAGCTCTTCAAACATTTTCTACTAGGCACAGAGATAATGGTTACTGTAGAACAGTGCTCAATTTGAGTAAGGCAGAGACCTGAACTACTAAGTCAAGAGTCAAAGGTTCAAGCTCTGCTTTGGTTGCTGAGGAATTGAAGTACAATAACTAAATAATCCAAAATAAAGTAGTCATATTGGTAATTGGTTTATTACTGTCACATGCACCGAGATACAGTGAAAAACTTTGTTTTGCATGCTGTCCGTACAAATCACTTCACATCATTACATCAAGGTCTTGGGTTGAGACCTTGTCCTGAAGAAGAGTCTCGACCCGAAAAGTCGACTGTCCATTTCTCTCCATTGATGCTGCCTGACCCACAGAGTTCCTCTAACGTTTTGTGTATCACTGCAGATTTCCAGTATCTGCATTCAAGAAAGACATCATTACATTGAGGGAAAAGCAATAACAGTATGCAGAATATAATGTTGCAGTTGCAGAGAATGTGCAATGCAAGTAGACAATAAAGGTGCAAGGGTGCAAGGGCCATGATGGTGTAAATTGAAAGATCAAGAGTTCATCTTTATCATGCAAGAGATCCAATTAGTAGTCTTATAACAGTGGGGTAGAAGCTGTCCTTGAGCCTGGTGGTACGGGTTTTCAAGCTTTCGTATCTTTTGCTAGATGGAAGGGGGGAAGAAGAGAAAATAACGGTGGTGGGAGGGATCTTTGATGATGTTGGCTGCTTTTCTGAGGCAGTGAATATAAATCATGGTGACTATGAACTATTCAACAATTATGAAGCACCATGTTTCCAGGGGTAATTAGAGATGGGAACTAAATGCTGACCTTGCCAGTGATTCCCACACCTTGTAAATTAATAAATTAATGAAACCATGTTCTTCAGAGAAAGGAATCTGCTCTCCTCAAATCGAACTAACATAAATACAACAATATAGCTGACATGGTCACACAAAATGGTCAGTTCAAGGACATTCAGGAATAAATGCTGATCTTGCTAGCTTCAGTCCCACCTTTTGTGTATGTATTATTTATCAATTTCAAGTTTCTTACATTGAGTATAAATTTGAGGTTCTCAGACCCAAACTCATCCTGACAGAGACACACAAGTGCATACCATCCATCTCTGCCAACTTTATTTAAACAAGACGTGACTTAGAGAAACATACCTAGATGTGTCCTGGAATTTTTAGATGCACGTTTGATAAAACCAATGACACTTGAAGTTCAAATCTTTACAAATCTTTTTCTGTTTTCCTCTGTTGTTCAACTGCATTGACAAAGCTCAGAACAATCAACCTTTTATGATCTTTGAGTCCACCACTTTTCTCATGCCATGTGCACAGCTCAATGATTAGTCCTTTGAGACAAGGCTATATATGTCATTATTCATGATTGCTTCAAAGTTCAGTGGTATCACTAAGTTGCATATGGCACTTGATAGCTTTTAATGGGTTTAGTTTCTCAAGATGACATCAGCTTGTCCTGTTAACTCAGGATTTGCCACTTGCCTTGTTTTGATACACAGTGGTCAAGCAATTCCTTAGCAGCCCAAAAGTCATGTTAAATTGTGCTGCATTGGGTTCTCACCACTGGCTTCGAGAACGGCAAGCTGGCACCAATACTCTTTCAGGCAAGAGACCTAAATGTGATAGAATAACCTCACACATGCAAAAGCACACAAAGGCCTTTCATCTTACTGGCTTTGCCATTGCATGGTAAATCTGATTGACTGTGGACCCAGGGTTGGGAGAGGAGTGATGGTGATAGAGCACTGAAGGAGTGCAGGGTGTGAAAGGATTTAGTACCATTTCTCCTCCTACTTTCACCTCTGACCAGTCAGGGATATTGAGGGTAGATGCGACAAGGTTAAATGCAGAGAAGGCTATGGACTAATGTGGTAAATAGGATTGGTGTAGATAGGTACAACAGGCAGAGTGGACATGGTGGGATAAAGGGCCGTTTCTGTGCTGTATGACTCTATGACTGAGTGAAATTCCCTCTACACTGTACTCTAAAGCCTTCCAAAAATGACATTGGTATAATGCAGATTCAAGCCTCCTCTGCACATTATTAAGAGGTTAAGTTCGATACAAGTTAGATGGAGACCAAAATTCTCTTTCTTTTAACTTAACCAGAGATGAAGTTTGTCAACTGTAATATTTAATCCCAATTTGTGCCAACCTTTCTTTGCATTGGAAGCTCCAGTAATAAAGAATTAATCATCAGGAGACTGCTCTGGGAAACCCAGGGAGTTGGGCATGGGAGAGTGAAACAAACTCTGAGTACTTCCTTTCTCATCTTCTTCAAACACGTTTGGTAAAAGTAAATGGAGATGGTGCAAAATGTCCAGCTGACTGGATGGGATAGTTGAAGACTGTGAAGCCTCGGTAACCACATCTGACAATATCATCCTTAGATATTGGAGAACTTCATGAAACAAGGAGTGAAAAAAATACTTTAAAATTATTTGCTCACCTCATAAACAGCTCTATTATAAATACAATGGTGACTTCCAGTTTTTAATGAGCTATGCAAATGCATTGTACAGAAATACAAATATGAAATGATGAAAAAAAGAGCGCATAATGTCCATTGAAACTTTGGTTCACCCTCTTCTATGCACATGACCTGCTTATGTATGTAGAGTACTGGCTATGAATCAGTAACCTCAAATGTGCACTCACACATCGCTGTTGTTACTGTCACAGTGGACTGCAGAAACAATGATGGGCTACACACAGGGGAAACAGCCCCTAACTGAAGGAAGCAGTCCATTAGTGTATGACTTCAAGGAATACATCTTGCCGAAGTTGTTGTCGGGAAAATTGTTAAAGAAGACATTGATAGGTTCAGCCGAGGATTTCTGATTAATATCAGGGTCACACCTTTCCCCTCACCTCATCTCAGGTGTCTAGCTTGCTCACTTATTCCACATGGAGAGGTTTCTTTCACAGAACTCCTCTTGGCAGTTCAGTCCATGCATCCCTATGACTTTCAGCAATATACCAGATTTCAGCTAATCCACTGCTTTAGATTTCAACCAGGATGCCACATCCCAACAGATGGAAGAATGAGTAGAGCAAAGGAATGCCTAGTAAATGAAAAAAATCTGAACAGTGTTGAGGAACAGAGGGATTTTGGACCATGTCCACAGGTACCTGAAGGTAACAAGCTGCATGGATAAGATAGTCAAAGCAGCATACAGGATAAATGGCAAGGCATCAAATGCAAGAAAGGGGAGCTTATTCTGGAACTGTATAAAACCTAATTGGCTTGAGATAGGGTTCTGTGCATAGTTCATGCCTCCATAGCACAAGTAGTATGCAATATTGTAAGAGAGAATGCAGAAGAGGTTTCCAAGAATGTTCTCAGATGGAGAATTTAAATAATGAGGAAAGACTGACCATGCCAGGATTGTTTTCCTTGGAACAAAGGAGGCTGAGAGGAGACTTAACTGAAGTTTGTGAAAGTGAGACTCAGAAAGCACGAAGAGGAATGATCCATTTCCAGTAACACAGAGATCAATGATGAGGGCACACCAATTTAAAGTAAACTCAAGGAAAGAAAAGTTACACTTAAGAAGGTCTGGACTTACTTCCTAGGAGGGTAGTGAAGGCAGAAATCCTTGTCACATTTAGGGGGCACTTGAATGAGTACCTGGTGCACTGGGATGTGAGAAGAGTCTAAATAGTTCTTGGATTTTGCCCAGCATGGATATGGTGGGCTGAATGGATCTGATGGGATGAACGGCCTCTTTCTATGCTCTAAATTTCTATGAGGGTATTATAGGTTGGCTCATGGTTTGCACACAAATCCCAAAAGTTGCACGCAGTTAATGTGTGTGTCTGCACAAAAGACTGGAGAGTCACAATAGTTAGGTACGTGATGGCTTTCATGACATGTCTACATGAGAGCCTTCCCTGAATGGTGCTGGATCAAACTAACACAGATTCCCTCCCCCTCCCTTCACCTCATTTTACTCCCTGTCTTTATGCAAGGATAATTTTTCAGGCCAATGTCTTTTCTTTCAGACCAGTTATGTCACAGACAGTGCAGACTGCATTACACAGGCATTAATGATTAACAGCATGACAGCAAGTGTAATGCTCTACTCAACAAACAACCTTTACTAATCAGCAGGTTCTTGCACATAACCCCTGCCTTATTCAGAATTTTCATGCACCCCTGATCCTAACAACACATAGCCCAGAGTTCAATACTACTTACCCTCTGGTTGACGTCTCATGAGTTGCTTTTTGTTTTTGTCTGTGTACACTGATGAATTATTCCTGCTTAATCAGCTCCAAAGTCCAGTTTGAAGAAAGCTTCCCACCATACACAGCCACTGAGAGACAGAACAGGGAGACAATCACAGTGGCAGGTCGTACAAGGTGATTTGCTTATGGGACTTCAGCGAGACTGATATACCACGAATAGGTCTTTTAAAATGAAGTGATTTCTTCTAATCCACTTGCTACCTATAGTTTAGTCGATGGGAAGGAGATTCAATGCATTGTTGTCAGATGTCTCCTGTGGTACAACTTTGAAGTAGAGCAGGGGAGCTCTCAAAACCAATGTTTACTCGTCAACTAACGCCTAAAATTGAAGGATGAAATATACCAATGTAAGGTCATGGAACTGAAATGTTAACTTTGTTTTACTTTTCTGCAGATGCTGCTTGACCTGCTGAATATATCTCACAGATATTGTTTTTTTTCCCCTGATTTCCAGCATCCACAATACTATGCTTTTGACTTAAAATAGATTATCTACTAATTAATCTCATTTCCATTTATGGGATCTAGCTGTGCATTAATTAGCTGTCATATTTCATTCCAGAAGTGACTTCACTTTAAAAATACCTCATTGGCTCTCAAGTACTTTAGGTTATCCTGAGATTGTTAAGGGCGCAATACAGTAATCCAAGCTCTTGCTTTCTTATGTTCCGTTTAAAACTACATAAATCTTGTTAAATATGGGGAATGTTCATTCAGGTATCTTTCACATTTATGTTCATTTCAGTTCATGTTGTGTTCAGTTCTGGTTGCCTCATTGTAGGAAGGATGCGGAAGCTTTAGAGAGGGTGCAGAGGAGATTTACCAGCATGTTGCCTTGATTGGAGAGCATGTCTTATGAGGATAGGTTGAGTGAATTAGGGCTTTTCTCTTTGGAGAAGAGGAGGACGAGAGGTGACTTGATAGAGGTGTACAAGATGATAAGAGGCATAGATCGAGTGGACAGTCAGAGACTTTTCCCAGGGTGACAATGGCTAACATGAGGGGACATAATTTTAAGGTGATTGGAGGAAGTATAAGGGGGATGTCAGGGGTAAGTGTTTTTTTTACACAGGGACTGGTGGGTGTGTGGAACGTGCTGCCTGCAGAGGTTGTGGGGGCAGATACATTAGGGACATTTTAGAGACTCTTAGATAGACACATAAATGATAGAGAAATGGGGAGCTATGTGGAAGGGAAGGGTTAGATAGATCTTAGAGCAGGATAAAATGTCAGCACAACATTGTGGGCTGAAGGGCCTGTACTGTGCTGTAGTGTTATATGTTCTACCCTCAGTTAAGTCAGCTAATCAATGAAAATAAATCCGTAATAAAAAGCAACTGGATTGTCAAAAGCCCACTTGGTTCAATAATGGGCAAGAATGTCCACTGACCCCTTCCCCAGTTTGATCTGAACACAACTCCTGACCCCAGCAATTTGATCAACTCTTAACCACTCACTGAAATGGCCTGACAAGCTACGCAGTTGGTGTAATGAGGGATGACCAAAGAATAATGGGAGGGCTTGCCAGCAACTAACAAGATATGTCTCGTGATTAGCAAACAGCAAATACTCGGCTGGTCAGGCAGCACCTCCGTGGAGAGAAAAGGAGTTAACATCTTGGGTTCATGAATTTCATTCTCTACAGGCATTACCTGACCTGCTGAGATTTTCAGCACTCTTAGAGCACTTAGGGCTGTTTTTTTTTCCTCCACTTCTCTTGTAGTTGCCACATGGTTCAATTTCTTGCTCCTGCTGTTTCGCTCTCTATATTCAGAATGCATTATTTTGGCAATCACTGCTGGGAAGCATTAGAACATTTGCAAAGGTTTTCATTCTTATTTTTGTCTCATTTTCATTTTTCTGTTCCCACCCTCTCCCCTCTTCTGGTCAGTGACTCCCCCGCAAAAAATTGTAGTGTGGGTGCAAACACCCATCTGGTACCTTGAGGCATGCAAGAATTAACAGAAGCAATGAGCAACAGTTCAACTATGACTGGCTTCAGAAATGAGTTGAATCCTTTCCTCCAGTCCCCATAATGATCAAAGTTGGGAGATCCCTGGCTACCAGCCTCTCATTCGCTGAAGAGTACTGCAGCCAATTGCATTATGTTTATTAACACGCTGACAATCAATTTAGCACAGAGTTGGGACCAAGTTTGTACGGTCATCTTCCAACATTAATTCTGAAGGAATTCTCTCCCTAATACTCCAGGTGTATACTTCAATCCCACAAACACTTGTCATGGAAGCTGTCAAAAGAGCCGAGAATGACCCTGGCCAGGAAGTACAGGTCAAAGTCAAAGTCGAGTTTATTTTCATTTTTTTAAATTTTAAAAGTTTTATTTACAGCGTGGTAACAGGCCCTTCTGGCCCAACGAGTCCGCGCCGCCCATTTTAAACCCAAATTGACTGACCCGTATGTCTTTTAGAATGTGGCAGGAAACTAGAGCACCCAGAGGAAACCCACGCAGACACGGGAGAACTTACAAACTCCTTACAGACAGCGATAGGAATCGGACCCCGATCGCAGGCGCAGTAATAGTGATGCGCTAACTGCTATGCTACCGTGCCCCCCCTTCATATGCACAAGTACATGTATGCACAAGTGCAATGAAAAACTTACTTGCAGCAGAATCATGGACACATAGCATCATATAAGGAGCATTCACAAGAAGAACATAAATTATATACAGTTTTTACAAAAGAGAACACAATTAGAACAAAAATACAAAGTCCATTTGAGTACAAAGTGATCAAAGTGGTCATGGTGTTGCTGAATGATTAGGGTTATTCAAGAACCAAAAGGTGGAAGGGAAGTAGCTGTTCTTGAACTGGTGGTGTGGGACTTCAGGCTTCTGTACCTCCTGCCTGATGGTAGCTGTGATAAGGTGGCATGGCCTGGATAGTGGAGATCTTTGATGATGGATGTTGCCTTCTTGGTACAACCAATGGTGGGGAGGGATGTTCCCGTGATGTATTGGGCAGAGTCCATTACTCTTTGCAGCTTCTTATGCTATAGTGTGGGAACATCTCCAAAGAAATCCCCTCTTGGTATCCATCATCCCGTCTGGCCTCCAGTAGAGATATAACTGGGCATTGCAGAGAATAAGATGAATACCCATGTTCTGCTACTTCAAGGTGACATGCAGTACATCAGCCCTCTCCTGTGTTGCATGGTTAAAATGACGATTTGAAATGCCACTAGTGTGTCAGCTATTGTTCACTTGGTAGGATCTCACCTGATTCTTGCCTTTAGATCTGGTGCAACACTGTGACATCTTATGTCATTGTCCAGCTGTCTTCTGTTTGTAAATGTTCAATGTGATTTATGTATCATTGGCAAACACTGCTTTTCTTGTCGGCTCAATACAAGAATGGTGCACCCCAGGGTGAAGAGTTCTCAAGTCTCTCTCAGATGTTCATGAACCATCTCCAATTCTCCTACCATCCACCTACAGCAGAACTGATATTCTATAGCCTTTGTCTTAATGCTTGTTGTATTGGTTGTGGAGAAACACTGTTCCTTCCAACAGATGTAAATCATCTTCCTGAGGTAGGCTGTTGGTATCAGTTCAGGTAATTATGATGCCACCACATCCCACACTCCAATGGAAGAACAGTGCATTGCATCCAGGTCTCTGTACCTAAAGCTCCCAAGAGTCTATTTTCCAAAGGATGCACTAGCACAGCTGATCCCATTTCAACCTTCACAGCAAAGTTGAATGTATGGCAGCCACCTCTCTCAAGGAGTGGGAAATGTTTTTCATTTTCTAGGCATATTTTCTAACATTAGTGATTTATTTTTTTGGAGGGGGGTGGGGAAGGGACAATATGCTCAAACTGGCTGGTGGTTCAATCTTCCCAATGCTGAAGGAGAAACCCAGGCTATGGCAGGCATCTGAATAAAGGCTTGGAGTGGACTACATGCTAGCCCCATTGTGCATGAGGATAATAGTTATTGAAGCCTGATTTATTAACCTTAGTTCTAAAGTGATATCACAGCTTGAAGTTCTGATCATCCATTCAATACTCAATCCTAGCTTCAGGAGAAAAGTCAGCACGTATTAGACTCAATACCCTGGTATGATACATGCAATAAAAGTGGATAAAGAGTATTGATTTATCTACTGATCCATTTTAATGCAGTGAGAGTGATCCCAGTGTAAATTGGCTTGGGACATGGTAAACTTCAGTGGACAACCAAACTCAGATAGCATCTCCCATAAGACTTCATGACAGATGGAATGAAAGACCATGGTCCAGTCAATGAATGTCATGAACTACTCTACACTTCTGGATATTCAGTGCAACCAAAAATTATTGTGGTGCTAACCGAAGTATGTTGCAGTGGGATACTGGAAGGGGGATGTGACCATCAAATACATAGGCCAAATACTTCCCAGTAAATGTAGAGGAGTACAGTACCTCAGTCATTCCCACATGTTGACTGGTCCTTTTCTTGAAGATGATCACAACGTTGCGTCAGTGGAATTCCCTCATTAACCCAGATTTTGATCAGAAAGCTCCTCACTCCAACTAACATACGAGGGACACATGTTTGTGTTTGTCTTTGGAAGTTGCTCACTGCCCTAAGTGGATCTTAGATAACTGAGGCTGTGAGAGGGAAAATGCATTTTATTAGAATTTAACATTAATAGTGATTTAAAAATAACATGACATGTTTCCCAACCAATGCCATAATCAAATGTTTGAAACTCCAGTTGAAGCACATTGTTCTCTGCTTTGAAACAGCTGATCACTTCTTAACAATGACAATACTCTAAAGTACTTTGTTGGCTGTGAAGGACTTTGGGGATCACTATGGTCATTAAACGTACTGTAATATTGTGGCTTTCTTTACCAAACAGTCAATGTTCCAGTTACACTCAATTCAGAATGGAGTAAACCTTGACTTTGTGCGACAGTACAAAAATCAGTGCTGGAGATAACAGCCCATTTTTCATTTCTCCTTATTTTTGCATCAGCTGACTTCCCATTGATTTCAAAAGGAAACACAAACATGGCGAGGCATAACGCTTGCTGCCAAGTCACTGTCACCCATTTGACAGCATTGCACTAATTCAAATTCTGCTCCTGTGGAGTTGCTTTCCACTTGTAATGGAAATTTAAGCTAGATCTCCTATAATACCTTCAATCACATTTAATTGGTCTCAGTTCAGTTCAGGAGAACAGCCAGGCTGTGGGTCAGTCTGCTGCTGATCAAGCTAATAAGGCGAGAGGTTGCACTGTTCCCTGTTGCTGCTTGGCCTTTCTTCGTCACTGCTTGATCCCAACTCAGGAAACTGTAAGGCAATGGAACAGCAAACAATGTGCCATCGTGACATTAACTCCCTCCAGTCTTTTTTGTGTTTATGAAAAACAAGTTGGGTTTCTTTGTTTCCACTTTGTAATTAGAAAAAACATTCCTTAATTTGCGAGCAACAAACAATCTGCTGGAGGAACTCAGCGGGTGGAACAGCATTAGTGAGGGAGTGGGGGTTGAGGGAGGTGGAAGGAATTGTCAACGTTTCAGGTTTAAACCGTGCATCTCTTGTGTTTCCATTCTGTAATTTACTTTGTATTTGGCAACCTCCATCAGTTTCTTTGGCTTTTGAGCCCCTAGGGAATCTGAACCCACAGCACATGTGCCCACAACTCCACACCATCTAAATTCAGAATAAGAATCAGGTTTATTATCACTGACATATATCGTGAGATTTGTTGACAGGCAATAGGCCCGTCCCAGATTTAGGTGATTTTTATAAGACACAAGATTATTATTATTATTATTATCTTTATTAGTCACATGTACATTAAAACATACAGTGAAATACATCTTTTGCGTAGAGTGTTCTGGCAAGTGTTGCCATGTTTCCGGCGCCAACACGGCATGCCCACAACTTCCTAACCCGTAGGTTTTTGGAATGTGGGAGGAAACTGGAGCACCCGGAGGAAACCCACGCAGACACGGGGAGAACATACAAACTCCTTACAGACAGTGGCCGGAATTGAACCCAGGTTGCTAGCACTGTAATAGCATTAAGCTAACCGCTTCACTACCGTGACTGCCATAAACAATATGGCATGCTGTGTTGTGTTAATTCAGAAACCACACCATATTGAACCTTACTGAACAAATGTTTCACATGAAAACATGCTGGGTTAATGAACTTCGTCAGAGTGATTGATAAGTTTTGTTTTAATTTGATAAGTAGCGATCACAACCAAACCCATTTTCACTGTAACCAACATTCATACACATAGGGGCCAGGGGGAAGTTATCAGAAGCACCAAAAGAAAGGAAAAGTAGATCAGTGGCATCTTTTACTATGTTCCACAGCACTTCACTGCCCATCAAATATGACAGACATGTCATCACTGTTGTAACGTGGATAAATACTGCAATCAATGTGTTCACATCAGGATTAGATAACACTGGTGTGAGAAACATAGAAACATAGAAAACCTACAGCACAATTCAGGCCCTTCAGCCCACAAAGCTGTGCCGAACATGTCCCTACCTTGGAAATTACTAGGCTTACCTATAGCCTTCTATTTTTCTCAGCTCCATGTACCTATCCAAAAGTCTCTGAAAAGACCTGTCACAAACCAGCAACAAAAGAAACACACTGAGCATGATTTAGTGTTAAAAACTATTTTATTAATCACTACTTATGATAATACGTAAAATAAAAGTAAAAATGTTGGTATGTTAGAATTCAAAAATGTTAAACCTCGAACGTTAACCCCAAAACTAAACTCTTCGTGTGTGTGTGTGGCAAAGTCCCAAACTCCAAGTTCCGGAATGGTTCTTAAAGTTCAGTTCCGCAAGCCATAAGGTGAAACATGAGCAAGGGCTTCTTCAACAACCACCGTTGTCTGAAGATAAGACGTAGATGTAGAGAAACATAGAGAGAGTACATACGAAATCCAAATGTTCCACGATGGACCCCAAACGACACTCCAGTGTTTACTCGGTAGTGACTTCCTCACCCCGAAAAGCATCTGAACCATGGTCGTCCACATACAAATACCTGTTTCCTTCTACAGGTCAGCAACAAAGTGAACTCCACCGGATTACTTCCAACTTCCATACATGGATTTCAGTGGCAGACACAGTTATAGTTTCTCATCCATCGATAGAGAAAACAAGCAGGCTGGTGTCTCTCTCCCTTCTCTCTCTCTCTCCTTCTTCTTCTTTTTCTTCTTCTTCAGCGTCATTACGTCCTTTATCTTCTATTGACGTAAGCACGCCCCACACACAAATACACACACACTCTCTATCTTAAAGGGACTTTAACTGAGTCCGTAACAGACCCTATTGTATCCGCTTCCACCACCATTGCCGGCTGCCCATTCATGCACTCACCACTCTCTGAGTAAAAAACTTACCCCTGACATCTCCTCTATACCTGCTCCCCAGCACCTTAAACCTATGTCCTCTTGTGGCCACCATTTCAGCCCTGGGGAAAAGCCTCTGACTATCCACCTGATCAATGCCTCTCATCATCTTATATACCTCTATCAGGTCCCCCCTCATCCTCCATCGCTCCAAGGAGAAAAGGCCGAGTTCCCTCAACCTGCTTTCATGAGGTATGCTCTGTATTCCAGGCAGCATCCTTGTAAATCTCCTCTGCACCCTTTCCATGGCTTCCACATCCTTCCTGTAGTGAGGTGACTAGAACTGAGCACAGTACTCCAAGTGGGGTCTGACCAGGGTCATATATAGCTGCAACAATACCTCTCGGCTCCTAAATTCAATTCCACGATTGATGAAGGACAATACACCGTATGCCTTCTTAACCACAGAGTCAACCTGGGCAGCTGCTTTGAGTGTCCTCTGGACTCAGACCCCAAGATCCCTCTGATCTTCCACACTGCCAAGAGTCCTACCATTAATACTATATTCTGCCATCATATTTGACCTACCAAAATGAACCACTTCACACTTATCTGGGTTGAACTGCATCAGCCACTTCTCAGCCCAAGTTTGCATCCTATCTATGTCCCGCTGTAACCTCTGACAGCCCTCTGTACTATCCACAACACCCCCAACCTTTGTGTTATCCGCAAAATTAACAGAAAGTCTACACAGATGCCAATAACTGAGATGTTGAAAAGGATGTAAGGAAGGTTCCCCGTTTCTCTCGATATGGCTCCATATGATCTTTTTCTATCCAACTAAATAAACAAGCAGAACCTCTTCTGATCACAGTGGAGGACATAAGATCAATCTTCCAGAGAGTGAACACAAGGAAAGCACCTCGCCCAGATGGCAGAAGTATTTGTGGACATATTTAACCTCTCCCTGCTTCAATCTCAGGTTCCCACCTGTTTTAAGAAGACCACTATCATCCTGGTACCAAAGAAAAGCAAGGTAACATGCCTCAATGACTACCAACCAGTGGCCCTGACATCCACCATCATGAAGTGCTTTCAGAGGTCGGTCATGGCATGTATCAACTCCAGCCTCCCAGGCAACTTGGACCCATTGCAATTTGCCTATCGTCGGAACAGGTCTATAGCGGATGCCATCTCCCTGGCCCTACACTCAGCTCAGGAGCATCTGGACAGTAAAGACACCTACGTTAGACTGTTGTTTATTGACTACAGCTCTGCCTTCAATACAATAATCCCAAGCAAGCTTGTCACCAAACTCCAAGACCTAGGACTCAACACCTCCCTCTGTGACTGGATCCTTGACTTTCTAACAAATAGACTGCAATCAGTGAGGATAGGCAGTAATACCTCCGGCAGGATTATTCTCAACACTGGTGCCCCACAAGGCTGCGTCCTCAGCCCTCTACTCTACTCCCTATACACTCATGACTGTGTGGTCAGATTCTGCTTTAACTCCATCTACAAGTTTGCAGATGATACCACCATGGTAGGCTGCATCTCAAACAGCAATAAGTCGGAGTACAGGAAGGAGATAGAGAACCTAGTGGAATGGTGTCATGAAAACAACCTTTCCCTCAATGTCAACAAAACAAAAGAGCTGGTCATTGACTTCAGGAGAGGGGGTGGTGTACATGCACCTGTCTACATCAATGGTGCTGAGGTTGAGAGGGTTGAGATCTTCAAGTTCCTGGTAGTGAACATCACCAACAGCCTATCCTGGTCAAGTCACGTAGATGCCATGGCCAATAAAGCTCACCAGCGCCTCTACTTCCTCAGGAGGCTAAAGAATGTCCCCTTTGACTCTCACCAACTTTTACTGATGCACGACGGCTTGGTACAGCAACTGCTCTGCCCAAGACCGCAAGAAACTGCAGAGAGTTGTGGACACAGCCCAGCGCATCACGGACACCAGCCTCCCCTCCTTGGACTCTGTCTTTACCTCTCATTATCTTGGTGAAGCAGCCACCATAATCAAAGACCCCACCCACCCAGGACAGTCTCTCTTCTCTCCTCTTCCATCGGGTAGAAGATACAGGAGCCTGAGGGCATGTACCACCAGACTTAAGGACAGCTTCTACTCCACTGTGATAAGACTATTGAATACAATGAATAGACTCTGACCTCACGATCTACCTTGTTGTGACCTTGCACCTTATTGCACTGCACTTTCTCTGTAGCTGTGACACTTTATTCTGTACTGTTATTGTTTTTACCTGTAATACATCTATGCACTCTGTACTAACTCAATGTAACTGCACTGTGTAATGAATTGCCCTGTATGATCAGTTTGCAAGACAAGTTTTTCACTGTACCTCGGTACAAGTGACAATAATAAACCAATACCAATTGGATTTCAATGCTTCTCTTGCTGCTCCTTCAGCACTGCACCAGACTACTAACCATCCCCGTCACATCACTTTTCATAGTTTGGCTAATCTCAGGTGAGAATAGTGTCTCCCCTTAATATGCTCTAGGTGTCAAAGTGAGACTTCTTTCTACTTCATACTTCAATATTGCAAACATCTCCATTCCAGCAACAACAGAAGAATGACACATGAAATTTAGCATTTTTGTCAACCAATCAACAAGTCAGAAACGTCTGGCATTGAATTATAGTAATTTCAGAAAATTATGTCTAGATTAAAATGAGATGAGACTCAAAACTGGAAAATAATGAATTTAGGGGTTTAAACTTTTGGGGATTTGCAATATTACAATCAATAAAGAAACCCAAATCTCCTTGCTCAGGAAATGTGAATGAAAGAGACGTTAACCAACACATAGAGATGGCGGTTCAGTGGGCACCCCGCATGCTAATGGTCAATGGTTGTCTTTGCTGTCGTCATTCTCAAACCCCATATTTGTACAGCACAAAAGGCATGCTATACTTCCATGTAAAAGGAGTTAGGCTCAGGAATATAATAGATATTTCACCATTCACAATTTGCTTAAGCACCTAATTCTGTCACCACCTGTTTTCCTCATTACCACCACATATCAAAAGGATTCCATTGGCGATAAAATTCTTTGTGGCGCTTTGAATTCATGAAAGGGTGCCATACCAAAGCAAATTTTTTCCTTTCTGTTCTGTATTCCAAGGTAACACCCCCTAGTTCAGAAATTGATCTACTTTAATGTTTCAGTGGAGTCAGTTTTCACTGCAGGGGATGTGTCCTAACTTCTGCTGATGCTGAATAGAAAGCAATTATTTCTCAAATTACATTGCGTTTTTGACTTTTTAATAAATGTTTCTTCGTACCTGACATGCATAAATTACTTTTCCACAGTCACGCTATTAACTGCCTTCAAATTCTGAAAAATCTGAATAATTCCTAATCAGCTCTCTGACATAACCCACCTTTCCTTCAGCCTGTCTACTGAAAGCGTCACCAACAAGTCTGCAGCTGCAGGCTTGAATATTTCAGTGCTTCTGTTGCCAACCTCTTCACATCCACATCCTGTAGACCCCAACTCATCCAAAACTTTATTGCCTATATCCTGTCCTACACCACGTCCAATTCACAGCTGACTTGCACTGGTTTCTGCTGCTTACCAAGGGTCTAGCTTAACATCCTCATTCTCATATTTTAGGACTGTTGGTGACCCTTCAGCTCCACACATTTTGTTGATACAGGTCTGACCTCTGTGTTTCCCTCCTTTTGGATCACTTCATTGAAAGATAGCAACATAAAGAAGAGGAACTCTGAGGTTATTCTGTCATTCAGTTAGATCCTGGTTGACCTGTAGCTCAATGCCATTTTCTCATCTTTGAACATTATCTCAATAACCTTATCTGGAACCATCCTGGTCCTGAATATTTCCTGCATGCACAGCTATTTGGGAGAAAGGGATTCTGGATTTCTATGCCCTTTTGCATTCAGGAATGGTTCCCAGAATTAGCACTGAAGTTATAGCTTGTTATGCCACCTTGTCCTAGATTCCCCACCAAAGAAATTCATTTTTCTCTATCTTTGTCATTGAATTGTTTTTACTACATTGAAATTTAAATTTGATAAACCCTCACCTTCTTAAAGTAATATTGCATGAGCATATGCAACTTGTATTTAAAACTAACCCTTTATGCTTTGGCAGACACTCAGTAATCCAAAACCTGAGAATTCCTCCCCTAAACTCCTCCATAACTCAATAACCTCCTTCTCTGATTAGCCCTCCTGAGAATAAACCTGATACTAGGAGGGCTAATCCTCATGCTGAGGATACTAATTCATCATCATTGGAACTGACATTTTTATCTCTCAGAGAGCCCAATGATCAGATTTCTCAGCTTCGAAGTTTCTCCACATCTTGGCTATGATATTTTCTCTCTCAGGGGACTTAAAGATTTTTGTTTTCTCTCCACTGAGTTTTTGTTTAAAGCAACGAAGAAATTTATATTTATAATCAACCTCTCTGAAGATCCCAAATGAACTTCAGAAACAATTACTTCTACTGTCCAAGAACATGCCAGTCAGTTTGCATACAGGATGGACCCATGAATGGCAATGAGCCGAACAATGAGTTAACTGCAAGAAATTGCAGAGAGTTGTGAACACAGCCCAGTCTATCACAAAAAACAGCCTCCCCTCCATTGACTGTGTCTAAACTTCCTGCTGCCTCAGAAAAGCAGCCAGCATTATCAAGGACCCCTCCCACCCTCGTCATTCTCTCTTCCCCCCACCCCAGTTCCATCAGGCCAAATATACAAAAGCTTGGGAACACTTACCACCATTACCACAATTTCAGATTGCATTCTAAATAGACTGTGTCTTGATTTAATCTCTTATCCAATGACTTACCTTTCTGACAAGGTGTAAACGTTTCCCTACTTCAGGGACATGCTTAAACAGGGCATGAATTTATGGCCTGAATGTATAATTAGCTGCCACCAGGCCAAGCAAAGAGTCTTTTGCCCATTTTAGGTTTTAATTTATTACAGTTATTATTACAAGGATTGCATGTGATAATTAGCTATCATTAAACTTCCAAAATGTGAGCAGCTCGTTAATGAGATTTTTAATATTCTAAAACTTTATAGAAATGCCCACCTAACATGTCGTATATCCAGTGCTACTGCAATCAAAAGCATATTACATAATGACCACAAATTAATCAGACTAAAATGATAGAAGGCCATAAATCCAGCTTGGTTGACCTGTTCCCAAAATCCCTCATTACTGCAACCACTTTGTTCTTAAATTATTCAAAATTTTAAATCCCTAAGTCTGCACACGCACACACAATCCGGGCATTGTTAGCAAGGCAAGTATTTATTGCTCATCATTAATTGCCTGTGAGAAGGTAGGAGTGAGCCACCTCCTTCAGCCACTGCAGTCCTCCTGGAGAAGGTGCTCCCACAACGCCATTGGGCAGGGAGTTCCAGGATTCAGACCTAGTGATGCTGAAGTAGTGGAGATATGGTTCCAAATCTGAATGGTATGTGACTTGCAGCTTACGTTATGCCACTGTGCCTCCTGCCCTGGTGCTTCTTGGCAGTCAAGGTTGTAAGCTTGGGAGGTGCTCTTGAAGTATCCTGGATGAATAACTGCTATGCACTTTGTAGATGGTGTACACCACAGCACTCTACACTATTAGTGTAGGGAATGAATATTTAGGGTGGTGGATGGAGTTTCACTCAAGTGGGCTGCTTTATCCTTCATGCTGCTGAGCTTCTCATCAGGCCTGCATTCATCCAGGCAAGTGGAGAGGGTTGGTCCTGCAGCAGATGGAAAATACTTGGGTGTCAGGAGATGATTCACTCGCCACAGGATACCCAGATTCTGACTTGCTATTGTAGTCACAGGATTAATTTGGCTGGTCTAGTCGAGTTTCTGGTCAATGGTGACCCCACCCCCCTCCCCAAGGGATGCTGATGGGAGACTTGGCAATGGTAATGCCATTGAATGTCAAAAGGTAGGTGGTTGAATGCTCTCTTGTTGGAGGTCATCATTGCCTAGCACTTTTATTTTAAGTGGCAAATAATACATATCAGCCCATACCTGAATGTTGCCCAGGTCTTGCAGCACACAGGCTAGAGCTGCTTTATTTGCTGAAGAGTTATAAATAGAATTGAGCATTGTTCAATCATCAGTGAACATCCTTGCTTTTGACCTTATGATGGAAGGTAGGTCATTGATGAAGTAGCTGAAGGTGGTTGATTTGATGTTATGATCGGAGAGTAAAGGGCTGCCAATTATTCTTCACTCACTTAGTCTGTGATTTCTTATCAAACTCTCAATGCAACAAAAATATTCCAGATTTACCTTTCCAAATCTTTTACTGTCATATGAACCTCTTCAAGCATAACTTTTCTAACAACACAGAGAAAAAAAATCTACAAATACTTGCTCTTAATTCAGGTTTATAATGCTGGTTTCAGTCTTATGGCTTCTTCTGTCCTGAAGGCCCAACTCTCTGTTTCATACATGTAGAAGTTAGGAGGCACACCAATACTTATTATATACAGCACTATGTGACTAGAAGTACTTATTTTATGGCGCAATTACCATTTCCAGGTCTTTTGCAACACTATAAATTTGATCAGACGCTCCCTAGCATGAATAGGGTTTGTGTGTCTGACACAATTTCTGCTATCCCGGGATTGATCATGTGGGTCATTCCTGGGAAAACCGTTCTCATCACAGAGCACTGGACTGGGACTCCACTAAGTCCCAGTATGACCTTCTAACGTATTGGCAAATCACCCATCCCACCAGCACTCCCCCACCCATATCCACCCCAAACATCAAACCCAAAAAAGATGAAGGCCCAAATATCCGCTCCTGCCCTATATATAATTGCTGACCACATCTTTCAGATGAGGCAGCAATCGATTCAATTGCATTTCTATTTTACTGTATTGTGTTTGACGCTCACAATGTGGTCTCCTCTTTGCACTAAAATGAACACTGCTTTTTTATTCTACTTGTGTTTATTTTTCTTGTAAAAATTGTGTACAATTTATGATTAATTTATGTTTTTCTTGTGAATGCTGCTTATCTGATGCTATGTGCCTGTGATGCTGCTGCAAGTAAATTTTTCATTGCATCTGTGCATACATGTACTTGCGCATATGACAATAAACTCATCTTTGACTTTGCATTGGAGGAACCAAAGGCAGGTTGGGTGACACTTATCAGAACACCCTTGCTCAGTCCACAAAGGTGACCCTGAAGCTTACAGTCACCTGCCACTTCATTTTCTCCATCTCACTCCAACCTAAATTCAGCCTTCTACAATGTATTAGTATATTATTGTCACTTGTACCAAGGTACAATGAAAAACTTGTCTTGCATACCGATCATGCAGGTCAATTCATTACATAGTGCAGTTACATTGAGTCAGAACAGAGTGCATTGAGGTAGTACAGGTAAAAACAATAACAGTACAGAGTAAAGTGTCACAGCTACAGAGTAAGTGCAGTGCAATAAGATAGCAACAAAGCACAGTGTAAGCTTGAAGAGAAACACCTCATCTTCCACCTGGGTATAATACAGCACTCAGAAATCTGTATTGAATTCAACAATTTCAAATAAACAGCCTTTCCTGTTTGGGTCAGAACTGGCTAGTTTGACCCGAGGCTGTGCCAAAGCAATCAAGGAATGAGAAGATCAGGACCTGAACCCTGGCACAAAGCTCATGGTTTACCAGGCAGCAGAGATCCCTGCTCTCCTCTGTTTTAGAGACCTGTGGACTATCTAGTGACAGCGTCACCTTAAGGCATGAGAAAAATATCACCAATGATCGGAAAAAGGGTCAATGTGGTGAGCTGAAGGGCCTGCTTCTGTGCTGTATGACTCTACGACTATGCTGTCCCTGCAAAGTTCTCCAAATTCACTGGAAGTACAGGAGAAGTCAGCGTCAGTGTCCTCTCCCAGACTGACATCCCCATCACTGAGGACCCAGTTACCATCAGCCAGCCACATTGGGCTGAGCTCATCGTTTGGGTATGCCTGACAGCAGGCACTGTATTCTGAGCTCTTGTCATGGGAGGAGATTAATGGGCAGGCAGAGAAGGATTCAAGGATATAAGGAAGTGCCTACAGCCTTTTTGAAGAAATGCAACATCTCCACTGATGCCTGGGAACCTCTGGCCCATAACCAGTCAAAATGGAGGAATATTCAGAACCTCAGGTCTAGGCATTAGGAGTACACAGAAGCCCTGCAGAAGGGAATAGAACACCTCTCTCCCAAACTACCTGCATGTCTGCCATTAACAGGCACCTCCCTTTTTGCAGGAAATCTGCAGTTCCCACACTGGCCTCTTCATCCAACTTGGAACCCACAAAACTGGAGTAAAAGGTAGTCATCCTCACTCCCAAGAAGAAAAATAAAATCCAGATGCATGGGGACATCAGTTCAAGTCCCACCATGGTCTGGAAAATGTAAATTCAGGTTGTGAAGTGAACATGCAATTTAAAATGTTGGTGTCAAGACTGGTGACTGTATCACCATTAGATTGTGGTAAAAAAAACCTATTGGTTGTTTTCATAAAAGGAAATCTGCATTCCTAAGATTGCCCCTAGCAACCAACAACAACTCAGGCATTAAGGAACAGGCCCATGAATTAAATGTAAGAAGACAATGTTAGGAAGTTCATTTGCCTGAAAGATCATTGACCTAAACTTTCTCTCTCCACTGATGCTGCCTGATCTGCTGCATATTTCCAGCATTTTCTGTATTTCTTTCAGATTTCTAAATCCACACCATTTCACTTTGATAGCTCTAATTCCCAAAGCTCTCCACCACTCAGTCTCCTTGACTTCTTATTGGCTAATTAATAGATATTGATTGTCACAATGTGCATCAGCTCAAGAATAATGGGATGGTCTTTAACATTTTACCATCAAGTAATTCTTATGTTGCTTTGAGGCTAAGTCTAGAATATGCAATTCTGCATCAAAATCAGAGCACCATTTAATTGGATATCCATTGTTCATGATATATTCCAGCAATGGAAATACTTTTTCAATTCAATTCATGGAGTTTGGCACAAAATAAAAGAAATGCGCAGAGTCAATAAATGACAAAAACAAGAGCTATTGTTATGTACAATATCCTTGTGGGATTGGCACTAAATGGCCAGTTTGAGGACACACTTTGGACTTTATATCCTATTGCAATTCCTCAAATTTCAGAGCAAGAAATCACTGAAATTGTAATCACCAATTTCAGTCAATTCAGATTAAAGTAAGCAATCTGTGCAAGTGTGATGAACATTTATGTCTGCTCCAAATTAGCCAAAGGATTCCAGAACAACGAGGTGCTAATAAAAAGTTGCACATATAAGTAAAGTGAAAGATTGAAAAAACTGAGATGAGAATGGTAATAGAAAGAGAAAATGCTGGAGACACTCAGCAAGTTAGGGAGTGTCTGTGGAAAGAAAGATAGTCTTCTCCAAAGCTTCCTACATAATATATGTTTAAGTAACTGAAGGGGGAAGTTGCGGTTGGAATTGGGAACAGTAAGAAAATTTTCTGTGCTTTGCCTAGGTTTACTCAAGTGCAGCAGAGGACACCTTTTAATAATCAGCCACTCACAGTTGGCAGGCAGGTGTAGGAAATGTGGTGGGTGAATTGAGGACAAGTACTAAGGCTTGACTGACTTGTTCAACCCTTGTTTTCACTTCTGCATGAGAGATCTCTGGTTGTCAGCATAATTGTTCTCGGGGTGGTGGAACTCATCTCTCATGTCAACACAGATACATTTTATTTCTGAAGAAAAATCTCCTGATCACCACATGATTTCTGTTCTGCTACTGCAGTAATTTTGAAGACAGACATTGTTTCCCTTAAAACTCTGGTGAAATGCCTTGTGTGTCCTTGAGCCAGAACATTCCGTACGTGAAATCTGACAACCTGAAAGGTCAACTGTTCCTCTCTCCAGGGATAAAACCAGAAACTGTTGGAAGCACTCAGCAGGTCGGACAGCACTTGTGGAAAGAGAAACAGTTAATGTTTTGGGCCTGAAACCTTTCGTTAGCATTCAGACCCAAAATGTTAATTCTGTTCCTCTTTCCAAACACTGCCTGACCTGTTGAGTGTTTCCTGCCTTTTATAATTTTATTTCAGATTTCCAGCATCTGCGGTTGCCTGAGACCTGAGAATATTCTGTTTGAATTTTGTATTTCCAGCATTTGCAATATTTTCCCTAAATACAACACTTTAATGCTTACAATTTATTATTGTAATTCAATACATTCACTGTACTTTCCACTATTATTTATGGAAGATAACATAAAACTATGTGCCCAGCTCCATTCACATTACCCTAGGGTGACTGGTGAGAGGTACAAGGTCAAATTCTACCAGTCCAGATGAAGGGTCTTGATGCAAAATTTCCACAATCCAGTTCCGTCACCAAATGCTGCCTGACTTGCTAATGTAGCGGTTGCTACCGCGGAATAAAACAAGACTCTACTCGGAGGATTGCCAAACAGAACTGGTTTATTTTCCCGCCTTGCGCGGGCCCTTTAAGGGAGAATGTTCCCGCCCAAAACAACCCGCAATGACGTAAGTCCTACGTCATCAGGACTTTCCCGCGCGCGGGTTCTCCCCGTCGCTCGGAAAGACGAGGCCCGCCGCCATCTTGGGCCTCGTCGCTCCGACGCTGCGCGACCCGACTGCCGAGCCGGTTCGCCCGACTAGACGGTGAGTCGCCACACAACCCCCCCCAGAACCGGCGAGACAGTCCCCAAGGTCCGTGGGCTGTGCCAGCTGCCGCTTAGGGGGGCGGCCTCTGCGTCGCAGCGTGGCAACCTCGACAGGCTGTTGCAGATCCAAATGGGCCGGTTTGAGGCGGTCCGCCGTGAAAACCTGTTCCCTGCCTCCAATGTCCAAAATAAAAGTGGATCCGTTATTCCGTATGACTCGGAACGGTCCCTCATATGGTCGTTGCAATGGCGCCCGAGGTGTGCCCCTGCAAACGAAAACAAACTTACAGTCCCGTAGTTCCTTGGGCTGGCAGGATGGGGCTTGACCGTGCCGTGAGGTGGGAATCGGGGCCAAGGCGCCAAGCTTCTCGCGCAGTCTTTGTAGGACTGCTGGGGGTTGTTACCCTTGGTCCCGAAGGGCAGGTATGAAATCCCCGGGGACAACTAGTGGCGCCCCGTATACAAGCTCAGCTGACGAAGTGCGGAGGTCTTCTTTGGGGGCAGTGCGTATGCCGAGCAGGACCCAAGGCAGCTTGTCAACCCAGTTAGGACCCTTCAGGCGGGCCATCAAGGCCGATTTCAGATGGCGGTGAAAACGTTCCACCAACCCATTTGATTGAGGATGGTAGGCCGTGGTGGTGTGCAGCTGCGTCCCTAGCAGGTTCGCTAATGCAGCCCAGAGACTGGAAGTGAATTGGGTGCCTCTGTCTGAAGTGATGTGGGCCGGAACGCCAAAACGTGAGAGCCAAGTTGTGAGCAGCGCCCGGGCGCAGGAATCAGTTGTGATGTCAGTCAGGGGGGTTGCCTCAGGCCACCTCGTGAACCGGTCCACGATGGTAAGGAGGTACCGGGCTCCTCTTGAAACCGGCAGAGGGCCCACGAGGTCGACGTGTATGTGGTCGAACCTCCTACGGGTAGGCTCGAACTGCTGTGGTGGGACCTTGGTGTGTCGCTGGATTTTTGACGTCTGGCAGTGCAGACAAGTCCTGGCCCACTCACTGACCTGTTTGCGCAGGCCATGCCAGACAAACTTGCTGGCGACCAGTCGGACAGTAGATCTGATGGACGGGTGCACCAACCCATGGACCGAGTCAAAAACGCGTCTCCGCCAGGCTGCAGGGACAATAGGGCGGGGCTGACCAGTCGCAACGTCACAAAGTAGGGTCTGCTGACCTGGACCAACCAAGAAATCTTGGAGCTGCAGACCCGAGACTGCGGTTCTGTAGCTGGGCAGTTCGTCGTCGGCTTGCTGTGCGTCAGCTAGGGCCGTGTAGTCGACACCCAAGCATAGGTTGTGGATGGTTGGTCTGGAAAGTGCATCAGCAACGACATTATCCTTTCCGGAGACATGTTGGATGTCAGTTGTGAACTCGGAAATGTAGGATAAATGTCTCTGCTGACAAGTTGACCAGGGATCGGAGACTTTGGAGAAGGCAAAGGACAGAGGCTTATGATCGGTGAAAGCGGTGAAAGGCCTGCCTTCTAGAAAGTATTGGAAATGCCGGACCGCCAGATACAGCGCTAGAAGTTCCCGATCAAAAGCGCTGTACTTCAGTTCGGGCCGTCTAAGGTGCTTGCTGAAAAATGCCAAGGGTTGCCAGCGGCCTTCGAGTAGCTGTTCCAGTACCCCACCCACCGCGGTGTTGGACGCGTCTACCGTGAGGGCAGTCGGGACGTCAGTCCTGGGGTGTACCAGCATCGTGGGATCTGCCAGAGCGTCTTTGGCCTTAACGAAAGCAGCCGCAGCCTCGTCAGTCCAGGTGATGTCCTTGCCCTTACCAGCCAGCAGCGAGAACAGAGGGCGCATGATACAGGCTGCTGCAGGGATGAAACGATGGTAAAAGTTGACCATCCCAAGGAATTCCTGTAGGCCTTTGACTGTGTCGGGGCGGGCAAAATGGCGGATAGCATCCATTTTGGCGGGTAGGGGTGTTGCCCCGTCGCTGGTGATTTTGTGGCCGAGGAAATCGATAGAGTCAAGTCCGAATTGGCACTTGGACGGGTTAATCGTGAGGCCGAAATCGCGGAGGCGGGAATACAGCTGGCGGAGGTGGGAAAGGTGTTCCTGGCGGTTACGGCTGGCGATCAGTATGTCGTCCAAGTAAATGAACACGAAGTCCAGGTCTCGGCCTACCGCGTCCATCAGCCGCTGGAAGGTCTGCGCGGCGTTCTTAAGGCCGAACGGCATCCGAAGGAATTCGAACAGGCCAAATGGGGTGATAATCACAGTTTTGGGGACGTCATCCGGATGGACCGGGATTTGGTGGTATCCCCTAATGAGGTCCACTTTGGAAAAGATGCGGGCCCCGTGTAAGTTCGCTGCGAAGTCCTGGATGTGAGGGATGGGATAGCGGTCCGGGGTGGTGGCATCATTCAGCCTGCGGTAGTCGCCGCAGGGCCTCCACCCTCCGGTGGCTTTGGGGACCATGTGCAGGGGGGAGGCCCAGGGGCTGTCTGACCTGCGAACAATCCCCAGCTCCTCCATGTGACGGAACTCTTCCTTTGCCAGGCGGAGCTTGTCTGGAGGTAATCGTCGTGCTCGGGCATGAAGGGGTGGCCCTGTGGTAATGATGTGGTGTCGTACCCCGTGTGTGGGCCTAGAATTTGTAAACGAAGGTGCCAAAATCGATGGGAATTCGGCTAGGAGCTTGGCGAAATCGTCGCCAGAAAGGGAAATGGAGTCCAGGCGCGGGGCTGGTGGGCTGATTTCTCCCAGGGGATAGGTCCGGAGAGTGCTAGAGTGGACTAACCGCTTCCTTCGTAGGTCGACTAACAGGTTGTGGGCCCGAAGGAAATCGGCTCCTAGGAGTGGTCGGGCGACGGTGGCAAGGGTAAAGGTCCAGGTAAAACGGCTGCCGCCAAAGTGTAATTGAAGCGTACGGGTGCCGAAAGACCGTATCGTTGTACCGTTGGCGGCATTGAGTAGAGGACCTGGTGGCCTGTCACGAGTGTCGCGGCCTGTCGGGGGCAAAATACTGACCTCCGCTCCAGTATCAACGAGGAAACGCTGTCCAGATTTCTTGTCCTGAACGAAGAGGAGGCTCTGTCGGCGGCCAGCCGCCGTAGCCATCAGCGGTGGCTGGCCCTGGCGTTTCCCTGAAACTTGCAGGGTGGGCGGCATTGACGGGCCTCTGCACCCCACCTCTGATGGTAGAAGCACAGCTGGTCACCCGTGTCGTCGTCTGCGTTCCTGGGGCGTGGCTGCTCGGTTGCTGGGGCCGGGCGAGGCGGGCGTTGGGCTAGCGGCCTGGTGATTTGACTGACGGACGAACCGCTCTCGTGCTTGGCCCTCCACAGGACATCTGCCCGGGCAGCCACCTCACGGGGGTTGCTGAAGTCGGCGTCAGCTAACAACAAGTGGATGTCATCGCGGAGCTGTTCGAGGAAGGCCTGTTCGAACATCAGGCATGGCTTGTGTCCCTCGGCCAATGCCAGCATCTCATTCATTAGGGCGGATGGGGATCTGTCCCCCAGGCCATCCAGATGAAGCAGGCGGGCGGCGCGCTCACGACGGGAGAGGCCGAAGGTCCGGATCAAAAGGTCTTTGAAAGCCGGGTACTTATCTTCCTCCGGAGGCGACTGGATGAAGTCTCCAACCTGGGCAGCTGTCTCCTGGTCCAGAGAGCTAACCACATGGTAGTACTTCGTGGAGTCGGAGGTGATCTGCCGAAGGTGGAATTGCGCTTCGGCCTGGTCAAACCAGACGCTGGGCCGAAGTGTCCAAAAGGTGGGCAGCTTGAGGGCCACTGCGTTGGCTGCTGCGCTGTCGTCCATTTCGCGGGTCCAAAAGCCGTTTGGACCGTCGGGGTCACCAATGTAGTGGTTGCTACCGCGGAATAAAACAAGACTCTACTCGGAGGATTGCCAAACAGAACTGGTTTATTTTCCCGCCTTGCGCGGGCCCTTTAAGGGAGAATGTTCCCCCCCAAAACAACCGGCAATGACGTAAGTCCTACGTCATCAGGACTTTCCCACGCGCAGGTTCTCCCCGTCGCTCGGAAAGACGAGGCCCGCCGCCATCTTGGGCCTCGTTGCTCCGACGCCGCGCGACCCGACTGCCGAGCCGGTTCGCCCGACTAGACGGTGAGTCGCCACACTAAGTTCCTCTAGCAGTTTGTTTTTTGCTTCAAAATTCTAACAAATGATCAAAACAAAAGGTCAATCATGCACAACATTTAAGCTTCGATGTGATTTTTGTCAGTTTGGCTGGAAATTACTGCCTTGAGCTACTTGCAATCTTACATGACAACAATAGCTTCATTTCATGGGATCTTACAAATTGTAGCGATTAGCGTAACACTATTACAGAGCCAGTGACCTGGGTTCAATTCAGGCCACTGTCTGTAAGGAGTTTGTACATTCTCCCCGTGTCTGCGTGGCTTTCCTCCGGGTGCTCTGGTTTCCTCCCACATTCCAAAGATGTAGAGGCTAGGAGCAGTGGGCATGCTACCCTGGCGCCGGAAGAGCGGCCACACTTGCGGGCTGCACCCCAGCACATCCTCAGTAACACAAAAAGACTCATTTCACTGTGTGCTTCAGTATACATGTGACTTATAAATAAATATCTTATCTTACATTACACCACTGAGTACACTTCAGAAGGGTACTTTGGCACTTTGTTGTGTACAGAGGTAGTGAAAGGAATGACACAAATGCATATTCATAGCAACGAGAGTGTTTTAACTAGAAGATTAGAATCAATGAGTTCACGCCAGTGGTGTTGTGCAGGCAAACAAGTGGATCACAGAAGTTAGAAAGTGCTGCAGTTTGCAGCTTCTTTCTGGCTTCTTAAACTTACTCCATGCTGTAAAATATTCCATTACTGAATGCTCAGCTTACTTACCTGAAAGCTTTCAATGAGATTTTGTTATCATTAATAGGACCAACAAATAATTGATAAGTAATGCCAGCCATTATTGCTGTGATTATGACTCAAAAGGTTAGAATCGTGATTTATTACAGTATTTTCTTGCAAAATCTGCATGTGTTCTGTGACTTGAGTATAATCAGAATGTCATTGATCAAAAACTTCTGCCAATTAACAATAAGAGAAAAATCTGCATTTTTCTGGGGGATCTGGGGATTTTTAGGGATCTGGGGGTTCATATTCACAGTTCACTGAAAGTTGCCTCACAGGTGGATACAGCAGTTAAGAAGGCCTATGGGATGTTAGCTTTCATAAGTCGTGGGATTGAGTTTAAGAGCCGCAAAGTGATGATGCAGCTTTACAAATCTCTAGTTGGACCACACTTAGAGTACTGTGTTCAGTTCTGGTCGCCGCATTATAGGAAGGATGTGGAGGCATTGGAGAGGGTGCAGAGGAGATTTACCAGGATGCTGCCTGGATTGGAGAGTATTGAATATGAGGAGAGGCTTAAGGGGCTAGGGCTTTATTCACTGGAAAGGAGGAGGATAAGAGGAGACATGATAGAGGTATATAAAATATTGAGAGGAATAGATAGAGTAGACAGTCAGCGCCTCCTTCCCAGGGCACCAATGCTCTAGGGAATGGCTTTAAGGTTATGGGTGGGAGGTTCAGGGGAGATGTCAGGGGGAGGTTTTTCACCCAGAGAGTGGTTGGTTCATGGAATGCACTGCCTGGGGTGGTGGTGGAGGCAGATACATTGGACAGGTTCAAGAGTTTGTTGGATAGGCCTATGGAGGAATGTGAGATAGAGGGATATGCGGGAGGAAAGGGTTAGATAGTGTGAGGGTGGTTTGATGGACAGCACAACGTGGTGGGCCGAAGGGCTTGTTTTGTGCTGTATGGTTCTATGGTTCTGTGGTTCTATGGTATATAGTACCCTTCTCAGCCCATGGACATCCAAGTGTGCTTCACATCCAAAAGAATACAACTGGAACATTGTCTCGTGTGATTTAATTAGAACTTCCTGTTTGTTGAAGCATGTGATTCAGTAGGAGCTGAGTCATTGGTTAAGAGATGCTAAACAATTTCTAAACTACCATTAATGCTGAATCCCAAATTATAATTTTTATTGTTGAGTTCTAGGACTAAAGAAGTTGTAAATAAAAACTGTATAGCATTGTTATCAAAGCTCCATTTCAACTAATGAGCTTCAACAAATTACCGTACACTGGTGTGTTTGTTGTTGTAGAGGTGAAATATTTATCTTTAAATAAGGTATCCAAAACCATTTACAGTCAGAACAGAAATGAGCAGTTCAAAGCTGTCTCAATAAATAAAATGAAAAACACGATGATGCTGGAGGAACTCAGCAGGCCAGGCAGCATCCGTGGAGAAAAAGCAAGCGGTCAACGTTTCTGGTCGGGACCCTTCTTCAGGACTCAATAAACCTTGGGTCCAGGGTGAAGGATAATAATAAAAAAAGCAGACACTGGAAATCTGAACAAGACACAGAAAAGACTGGAAAAACTCAGCAGGCCAGGCAGCATCTGTGGAAAGAGAAACAGTCAGTGTTTCAGGTCTGGGACCCTTTCTCCCACATCCTAAAGACGTGCTTGTTGATTGGTTAATTGATTATTATAAGTTGTCCTTCGTGTGGTGGGTGGCAAGTGAATTTGTGGAATTAAAAAACACACTGCTGGAGGAACTCAGCGGGTCAGGCAGCCTCTGTGGAGGCAAAGGAATTGTTGATGTTTCAGGCCGAGACACTCTATCAGGACTGAAAGGTATATAAAGAGGTGAGCGGGAAGGGTGACGGAGGGGCTGCAGGCGAGAGGTGAAACCAGGTAAGGAGGGAGATGATGGGCAGGTCAATCCAGATGGGGGAGAGGGAGGGGTGGAGTTGGGAGACAGCAGCTGGTGGGTGACAGGTAGACAGATGAGTGAGGAATAGAAAAGGGCAGATGGGAGGTTGTTAAGTGGAAACATAAAAGGATAAGTAAGGAAGGTGATAAATGGGATCAGATAAGGATGAGTTACCTGAAGTTGGAAAATTCAGTGTTCATACCATTGGGTTGTAGACTGCCCAGGTGAAATATGAGGTGTTTTCTTCTAGTTTGCATTTGGACTCACCCTGGCAGTGGAGAAGGTCAAGGACAGACAGGTCAGTGTGGGAATGGGAAGGGAAGTTGAAACTGGATACGAAACTGGGAGCTCTGGAAGGCTGCTGTGGACAGAGCACAGACGTTCCTCAAGGTGGTTCCCTGGCCTATGCTTGGTCTCACCAGTCTAGGTGAGGCCACATCGAGAACACCAAAAGCAGTAGACAAGGTTGGAGGAGGTGCATGTGAATCTCTGCCTCACCTGGGAAGACTCCCTGAATGTTGGTGAGGGAGGAGATGTAAGGAAAAGTTTTGCATCTCCTATGGTTGCCAGGGAAAGTGCCGGGGGATGGGGAGGGATGGGTGGGAAAGGACAAGTAAACAGAGGAGTCACAGGGAATGTGGTTCCTGTGGAAAGCAGAAAGCGGAGGGAGGTGAAGATGTGACTGGTGGTGGGGTCTGTGGAGTTGATGGGGCTGTAAGAGAAAGGTTACCAGGATATAAATAGGGGAATGGAATTGATAGGATTGCTCTGAGAGTCAGCGTAGCATGATGGGATGAATGGCCTCTGTCATGAGAAATATCACATGAAACATGAGCAAAGGCAGGCCAATACAGCTGGAAAAGGGATTCATCTGGGTTTTATTGAAAGGTCTCCTCTATTACCTTGCTCCTATCAGCTTGAGGCTCTGATTGGAGGGCTGGGGGAAAGCTAGCTATTAGGATGGAGATTGGAGAGGCTGACTAGTTTTTGGGATCAGGTGAGAATGTGGAGCTACAATGTGATGATGGTGGTGGGGTGGTTAGATGGTTGGGAAACCGTGACCTTCCTCTGCTACGGATGACGCGAGGTCAGGTATTAAAATCCAGGCCATGGTGACTTACATGGCACAACGATTAACACTCTCTCTCCTGAGTCAAAGCTTTGGGGTTCAATCCTCTCTCCAAAGAGCTGAACAGAAAATCCAGGCAGTACTGAGGGGATGCAGCATTGTCAGTCACACTGTTTTACTGATAAGATGTCATGTCAAGGTTCCACTTGTGCTCCTAAGTAGATGCAAGGGATCCTATGAGAAGCAGGAGAATTCAGTAAGAAACCCTGGTCAATTAATCCTCATAAACATCAATGGAACAAATTAGCTGGACTATAATATTAAGCTGGACTGTAATATTAAGTTAAAGGAAGGAATGTGGTTAAAAATGAAAGGGCTTGGAAATGTAGGTCACAAAAATATGGTTGAATTCTAAATATAAGATAAAAACTATTTACGAGCTTATAGTTTTTTAAACTCATTAGCATATCACCATGGCAACACACTTATATAAGCATGTGACCTTACTCAGATGGAATGACATGCTCCAACTTTTGTAAACCACTGAGTATTCACCATGCATGCAAGGGATGAACTGGTGATTGTGTATGAGGTGTAACCATGTATGAGTTCTGCCTATCAAAAGCGAGCATCACTATTTGTAATAGTAAGTGCAACAATCAAATTACCCCTTAACCTTCAATGTTCTTGGGAATACAAAACTAATTTGTATAATTTCTCTTCATATTCCAAGCCTTGAAGATCTGGTGATAATTTCCCCTGTTCCTTCCAAAGACACAAGTAATGTTGGTTAAGAAATTCCAGTAAGTTGCTTAAGTCTTGGGACCATTTGACCCAAGGTGTATATTCAATATTTATTCTTTAGTTTTCTTCCTGTTGCACTCTCCCAATTACATTTTAAACCATTCATTTTACATTACTTGTTCCACTGAACTAAAAGTGCAGTTCTATTCTGATGAAAGGTCATTAACCTGAAATGTTAAATCTTTTCTCTGTACAGATGCTCACTATGCTGCTGAGTATTTCTGTTTTTATTAATAAAAGTGCAGAGTGTAGTGATGTCTATTATCTTCATCCCTTTTGTGGTTTTGGAAGGAGTAAGAAGAAATGTTGTCATGTCTCCAAGGCTGAGATTAAGAGGAGAAATTATATAAATTAGTTTTGCATTCCTAAGAAGGCAGAAGGTTAAAGGGTAATTTGATTGAGGCATTTAGGATTCTGAAAGAAATAGCTGGGAGGAATTATTCTGATGGGTCTCCAGATGAGAATCATAATCAAATCCAAGGCAAGAAAGATTTTAGGAAATATGAAGCAATCAATGGCAGGATTGTAGAATTCTTCCTGTAAAAAAACAGTACAGAGGGCATTCGCCAGAAGGCTGCCTGGGATGGAGCATTTCAGCTCTAAGGAGCAATTGGGTAGAGAGGTTTGTTTTCTTTGGAGTGGAGAAGGCTGAGGGGTGATGTTACTGAGGTATTCAAAATTTTGAGGGTCATAGAATGGGTAGATATTGAGAAATTCTTCCCCATTGCAGAGATGACTATGATCGGAGGGCACAGGTTTAAAGAAGGGATAAGAGATTTGAGGAAGAATTTTTTTTTCACACCGGTGATTGAAGTCTGAAAAGCACTGCCTGAAGTGGTGGAGGCAGGTACTCTCCAGCATTTCAGGAGTATCTAGATGAGGACTTGAAACTGCAATACATAGAGGCTACAGGAGATGCTGAGAAATGGGAATAGTATAGATAAATACCTGATGGCTGGCATACACATGGTGGGCTGAAGGGCCGGTTTCTGTGCTGTATGACCGTGACTGTCCCCAGTGGAGGCCTGATCTCCAACCCCCACAAAACACAGATCTCCCAGCAGGATGTTGCCTGGATTAGGGAGTATTAGCTAAAAGGACAGATTGGACTAACTTGGATTGTTTTCCCTGGAGCATCAGAGGCTGAGGGGTGACCTGATAGAAGTATATAAAATAGTGAGAGGTGTCGCATTACTACCAGGGTAGTAATGTGAAATACCAGAGGATGTAGGTTTAAGGATGGTGGGGGGGGGGGGGGGGGGGAAGTTTAAAGGAGATTTATGAGGCAAGTTTTTTTTTACACGGTGAGTGATGGGTGCCTGGAACATGCTGCTAGGTGAAGTGGTGGAGGCAGGTATGATTGCAATGTTTAAGAAGCATTTGAAAGGCACATTGAACTGGCAGAGAATGGAGGGACATAGACTATGTGCAAGAAGATGGGATTATATCAGAATCAGATTTATTATCACTGACATATGACATGAAATTTGTTGTTTTGCGGCCGCAGTACAGTGCAAAAACACAAAATCTATAAATTACAAAAATAAATAAATGGTTCAAAGGAATAATGAGGTAGTGTTCATGGATCATTCAGAAATCTGATGGTGAAGGGGAAGAAGCTGTTACTGAATCATTGAGTGTGAGTCTTCAGGCTTCTTCAGGTTGGCATAATGGTCAGACATCATAGGCTGAAGGGCTCGTTCCTGTGCTGTACTGTTCTCTGTCCTATGTTCAATGGCTCTCCCAAGTACAATCTGTTTACTCATTAACCAGGAACTCATTGTTTTTTAGCCTTTGATATAGCCAAGCAATACATTCCTACACTGGAGGAAACAAAGCTGCTATCTACAGGAAAGCTGGCGTGATTCACAACTTAATTTAAAGTTCAAGAGATAAGAGCCTATTTTAACATCTGTCCACTGGCAGGAACAAACTATCATAGTGGCCAGTGAACAGACTTGCTGATATCCTGCACTATTTCCTCAGTCTTCTCAGTAGCTGTATTGAATACCTATAGGTGAGCAGCGATAGTGTCCTGTACCACTTGGAATTTGAATTCCTGGCTGTAGTTGGAACCTGTTGTGGTTTTCTGGTCTGGTTTGAGGAGATGCAAGCAGATCCTAGGCCTGAAGAAATTCAAACGGAGAAGCCTTTCTTCCTTTCCTTTGGGGGCCAGGGAGCAACAGGGCATCCTGGTCAGCATGGATGAGTTGGGCCAAAGGGCCTGTTTCCATGCTGTATTACTCTATGACTCTGGTTACTTGTCTGAGCTCCATAAAGAAAGTTTAGACCTACTTGTCCCAGCCTCCTTCCTTGGAGTTTCTCCCACCGTTGGTGATTGTTCCTTCAATCCCAATAATAGTTCAGCTCCTGCTTTGGCCAGTCAAAATAGAAAAGATCCAAGAAATTCTGCAGATGCTGGAATCTGGAGCAATACAGAAAAAAATGCTGGAGGAACTCAGCAGGTCAGGCAGCATCTATGGAGGGAAATAAACAGTCGACATTTTGGGCCGAGACCCTTCATCAGGACTGGAAAGGAAGAGGGCAGAAGCCAGAATGAGAAGGTGGGGGGAGGGGGAGGAGCACACGCAGGCAGGGGATAGGTGAGTTCAGGTGATAGGCAAGACCAGGTGAGAGGGGGAAGTAAGCGGGTAGATCCTTGTGGATAAAGGTTGGTTGTCCAAATTACACAGACCTTACTGCTCTGAAGTCATTAATGGAAGTGTCAGTAATAGTAGTGACAGATACTTGCCCCTTGTTAAAATCAGCCTGAAATGAGACTTCATAAGGATGCCAATGAACTTCAAATCAGTAGAAGTTAGAATGCATCTGAGAAGTTTAAGAAAACTTAAGCAAGTCAGTTATGATTTTAAAAGCAGTTGGGTTTCTGTTGCCCAGCTGTGTTGGATTATATATCACAGGATACAGGCAAGGGAGGGAAGGATCCTTACGGCATGCTTAAACAAAAGGTGCCTCAAAAGAAGCCAAGACAAGTAATTACAAAGCATCTTTCGTATCTCTTTTGGAATATACCAGACCCTCTTAAAGCAAATGATGTACCTTTGAATTATGGTCTTTTTTGTAATCTAGGAAGGTGATAACCAATTTGCACACAGCAATTTACCACAAAATTTGCAGACTGACAGGTTAACCTGCTATAGAAATGATGATTCACAGATTAACTATGGCCAGAGCATTAGCTCCAGCTGAGAAAATGGTTGACCCCTCAGTTTAACTTGTCATTCAAATCATAGTACCTTCAATACCAGTTCAGGTGTACCAGTTCACCAATTCAGGTAAGACACCAGTTCAGGAAAATCAGTCTCGGCAAGCGTGGAGTATATACAGACCTACCAAGCCTCGACAGCAAGATTCGCAGTCTCAAGCTGCCGGGAAGGATTTGAAGTTGTGTTTTCTGGATTATCAATGCAGAATAACCATGACATTACAATAAAATGACTGTTTCATTCAAAAGATATGAAGACCTTTCTTCCTTGCCATCACTGGTTCAGTCAGTAGTATTCTTGTGTTTGAGTCAGAATACGAGTTCAAGTCCCACTTCAAAGAATTCAATGCAAAAATCCAGGGTGACACTCTAATGCAGTGCTGAGGTGGTGTGTCAGTGTTGAAGGTACTATGTTTTGAATGACACATTAAACTGAGGTGTCAACCATTTCCTCAGCTGGAGGTAGAGGATACAATGACACTAATTTAAAGAGCTGGGGAGCTATCCTTGGTGCTCTGGCTATAGTTAATCCATGAATCATCATTTCTATAGCTGGTTAACTACTTGTTATTGTACATATCTTGTGGTAATTTCCTGTGTGCAAATTGGTTACCACGTTTCCCATATTACAACAAAGACAACAGTTCAAAGGTATATCATTTGCTGTGAAAAGTTTTCGAGTATTCCAAAAGCAATCTGAAAGATGCTTTGTAAATGCATGTCTTTTTTTTTCTTTGAACACTAAATCTCATGAAAGAAAGTAACATCGAGAACCCCAGATCTTTCCAGGAAGATGCCAATGCCGGAGTTAAATTCAGTTTGACCCTGACATCTGAGTGCAATGATCTCCACTTGAATTTAAATTGTTGCACATTCTTCAGGTGCAAATATAAGAACTGCTGTAAAAAGTATGTTAGAATGCAGAGACGTTCAGGAGTGATAAAGGAGCAGAAGAGTATCTTCCACTGCTCCACTTATCAGATGTAACCTGGAGTTAGCATCACATCAGCCCACAGCAGCCCATAAACTCAAATAAGACAGTCCATCAGCTAATAACTATTTTTAAATCTTCAAGGTTTGCAGTGAAATCATTTTTGTAAGTAAAACGTAGAGACAACTGTGGCATTTAAGCTGTCATCTGCATATTTTTCAACTGTCGGTGATGGAACGCAAAGCAAAGGTAATGCTGACTAACAGTATGCATTAATAAACCTGGGATACTTTATAGAAAATATTGTGTTTATATAGAAAATATTGTGTTTGCATAGAAAATATTGTACCTTTAACATCCTCAAGATGTCTCAAGGTACTTTATAATCAATGACTCATTTTTGAAATCTATTCTCTATTGACTTATAATGGGGAAAAAAGAACCTAACTTTCTGCAACAATCTACTGGAGGAACTCAGCGGGTCAAGCAGCATCTGTGGGAGGAAAGAAATTGTCAACGTTTCCGGTCGAAACCCTGCATCAAGATAGGAGAGTGGAGAGGGGAGATGGCCGGAATAAAGAGGAGAAGGGGAGTGGCAAGAAAAGATTCCCAGGTGATTGGTGGATTGAGGAGGGTAGTTCCAGGTGTGGGAGGTGTGCAGGGGTGGAGCTGGGAGACAGTGGCAGGTGAATGGTAGGTGGAGGCAGACAAACAGAGAGGACACAAAGTAAAAACAACAGATGGAGAAAGGTGGGGGGAGGGGAGGTGAAGATGGGAGACGGCTGCTGGAGGGAGATAAGCAGGAGCACAAAGCGCTATCAGAGCTGGATTCGGATCAGTAAAGGAGGTGAGAATGGGAACCATTAGAGGAGAAGGGAGAGGTGAACCACAGTTGGAATCAGCTGGGGGTGGGGTGGGGGTGGTGGCTGAAACCTGTGTGTGAAATGGGTGAATGGAGCCGGAAGGGGGAAGGGGACAGAGGTGGGTGATGGGGGTCTGGGGGGACGGTGGGAGAGGGGACAAAAATAGGAGGGACAGGGAGGATAAAGGGTTGGGGGGGGGTAGGAGGGGAAAAAAAAGAAAAGGGTGTTTTAACCTAAAATTGGAAAACTCAATATTCATGCCATTGGGTTGTAGGCTACCCAGACAGAATATAAGGTGTTGCTCCTCCAGTTTACGTTGGGCTTCACCCTGGCAGGCATGGTAGTGTAGCGGTTATCATAACGCTATTACAGCACCGGCGACCCAGGTTCAATTCCGGCCGCTGTCTATAAGTAGTTTGTATGTTCTCCCAGTGTCTGCGTGGGATTCCTCCAGGAGCTCTGGTTTCCTCCCACATTCCAAAGACATATGGGTTAAGAAGTTGTGGGCATGTTATGTTGGCATCGGAAGTATGGCGACACTTGTGGGCTCCCCCCAGAACACTCTACGCAAGAAGATGTATTTCACTGTGTGTTTTGATACACATGTGACTAATAAAGATATCTTATCTTATCTTATCAGTAGAGAAGGCCAAGGATGGACGGGTCAATGTGGGAATGGGAAGGGGAGTTGAAATGGTGTGCAACTGGGAGCTCAGGATGGCCGTTGCAGACTGAGTGTAAGTGTTCTGCAAAACAGTTGCTGAGTCTGCGCTTGATCTCACCGATGTAGAGGAGGCCACTTTGGGAGCACCGAATGCAGTTGGAGGAGATGCATGTGAAACTTTGCCTCATATGGTAGAACTGTTTAGGTCTCTGGATGGTGGTGAGGGAGGAGGTGTAAGGACAAGTGTTACATCTACTGCGAGGTCAGGGGAAAGTGCCAGGGATCAGGGAGGGGCAGGTGTGGAGGGATGAGTGGACCAGGGGGTCATGGAGGGAGTGGTCCCTGCAGAAATTGGAAAGGGGTGGGGAGGACAAGATGCTCCATTGCAGCTGGCGGAAATGACAAAGGATGATGTGCTGGATGCGGAAGCTCATCAGGTGAAAGGTGAGGACCAGGGGAACTCTCTCTCTGTTCTGTCTGGGAGAAAGCCGGGTGAGAGCAGAAGTACAAGAGACAGAGGAGATGCAAGATTGGGCTCCATCAACCACAGCAGGAGGGAGGCCAGCCACACTGCCTGAAAAAGGAGTACGTTTCAAATGTCCTGGGACAGAAAGCCTCATCTTGAGAGCAGATGCGGTGGAGACAGAGAAACTGGGAGAAAAGAATGGCATTCTTACAAGGGAAAGGGTGGGTACTCTCAATAGCTGTGGGAGTCGGTGGGCTTATGGTAAATGTCAGTGGATAGTTTGTCTCCTGAGATGGAGATAGTGAGATCTAGAAAAGGGAGAGAAGTGTCAGAAATGGTCCATGAGAATTTGAGAGCAGGGTGCAAGTTGGTGGAGAAGGTGATAAAATTGGTCAGTTCTGCACAGGTGTAAGAAGCAGCACCAAAGCAGTTATCAGTATAACAGAGAAAGAGTTGGAGAGTGGTACCGGAGAAAGTTTGGGACAGATACTGTTTCACAGAGCCAACAAAGAGACAGGCATAGCTGGGGCCCATGTGGGTGCCCCTTTGATTTGTAGAAAGTGAAAGGAGTCAAAAGAGAAGATGTTGAAGGTAAGAACAAGTTCAACCAGTGTTGGTGGAGGGGAACTGGTTGTACCTCTGTTGTAGAAAGTGGAGGGTTTTTAGACCTTCTTGATGGGGGATGGAGGTGTATAAAGACTGGTCATCCATAGTGAAGATGAGACGTTGGGGGCCGAGGAATCGGAAGTTGTCCAAATGGTGGAGGGCATGCAAGGTGACCCAGATGTAGGTGGGAAGGGACTGGACAAGGGGAGACAGGATGGAGTGGAGCTATGAGGAGATAAGTTCGGTGGACCAAGAGCAGGCAGAAACAATGGGCCCATTAGGACAGTCCTATTTGTGGATCTTGAGTAAGAGATGGAAGCGGGAAACATGGGTTTAAGCACTATCAGGTTAGAGGCTGTGGAGAGGAGATCTTATGATGTGATGGGATCTGTGACAGTGCGGGAGTCAAACTCTATGTTGTGACTGACTAACTGAGCCACAGGGAAGCTGTAACTGAGAGAGATAAAAGACTTTATTCAATACAGCAGATCTTCTGGATTCAATCTAGTTCTCCTCTCCCAACACAATATTTTATACTTTTGAACACAAAGACAACAATAAACAATTAACTCCAGTTTCAATAGCAAAAATCACCTACTTAACTTTAACATTTTGGATATAGAGAGGTAACTTTGCAGAATTACATATTTACAATGGTAGCACATCCCAAATAGCAGAACCCCTTTGAATATTCAGATACTGGTGGTTGGTACAAGAGCTTCTGAGCACAAACTCATGACAAACGATGGGATGGACTCCTGACCTCACAATCTGGCTTGTTATGACCTTGCACCTTATTGTCTACCTGCAATGCACTTCCCTGCAGCTGCAACACTTTACTCTGCATTCTGTTATTGTTTTTACCCTGTACTACCTCAATGCGCTGTGTAATGAATTGATCTGTATGATCGGTATGCAAGACAAGTTTTCACTGTACAAGTGACAATAATAAACCAATACCAATACCAAAACTCCAGGCACCCAAAATGTACCCCTTTTGTCACTATGTTGAGGGATGGTTCCCTGAATATACAACTAGTCAGAACATAAAGTGACAAAACTGACCTGTCCTGAACTGTGCATTAAGTGGCAGGGACACACCTTTAACAATGTGTTAATACAGGAGGTGGCCACTTTACACTTTCCCTAATCTCATCCTGAAGTTTTCAATGACCACCAATTAACATGAACATTCAGTCCTGATGAAGGGTCTTGACCTGAAACATCGACTGTTTATTTCTCTCCATAGCTGCTGCCTGACCTGCTAGTTCCTACAGCATTTTGTGTGTGATGAACATTTATGTATTGTCTTCCCTTGCTTAGTTTCAATAGTACAGAATCAGAATGTCCCACACCCAATGATTGGTTTCAATAGCGTTATCATATCAGTTGAAGTTTAATTGTGTACAGGTTTTATTTCCTGAGACTGGTTTTCATTTTAATTAATATCCACTATCCATAATTTCATCAGTCCAGAAAAATCCCTTACTTAATATATTGACATTCAATTGCATTACCAGCATCTAACCCCCTGCCATCAACATTCTGGGGATCACAACTCACCAGGAACTCAATAGGATCCATGACATAGGTGTTGTGGCTGTTGCAATAGGCCAGAGGCTGGGCTTCCTGCGGTGACTGGCTTGCTTCCCTGACACCCAAAGCCTTTCCACTACCAACAAGGTGCAAGCATGGAATGTGATGGAATATTTTCCACTTCCAGGGATGAGTGCAGCTCCAATAACATTCAGGATAAAGCAGAAAAAATACATTACCATTCCTTCATCATCCCTTGCTCTGAATCCTGGAGTTCCTTCCTCAACCTTTATCAGAATGAATTCAATGATTCAATAAAATGGTTCGCCACCAACTTCTCAAGGGCAACCACAGAGGGCAAAGGATACAGTCTTTGCCACTGATGTCCACACCCCAAGGAATGAATGTTTATAAAAATTATGAAGAAACATATCAACTGGGTTGGGAAGAGAAAGATCCCACAATCAGAAATTTGTTTTGTGGATTTTGGCCAGGGCACTAGATCAACCTCCTTGCTTTTTTTGACATAGTTCCAGAAAATCTTTAACAGCCACCTAAAATCTGATAGTTTATTGAAAAGATGTCACCTCTGACAATGCAATAACTCTTTGGTGTTAGGTCATCCTATCTGAAGTACTCTGTTCTCCCGGGGAAGGGATTGAATGCAGGGCCATGCAATTCTAAAGCTTTGTATTTTAACACTGAACTCCACTCTCAGAAGAGTACAATGTGTAATGCCATTTCCCTACCTTGTAATGCAATTTTAGTTTGAATGTGCTTCAGCCACTGTATGTCTCCTTGTTGCTTGAATGGCTGGAAGTGAAATGCTGCTCAGTGCAAATGTACATAATCTGGTTAGATTACAGTCAAACACAAATCCACATCACCCATTGAACAGATTAGATGGATTTTCTTTATATTCTTTGATGTTACTGTGCATACTCTGAAGAAATTTATTGCTGTTACTGGTTACCAAATTAATTAATCTGCTCTCTAAATGCCACTCAGGTGTTCAATGTTTTTTTCCCTCTCTCTCTGAACTGTCTTCAACATTCTACAGCAGATTTATTTGATGCATATATTTATTTACTTTCATATCCAATTCAATGTTATATCTACATTTGGCACATTGTGTATAGTATGTCTTTAATGACATTATGTTATTAATATTATAATGACATTAATGAAGGACATTAATGCATTAGAAGGAGTTCAGAAAAGACAATTCCAAAACCTACGTGTGATTTTTAACCTCACCTGCCCTGAAAAAACAGGACAATGGGGGTGGGGAAGATAATATCTCCCAAGGCCCTGGAGCCAGTGGAAACTGATATGTTTGTATCTTAACTCATTTCCTCAAGAGCCTAGTAATTTCTAGGGTAGGGACATGTTCAGCACAGCTTTGTGGGCCGAAGGGCCTGAATTGTGCTGTAATTGTTCTACGTTCTATGTTCCAAGTGAATTGCAAGGAGTCGCACCCACACCTAGCTGGGTCCTGTTTAAACATGTGCCTATAAGGGCTTTAATGACATCTGACTGCAACTTTTACAGGAATAACCACATCAATCTTGAGCTGGTGGGTAGTCTAACAAATCCATGATGATGAACCCAGCCATACCAACTAAGAACCAATGAGAACCCCAGCCTTTCATCAACCAATCCAGCCTCAACCATCTTCTATCATCAGGGAAACACAAGAGAGTACAGATGCTGGAATCTGGAGCAACAGATAAAGCACTGGAGGAACTCAACAGATCAGGCAGCATCTATGGAGGGGAATGGACAGTTGAGGTTTCGGGTCAAGATCCTTCATCTGGATTCAATGGACAACTCCATTTGGCCCAGATGAAGGGTCTCGTCCCAAAACGTCAACTGCTATTTCCCTCCATAGATGCTGCCTGACCCGCTGAGTTCCTCCAGTGCTTTTTGTGTTCTACCATCATCTTCCACCTATCAGAAACACAGTCATGTTTGGTCCTCAACTGAAGGAAAGTCCAACCTGATCAACTTTCCACAAACAGGGAATCCAGCCACGCCATTGAGGCAGAAACTCAACAATAACGATTTTGCACTAATTCAGGGTGCAATTACACCACATTTCACCAATCAGGAGCTCAGGCACTTCCACCTCTCCTCCAGTTGGGAACCCAACCACACCATCCTGCCGCTAGTGTCGAGCCCAGTCAACAAGAGCCTCTGATCCATGAAGAACCAATTCAATAATTAGCTTTTATGCAGGGAGAATGTCAAATCAGCTACCACCTTACAATAAATACTGTAATGCTGCGGCCACTTAATGTAGCACAAAGTGAAAATTATTTGGCATTTATCCAACTATCTAATGCATTTATTTGTTACTTAGCCAAATGCTTGAGCCTATTAGTTGCCTGATTGAATTCCCAAGTAAATTATTCTTTGGCAAAGTGCCTGGGCACTCAATGCAAACAGACAGCCAAGCAGTCATCAAAAAGTACGTCTGGAAATATCAAAATGCTTTGCGATTGCTCTTGGGTCTCAAGGGATCATTAGAACTTGATGGACTGAAAAACAAACAATATATAGAGCTCAGACTTTGGAAGTTGAGCTGGGATGAATCACAACTGTCCCATGTAGGTGTCACTCTCTTCCAGCACCAACAACAAAACATTTGACAGAACAATTTGTAGCAGGAGGATGGGCCATGAAACTGGTTCATGAAATTTCCTCCTATCACCACCACCTCCCACCTCTCCCTCTCCTCCAACTGATACTAATGGAAAGAAAATTCAGAAATTCCACTAGATTTATAAAGAGTACTAATAAACTAAGCCCCAGCTGGATGCATATCATGTTTGTGTGTTGAAGGGGTGATTTTTATTTCCCTGCCTCTCCTTTGCATTCACAATCTCAAGCTGTGCATTTAATAACATTTTTATGAGTGCCTCAGTTTGTCTGTGGAAGTAATTTCTGGTGGTCAGAGTCCTGTGTTAAGAATCCAGGGCATCAAGAGTGCAGGTAAATGGATGTCAGGTGATTAAGAGCAAACCCTGACAGCATTTCTTTCAGCCACAGCAGCAGGATGCCAGTCCCTTTTGGTCCGAGGAAGTTGGAAAGGTTTTCATTCCTGCCCTGGGTCTGTAACACCATAAACCTAATGGTTAAATCTCACAGCAATCTTCACCTCTCCAACCCTAGCGAGTACCCCAGTTAAGGCACAACTGGCACAGACCTCCATATGCTTCACAACTTAGCTCATCGCTATTCTTCATAAGGAGTGAGCACAATGGCAGTTACATCTTCCTGCTGTTTTCAGTAATAAGTGTGATAAGATAAGACCCCTTCATTAGTCACATGTACATCGAAGCACACAGAGAAATACATCTTTTTGCGTAGAGTGTTCTGGAGGCAGCCCGCAAGTGTCACCACACTTCTGGCGCCAACATAGCATGCCCACAACTTCCTAACCTGTACGTCTTTGGAATGTGGGAGGAAACTGGAGCACCAGGAGGAAACGCATGCAGACACGGGGAGAACGTACAAACTCCTTACAGACAGTGGCTGGAATTGAACCCGGGTCTCTGGCGCTGTAATAGCATTCCACTAACCACTACATTACTGTGCCTGCCCAGTGTGGGATCACTGATTTTCCGATCCCCATCCAACCATGCTTAACATTACTGCCATTTATTAATTTATTAGCACATGGGCACTTGTATACCAGTCACAGAGTCATACCATACAGAAACAAGCCCTTCAGCCCACTGAGCCTGTGTTGACAAGCACCTATTTTACACCAATCCCATTTTATTCTCCCCACATTCCCATCAACTCCTCCCAGATTCTACCCCTCACCTATACACTGAAGAAATTTACAGTTGACAATTAACCTACAAATCTGCATGTTTTTGGGATGTGGGAGGAAACCGGAGCATCTAGAGAAAACTCATGCAGTTGCAGGAAGAACGTGCGAACTCCACACAGGCAGCACCGGAAGTCAGGATCGAATCTGGGTCACTGGAACTGTGAGGCTATTAGCGAATCTATTACCTGGGCCATCGTGTTGCCCCAAATAGATAAAGTCTAGGGGAAATACATGAGCAAAAACCTGAGCTGTTCTTTCTCATATGGTTATAGAATAACAAAGTTAATACAGACAAAGAAAATCACAAAAATCCGTCTTCCAAATAAAATCCACCTTTTTCTTTGTGTCTCCATACCAGAACATTTAACTTTAAGAATCTCCACCAATTAAAGATTTGGTTGTTGATAGGAATTCCAAGCCTAAAAAGAGATCAAACACTGAGCACACTTCAACACTGTCAACGGTTTGATGCCATTTCTGAATATTCATCCAGGGAGCTGTGTCCCATAAATGCTACTGGAAAGCTGATGCTGTGGAAGAGCACAAGGTTAACATGCTGAATAATCCTGATTTAATTCCTTCAGTAGTCTTCGGCAGTGAAGAAGGAATTGAAATGGTTTGCTGTTGGTGGTTTTGTAGAGTTAAACAGCACAGAAACAGTCCCTTCGGTCCAACTCGTCCATGCTGACCAAGGTTCCTTCCAGAACTAGTCGCATTTGCTTGCATTTGGCCCAAATCCCTCTACACCTTTCCTGCTTATGTACCTGTCCAAATGTCTTTTAAGCATTGTAATTGTACCTGCCTCTACCACTTCCTCTGGCATCCTGTTCCATATACCCACCACCCTCTGTGTTTATAGAATCATAAACCACAGAAGGTGACTATTTAGCCACTCTACCAGCCTATGCTGCTCTTTGGAAAAGGTGTTCAAAGACTCCTAATCTCCTGCTTTTTCCTCTCGAAAGGCTCTCATTGTCGGTTCAGTTCATAAAGAAATAAAGTCTACCTCTTGGAAATTCTACAAAGCATTTACGAAGTCCTGGACTTGAATGACCAAAGCAATTATTCTCTGTTAGATTCTGTTCTTTCCCTAATTTATTTGTTGTTTAGGTGATAGATCATATACATACAAATGCAGTTATAACAAAACAGGACTAGCACTTTATTGAGATAGTTAGATTGAGAACTTTATTGCAGCTATATAGGTCCCTGGTCAGACCCCACTTGGAGTACTGTGCTCAGTTCTGGTCACTGCACTACAGGAAAGATGTGGAAGCCATAGAGAGGGTGCAGAGGAGACTTACAAGGATGCTGCCTGGGATGCGGAGCGTGCCTTATGAAAGCAGGTTGAGGGAACTTGGACTTTTCTCCTTGGAGAGACGGAGGATGAGGGGGGACCTGATGGAGGTGTATAAGATGATGAGAGGCATTGATAGGGTAGATAGTCAGAGGCTTTTCCCCAGGGCTGAATTGATGGCCACAAGAGGACATAGGTTTAAGGTGCTGGGGAGTAGATATAGAGGAGATGTCAGCGGTAAGTTTTTTACTCAGAGAGTGGTGAGTACGTGGAATGGGCTGACAGAAATGGTGGTGGAGGCTGATACGATAGGGTCTTTCAAGAGAGTGTTAGATCGGTATATGGAGCTGAGTAAAATAGAGGGCTATGGGTAAGCCTAGTAATTTCTAGGGTAGCGACATGTTTGGCACAGCCTCGTGGGCCGAAGGGCCTGAATTGTGCTGTAATTGTTCTATGTTCTATGTTCTAAATTATCCTCAAAATTCCCATATAAATACTATGAGGAACTAGATTCGCATTAGTGTCTCTATGTTAAAATGCAGGGCAGTTACTTGCTTGGGCTGTTCTGACAACATCACCCAAGTCTGTGCCCTCTGTCATTAGGAAGGACTGGGGCAGTGGACACATGAGTACATCACTATCTGCAGATTTCCCTCCAGGCTGCACACCATCATATACCGATCCTCCATCAGAGCTGCATCTAAATCCTGGAACTCTTGATCCAATTTTGTTATGGGTATGCCTTCACACAGCAGCGGTTAGAGAAGAAAGCCCACCAAAGACTGCCTTCTCAAAGACATTTAGGGATGGGCAATAAATGCTGGCCTTGCTGGCAAAGTCCAGATCCAAAAAATTAAGAAATAAAATTCCTATGATCACCACATACCATGCAGACTGCCAGTACAGCACAGTGAAACAATGATACCTCAAAGCGAGAACAGAACAAACATACACCTAATAAAAGGCACCAGACTCTTTGTAATCTCTTTTTTATTTACTCCTTTCTCCTACCAATCTCTTCCAGTTGCTTTGAACCTTGGCTACATTTCCTAGTGTGTTTTATGACTTCCTTTGACATATGGAAATATATTTGCCTTAACCATCTGAACAAAATTTGAACCTTATAATTAATTGTGGGATGATCCAAAAGCTGTTTAACTCATTGTGTGCTGATTCTACAGACAGTCAGGATGTTGAGATACTTGCTCTGGCAGACTCTTGTTCTGACTTCAATCACTTGCTTTGGTGTTAATGACACTGATCTAGGTTTCCAGGTCCACACATACTCTGGACGGATGTCTCCTTTATAGGGCAGAGAAATCAAACCCATCATCCCCAGAGGAACACTGATGCAGTGGCCAGGTGTTGCTCAGTCACCGTGGAAACTGTTGGCTTGGATACACAGAGTCAGAGAGTTGTACAGCATATAAACAGGCCCTTTGGCCCACAATCTCTATGCCAACCATCATGCCTATCCATACTAATCCTACTTGCCTGCATTAATTCCATACCCCGTTATGCTCTGCTCATGCAAGTACCTCTCCGGATGTCTCTTAAATATTGTTACTGTTCCTGCCTCCAACACCTCCTCCAGCAGCTCATTCCACATACCAACTACTCGTTGTGTGGAAAATTTACTCCTTTAAACCTCCCTCTCGTAACAACAGCAATTCATACAGAATCTTCGAAGTGAAAAACATCACAAGGCACTTTGACCTGGTGGGTTTTGGGGGTTGGGGAGGGATGCAAGTGAAGTTAAATATTTGTAACAGGAGTAATAGACTGGGAAAGGTTGGTGGAAACGTTGTCGCCTTGTGTTCGCACCTCATTGAATAGATGATACTAGCAGAACACAGCCCTGGGGTGTCAGCCTGAGCTCATGCATTTACATTCTCTATAGTGGAATTTGAACCTTCTGACTTTAATGCTTCTAGGTAAGCAATGACTTTCCACTCTCCAAGGTCTCCAATTGGCTTTGGAGCACCTAGACAACAGCAAAACATATGTCAGGCTGCTGTTTATCGATTACAGCTCAGCATTCAGCACCATCATCCCCTCAGTACTAATCAACAAGCTTCAAAAACTGGGCTTCTGTACCTCCCTCTGTGACTGGATCCTTGACTTCCTTATTGGGAGACCACAGTCAGTGCGTATCAGTAGTAACATCTCCTCCTCACTGACAATCAGCACAGGTGCACCTCAAGGATGTGTGCTTAGCCCACTCCCCTACTCTCTCTATACTCACAACTGTGTGGCTAGGCACAGCTCAAATATCATCTATAAATTTGCTGATGACACCACTGTTGTTGGCAGAATCTCAGATGACGACGAAGAGGCATACAGGAGTGAGATAGATCGGTTGGTTGAGTGGTGTTGCAACAACAACCTCGCACTCAATGTCAACAAGACCAAGGAATTGATTATGGACTTCAGGAAGGGGAAGTCGGGAGAACACACACCAGTCTTCATTGAGGGGTCAGTGGTGGAAAAGATGAACAACTTCAAGTTCCTGGGCGTCAACATCTCAGAGGATCTCCCTTGGACCAACACATTGATGCAAACACAAAAAAGGCACGTCAGCTGCTTTCCTTCGTCAGGAGTTTGAGGAGATATGGTATGTCACCAAGGACTCTTGCAAATTTCTACAGGCATACGGCAGAGAGCATTTTGATTGGTTGCATCACCGCCTGGTATGGAGGCTCCAATTTGCAGGATTGAAAGAGGCTGCAGACAGTTGTAGACTCAGCCAGCTCCATCACGGGCATAACTCTCCCTGCCATCAAGGACACCTTCAAGAGGCGGTGCTTTAAGAAGGCAGCATCTATCATTAAAGACCCTCCCCACTCGTGACATGCCCTCTTCATGTTACTACCATCGGGGAGGAGTTACAGGAGCCTGAAGACCCACATTCAATGTCTCAGGAACAGCTTCTTCCCCTCCGCCATCAGATTTCTGAACAGTCCATGAAGCCATGAACACTACTTTGTTATTCCTCTTTTGCACTATTTATTTATTTTTGTAACTTATAGTAATCTTTATGTCTTTATGTCTTGCACTGTACTTCTGCTACAAAACAATAAATTTCACAACATATGTCAGTGATAATAAACCTGATTCTGATTCTGATTCTAACTTAGGCACCTGATGGGTTTAGACACAAAGTAAGGAATGCCAGGATTGCTGAGGAGGAATATTAAAGTCAAAGTCAAAGTCAAAGTTGAGTTCATTGTCATCTGCACAAGTACATGTGTGCACAGGTGCAATGAAAAGCTTACTTGCAGCAGCATCACAGGTACATAGCATCATATAAGCAGTATTCACAAGAAAAATTCATATATTAAACACAATTTTTACAAGCAAGGACACAATTAGAACAAAAGTAAGTCCATTGTCATGCAAAGTGATCAAAGTGGTCATGGTATTGTTATACTGAGGAAGAGATTAGGGTTGTGCAGGTTGGTTCAACAGTGTTGGAAGTATAAGGTGGAACAAAGTTCTTTGATAAGGTTTAGGATTTTGTTTTGATAAACAAAGCACTGCAGAAGTTGGAAATCTGAAATAAAAATGGAACCTGGTAGAAACACACAGCAAATCAGGTCGTGTCTGTAGAAAGAGAAACAGAATTAAAGGTTCAGGTCCAAGAGGAGGTGCAGGGAGGGACAGGAGGAACAAAGGAATATCTCCGATGGGGTGAGACCAAATGAGTTAATGCAGCAGTCAGAATTATTTAGTATGTTTTTCTTACTTTAGTTTTTATTTGGTATGTTTTAATTTAGTCATGAGGACCAGTAATACCAGGGGTGATGATGGAGTGGGAATGAATGCAGAAATTGAGGCAGCGGCTGAGTTGGAGGTTGTGGAGGCAGTAGGATGGGAAACCAGAGAAGGGGCCACGAAAGAAACAGTGCACCATGGTACCAAACGCAGGAGAGACAGTTTCAGAAGATTGAGATGAATGAGGCTGGAGGTACACGTGGAAAATCAAATCCCCACAACCCTGCACAACCCATCACTGGGCAGCAACATTTAACACACATCTTCGAACCGGGAAAGGCTTCCTGCCCCCAGTAACCCCAGCAATTAATCAGATAACAAATGAAGGCTGACACAAGGAACCAAACTCGAAAACCTGCTTGCTGGTAGAATTCCACACCGGTTTCAGTCAGTTCACAGATAGACACTTATCATTTAACACCATGTTTTGTCCTTTTGTGATTATAAAATCAATGACTCCATTCAATTCCCCTCCTTCAAACAAGATAACATGCAATCTCAATAACCGCTCTTCTCAATGCTATTAATAAGTATTGGTTCAAGTTTGAGTTATCTCAGTCTATTAATAAAAAGTATACATAAAACACAAATATACCACAGAAGATTTATATCTTCTGTGTAACCTGACCTACCACCAACCATTAGAAACAGAATCAGAATCAGATTTATTATCACTGACTTATATGACGTGAAATTTGTTGTTTTGTGAGAGCAGTATAATGTAAAGACATAAAATTACTATAAATTACAGTAAATAAATAAATCATGAATGAGCTAACATAACAAGAACAAATGGTAAGTAAATCCATTAGGTCTTCATATCGTATTCTTTAAAATCATATTTTTAATAGTTACTGAAACTAATCTGATGAACTTACTAAAAGTTTTTCACTGTACTTCGGTACATGTGACAATAATAAACCAAATCCAATTCCAATAAAAAAGGTTTAATGGTATTTTGTAGATGGGTTCCAGTGTGAGCGAAGACGATGAGAGAGCTAGTTATTTTACTAATGATTGGTAAAGGTTTAGGCTATTCTTCTAATGCAAAAGTTTCAATGATTAGATTGCAATCCAGATAAATTTGAAATAGCATCATAGTTTAAAAGATATTTCCTCTAGGCCAATTGCACCATATGTTGTTATTTTGTACAGTCCATGGTAATGTTCTCTCTCTGCATGACTTGGGGAGCTGAGTATTCCAACCTCTGCCAATGCTCTCTCTTCACAGGAGCCAATGTTACATCCAGACCCAAAGGACAGAGAAAGAACTTTTCCATTTTTGGTCACTTAGAGGTCCTCATTGCTCTGAGGTAACAATTCTGTTGTTTATACTGTGGCATTGCACTTCTAAGGTAGATGAGTCCATGGCAGAAACTTATCTATTTGTTACAGTTGAATTTATAAGCTTGCACCCTCAGGATAACAAACCAGTGACTACTTTTGAAGTGTAGTCATTGCTGGTACTTGGCCAAATGCTTGCACACAGTAAGATTCCACAAGCAGAAAATCAGCTGATCTGTGAGTGGATCATTGTTTTTTAATGTCTTAGCTTGAAAGATTTTTGTTTGATGAGGGTGAGACCAAACTCTCACCTGCCCTTGTAGCCACGGTGTTTAGTGGCTAGTCCAAATGAGCTTCTGGTCAGTGGTGTCACCCAGGATGTTGTTGGTTTGGATGAGGCAATGGAAATGCTGCACTCGTCTGTTGCATCACAAGATGGAATGTGAGTCAGAATTCTGAGCCTGTAGTTAAATGTGATGTTTAAAAGACAGGATAATGCCTGAGGGGGTGGTGGAGGCAGTGAACACAACATTGAAGGAGTAGTGAGATGAGAACATGAATTACCATGGCATAGAAGGCTATAGACCAAGTCTGGTAAATGGGATTAGTGGAGGTAGGTACTTGATGGTTGGCATGGAAATGGTGGGTCAAAGGGTCTGTTTCTGTGCTGTAGGCGTCTATGACCATGGTACTGGAAAATGCAGCACCTCCTAACTACAGCACTGTGTACTCAGCCTAGATTACACACTCAAACCTATTGTTGGGCTTGAAGGCCTGGTGAGTTGAGTGTGTCAAAAATCCTGTTAAATAAATCAAGACAACATAAAGTTAGCCAAGAAGCCAGTTTGGTCATTAGTGTTTTCCCCTTTGTTCCCCCCCCTTTGTTTTCCCTCCCCCCCCCTTGTTTCCTGCCCCCCCTTTGTTTTATATTTCTTAACTGCAGCTTTCGTGTGGCTCAGTTCAGTCAGTCACAACGTTTGGAGGTTTGTCCAGGATACATCCGTGACCCACCATGTTGCCAGCAACCTCAGCAGTCCAAGGGGGTGAGTATCTTCAAGAGTAGCACCCCACGCTTAGATCTGTTCAGGTTAATGACTACCCTAGAACGCTGTGGATGCTCATCCAATGTGCTTCTATTAAATATTGAAACTGATGCATTTTTAGAAGTTAAAAAAACAAACAAGAAATATACGGATCAGGCATGAATTTGTTGAAGAGAATCTCCTCATTGGGCGGTTATTCCAGTTTGGTTCTGTAGGTCCTGAGGTTGTTGATGTGGCCCATGTGGGAACTGCAGACTCTTCTGCAGATGGGGCAGGTGATGGTCAATGTGAGGGGTGGATGGTTAGTTTGTGATGTTAAAAAAAACTAGCAAAAAATGCAGATGCAAGAAATCCAAGATACTCAGCCAGTCACGCAGCATCTGTCGAGAGAGAAAGTCCAGTATCCAGTAAGATTTCCAGTATTTTCTGTCCTTGGCAATGAAGTACTTACCGAAGTGTGGCCACGGTTGTAACTGGGTAAATGTGGCAGCCAATTTGTGCACAACAAGCTCCCATTTAACAAAAAAGGCAGTAGTGGCTGGATAATATGTTTGAGGGTTAGATGTTGGCTAGATCACTGGGCTTGAGAGAACAACTGACAGAGTCCTGCCCCTACTTCTTGTATATTGGAACTCAAGATTAGACTGTGCCCTTGCCAGGCTTAGGACCTTGGAGCTCAGTTGTAGATGATCTGAGAGTGGCCGGGATTTCATTGAGGGCACTGTGGCAGATTGTTCTGAAGTGTCAGTGCTCCTCAGCTAAGGAGCCTTGTATCTCTGAGGACAGGTGATGGACCTTTTAGTGTTACCTGCAGGGAACTTGATGCACGCCCAAACTCACGCATAGGCTCCTTGGGCTGAATGGCTGGTTTCTCTGCAGCAAACAGTTATGTAATTTTGTATTAGTGGGGGAGAATGTAATGCAAGGAACTTTTCTTTATCTTGCGACCTGTAACTCTTGGTAATGTGTCAACTGAAGTTTATTTGGTTTTCCTGTTCGAAGGTTATGGGTTTGTCCTACTCTAGACACTTAGGCTGTAACTCCAATGCAGTACTGCGAGCGTGCTGCACTTTCTAAGGTACCAGGTGGGTGTAAAAGAATTTTGAACACAAGCTGTGGATTCCTCCCAGTGACCTGGCCAACATCTAGCACTCAACCATAAAGATAAACTGATTATCCAGCCATAATTACCTTGCTGAGCCCAAATTGGCTGCCACTTTAACTCAATTACAACCGTGACCACACTTCAATAAGTATTTCATTGGCTGAAAAGAGATTTGGGGGATTCTGAGGACACGAAAGGCACTTTAGAAACATAACCTTTTCTTCCTCTCAGAGCTGGCATTAAGAGAGCAGAGCATTTGCCAAACCCAGCAGCTTCTCTGTCACTTGGCATCGTTCCTTTACATGAAGAGCAGAAGGAACAGAAGGTTCAAGAACATCCGATTGACATTTATGTCAATTAAAAGAACTTCCCATGCCAGCTAAATCTTTTTTGTATTCTGCTGGTTCACACCATGTTGCATAATCTTAAGGACTGATCACTCCACAGAAAACCTGAGTTATAACTGCAGGAGACAATGAAACACCATCTCATCTTTCACCTCCAGTTACACCAACACTCTTAGTATGTGCATCACTTTCAACCTGCAAGGAATCAGAAATGCAAGTTAAAGGTAAATCTGAGCCAATTTGTGTTGTTCTTTGTGTGTGCATTATGTGGTTTCCTGTCTATAGACAATCCCATGGTTAATTCCTCTTGTTGCTGTCCATTAAGTTCCACAGCCAGCAGTAGCTGAATGTGAAATAACTTTAAAAGACCCATTTTTGCCTCCTGATTGCAGCAACTCTTTGCCTGCAGAGCAATTCCCAGTTGACGTGTCATGATCCCAGTGTGTGTTGCACTTGCACATTGGCCATCAGCTCAAATCGGTCTGCCCTTTAAAGCTCATAACATTATAGCAACGTAGCGTTAAAGCAAATAAGCTCCCTTATTCCTATGGCTCCCTTCCCCTGCCTTGATGACCTGCCCATCTCCTCTCCTCCCCTCCCCCATCCTTTATTCCATGGTCCACTGCCCTCTCCTACTGGATTCCTTCTTCCTCAGCCCTTTGCGTCTTCTACCTATCACTTCTCAGCTTATTACATCTTCTCCCCCTCCCCCACCCACCTACCATTCCCCTCTCACCTGGACTTACCTATCACCTGAACTCACCCATCCCCTGCCTGCGTGTGCTCCTCCCCCTCCCCCACCTTCTTATTCTGGCTTCTGCCCTTTTCCTTTCCAGTCCTGATGAAGGGTCTGGGCCCGAAACGTCGACTGTTTATTTCCCTCCGTGGATGCTACCTGACCTGCTGAGTTCCTCCAGCACTTTTTGTGTAAAGCTCATAACATAGTCAGTTTACCAGCCTACACTCTTCAAGAAACTGGTAACCTCTGGAATCCATTTAGACTATTAGCCAGCGATCCATTCCACAATATTTTTTTATCACGTCAACTGTAACAGGTCCTCTTCAATTCTTTGCTTGGCCCAAAGTCCTTAATTTTCCCAAGAGAAGGCTTCCTTCTTCCATGGCTGTGTGGCCTCCAAGGTTAGGCTATTGGACTGATTTTCAGTACCTTCTCTTTAAGGTGCTCTAGTCAGACTGTTCGCAGGGTGCATCTCCTTGTAGCTACCACAGATCTGCTTGTCAGTCAACTTTAGAGCTGAATTCAAGTTAAAGGCTCTACCAGTAAAAGGTCCTTTCTTTGGCCCCTGATGTTTATCTCAACTCAACGCACACAAACGCAGGAGGAACTCAGTAGCATTTTGTGTGTGTTGCTCCAGATTTCCAGCCTCTGCAGTCTCTCGTGTTTATCTCAACTTTTCTAATTTCCAGTAAGAAAAATATCTTTCAAAACAATGAGGCTCATTCTGTTTAATTCAATTATTTTCACTAAATGTATTTTTTAATTATTTGTTAATTCCAATATTTTATTTCCTTTTCTGCTGAAAGAAAACACTAGAACAGCAAGTGAACTGTGTGCTTATCACAACAACGTAACTATTTGGGTCAGGCAGATGGTTTGTGAGTGGTTCATTATAAAATTCAATTATAATGCTGTTGGGGAGCCAGCATTTGTTCGCCAGTTAGATACATTAACAGTGCATGCTGGCCTTCCCATTAACCCTCTCCCATCGCAGGCAGAATGACTACCACATTAAATGCAACTAATGTGGCCTATTTGAGGGCAGTGCAATTTGATTCTCTGCAAAATATATAAACAAAGATAATTAAAAGAATGTTCCTGCAAAAGAAAGCAAATAGAGGAAATCATCGAGA